>NC_064413.1:33798750-34156875 GCF_023375975.1 Astyanax mexicanus | reverse complement strand
CGACCACACTTGGTGCCCAACTTTGCTTCAAAATCTTGTCTTATAATGTTAAATTGGAAACAAAAAACATAACTTGCTCTAATTAAGAAAGCAAAGAATAATCTTTAAATAACTGCCTTTTAAAAATGTGGTCAGTTTACATACATATACTCTGCCTGTTCACAGTAATATGCATTTTGGCCAGAGGTTAATACTAAAAATGTTGTCCTATATAATCCTATAAAATACACTATGTAATATTATTTTATTTTTCTTCAGTTATACTGACAGTAGGTCTTCTCACAGCGTAGCACAGACTTAATGCAGATAACAGGCCTTAGAAGTTTGCTACTAGGCCTGAGTTTAAATTACTTTTTCTCTACAGTGGACAAAAGTTCTGTGTATTGTTTAAGAAAATGGATAAATCACAAACCCCTTTAGTGCAATGCTATAAAAGCAATTATCTCTTTCAAAAGGGAGCCTAAAAATGACACTCAATTCATGGACACATTAAAATAAGAGGCTGGTTCCTTTTTGCCCTTACTTGCACAGAGATGTTCGATTCCAACATTATCTTCAGTTGGCTGGATAAGCCTTTTATATTCTTCTAAAGGAGCAAATGAAAATCAATGGAAAAAATGTTTCACATGGTTCATTTTTTCCCCCCGCGCTCAATACAGTCTCTGCAATTTCTCCAAACAATTATGAACAATCTAACAACTTCAAAGCCACAGCTCCTCTTGGCCAATAACAGAGCGGGATTTCATGCAGAAATTTAAAGATACCTAGCAAGAATTGATTGCGCCTTTCTGTTCAGCTGCTATAGTTCCAGATGAAAAAAACATAAAGTGTACTGATCAATCTAGTCAACTAAGAGCAACACTTGTCAATGTTTCAGGGTTTACAATAGGGGCTTTGTGCTCTCAGAACCATTAGCTCTGACGGACTTGCCAGACAAGACATTGATCGGCAGTGTCAGCTTGCTTGTAAATGCATCGGTAATCATCACAAAAGGCAACAAGTAGACACAAGCAGTAACTCATGGCTTCACAATGCCTGCCACTCTCAAACATATACTGTACATCAAGAACCTCGACTGTAAACGCTGAAACTGAAAATTTCAAGATACATTTCAAATTTCAAATACATTTCAAGATTAGGTTTAAAATCAGTACTCTTTTCAGAAACCTCAAATACTGTAGTTCGCTTTTATTCAAAGAGCAAAGCTGTTATTTCACCTTCGCATAATGTACTGTACCAGGCTTGCAAACAGCTGAGCTCATGAGGGTTTAGTAATGAATTTTACCTTTCCTCTCCATCAATAATTCTTTAGGAAACAAGCAGGAGAGTCTGAGGGTGCTGCCGACGGAGCGTTTATTAAAACCTACTCCTGATTTTGCGCTCCAAAGTTTTGTCAGAGCATTAAAGGTGTCATCAATCTCTCTCCTTCCATTACTCTCACTGTAATCACCAAGCAAAATGACAATGCATATGTTTAGCATTATCTGCTCTGCTAGAGTAATACAGGAGAGCTTCGTTGCTGGAGGCAAACTGAGTAATGATGATGGCATGTTTCTCCTATCGTCCCCCCATCTTGTGCTGGCTGGCAAACACCTGCCATGGTCGCTGATCAGAGCCATTGATCAATTCCACTCAATGCTCCAGCTAATGGAGAGCGCAGCTGAAGGCCGCTTCTCACAGGACCGCGCGCAGTCCCACAACGTCTTGTTTGCCAAAGCAGTGTACATTTTGTATTTCTGAAAGCAGCAGTCAATGAATCTTGATAATGCTGGAGCTCGGGGCACATAACTCACATTGATAGCCCTTATATTGTGCCAGAGGGTCGTAAATCCAGACCTGCGGACATGAATATGCATTGGCTGTCAACTGCTGTGGCCTGAACACATAGGCCCAATGACACAAACATTTCGTTTGTCGCTAGATCCAACAATTTATTTCTTCACTTCATGGTCTTCTTTTTTTCCCAGCTTCCTCCGGTTTACTTTTTAATGTACATACGCTTGCCTTGCTTGTTTATTTAAGGCCTACAAAAATTATACATTTATGGAACGTAGCCCAGATCTAACCTAATATGGAATCTACTGATTGTTTTTTTTAAATGTACAAATTAAAATGCAGCTATTTCCATCGTGACACTGACACAATTCTTTGATCCTTACATCGCATCACAGCATGTACCCAATAGTGCCAAGTGGACAGCACAATCTGCAAAGCTAATTCTGCATCAAAGCGTGGCTGTTCTATTGCTGATTATTGTGTTATGGGAGGCCCACTGTTGTTACGATCATCAATCTTGTCTCTCACGAGCAGATGGCCACATGAAGGCTGAGGACTACAAACGACACTACGAGTGCTATTTGAAATGCATCATGACAGTAATAAAGTGCATGTGTCACGGATGAAAATAAATACACTTATCATTCTGTTTCATTGCACGGATGGAGCTGATGGCTCCACAGCTTGGAGGGAGGAAGAGGGGGGCTGAGGAGAGGAGAGGAGTGGTGGCACGCTCCCTCTAAGTGATCGCCCCTCATGTTTCACCCACCGTGTGGGGCTGACGGCTTCACATAAAGCGTGAGAAATGGACAGACAGATAGGCAATAAGCAGTTATATGGGCCTAATGTACTCATTGACACAGATTGAGTGTCCCAACTAAAGACCATAAGCATGCTGCTTTGTCAACAGCTCTGTCCTTCACAACAGGGCACTCATTCTCTGTCATGCTAATAGTTTGGCCTATTTCTTCGTTTCTGAGCGCAGTCATCTGGAGTTAATCTCCATTCTTGGAAACGTAATAATTTGTCTATAATAGAGTTTAAATGTCTGGCTGTATGTCTAGTGCTAATGGCCTGTATAACCATGGGCTAAAACACAGTTGCAAACACCTGGAAAAGAATACAGTGGCCTGGTCACTCGAGGCAGCTTGTTCTAATCTGACTGACACAAGCATTGTAGACAGAGCATATTGCATCACTGGAGGAACACAAAATCTCACCCCTTGTGGGGGAAAACATTATGTGAAGCTTAAATAGGAGTGATTACAGGGAACACGTTTTGAAACAGCTTTAAGCCTATTTATATTTGATACCCTTCTGCCAGGAAAAAGAGTTAGTTATATATATAGACTAAATGTGATAGAACTCCCTCGATGTTCTTTTTCCGACCAAAATCAGTGTGGAAACCTTATCCCAAATAGTGGCCAATCATCTTGTACATCTTGTTACCACACAGGCAAACTACTTAACACTGTCTTAACAGAATTCTTTAGTCATCTTATTAGCCTTACTAAATCCTCCATGTTCTGTATCACTCTCAATTGAATGTGGATAAATTTGAGAGAATAAAACAGCATGATATTTCTCTTCAGGTGTTAAATGTGTCTTGTGAGACTTTTGCACAGGTAACCAAAACAAATGTTTGATCATTATGGTGGCAAGCAGCAGCACTGGTCTGCTCAAATGAGCCGCTGTGCACACATTCACATACACACACCTGCCTCTCCCTATCTGCTGACTTGAACACATTGTTCCATGTTACATTAGTCATATATGGTCCACTGAGTCTCGTATTCCCACCCACACATTCCCGCTTTCGTGGTTTAAACTGTAGGGCGACACGGAATCACCATAGGTTGCCAGGTCTGTATAAGATTCTCAAACAGGATTGCCAGTTCAATACAGAACCCTCATTAGAGACTCATGTGAGATCATACAGGAGAAAAGTTTTTGGGTTTAGGTAAAACCAGCTGTAACACTTACTATATATTTTCTGTATATGCTTAACTATTATGTATTCATAATCAGAATAAATTGACATCCATTATAAGACGATTACCGTATTTTTCGGACTATAAGGCGCACCGTATTATAAGACGCACTATGAAAGAACGCCTATTTTCTGCTATTTTTCCATACATAGGGCGCATCGCATTATAAGGCGCGTTAAGTGACACTAGAAAGGGTGCCTATATCAAAGTGAACAGGGGTGGCGCCATGTTTCCCTTCCCCCACCGGGGGTGGTCGCTTGCCGGTGGAGTGTCTCAGTATACAAATCTAACGTTAGCTCTTTCAAAGTCAAACGAGTGCTGGATATTAATCTACACAGATTCCTCTCCTGAAAACTGTTTATTTGGGTGAGTAACGTGCTTCAGTTTATTTACAGTAAGCTTAGATTTCCAGATGTCCACTAAGGCTTGCTGCACCAGCGTTAGCATAGCTATCCGCTAGCACGCTAGCTAGTCACCTAAACTAGTAAAGTTAACCCAAACTTAAACGACAGTGTTACACTGAGTAATCCTGCGTGTTCTGGTAAGACAGTGAGATATTAGCTAGCGATTCGTCCCCCGTAGCTTGTTTTAACACGGTAAACAAGCAGATTACAGGCTGATAAAACTCACCTCTGAGAGAGTTAGCGCTTAGCATCTAGCTAATGCTAGCCAGGCAAAGCAGCACAGACTTACAGGCCGATAACTCACCTCTGAACGGTGAACGCTTAGCGATTAGCATCTAACTCTAATAATACTGCTCCAGCAGTATTAAAAGTGCTAAATTTAGAAAATACTGATCTCTGAACAGTGAAAAAGCTAGCTAGCTAAGCGGTTAGCATCTAGCTAATGCTATTGCTGCTCCAGCCTCGGAGCGGCACGGCTCTGCACGGAGTGTGTGTTTACTGCTCCTTACACCTGACGGGTAAAATTTAGATAATACTGATCTCTGAACAGTGAATAAGCTAGCTAATGCTATTGCTGCTCAGCCTCGGAGCTGCACAGCTCTGGACTTTGTATAGCACTGAAACTCTGTATAACGCTGCACGGAGTGTGTGTTTACTGCTCCTTACAACCTGACGAGTAAAATTTAGATAATACTGATCTCTGAACAGTGAATAAGCTAGCTAGCTTAGCGGTTAGCATCTAGCTAATGCTATTGCTGCTCCAGCCTCGGAGCTGCACGGCTCTGGACTCTGTATAGCACTGAAACTCTCTATAACGCTGCACGGAGTGTGTGTTTACTGCTCCTTACAACCTGACGAGTAAAATCCATACAAAAGGCGCACCGTATTATAAGACGCACTGTCAATTTTTGTGAAAATTAAAAGTTTTTAAGTGCGCCTTATAGTCCGAAAAATACGGTACATCAAAAATATTTTAATAAATCACCTGCAGTGTTTTATTTTGTGAGTATTAGTCAAATCAAATATTGTCATCATATATTTTAACTTTGAAATAAAAAATATATATTGTTAAAATCTTGTCTTGTCTCATTCTCGTAAACCCAACTCGTCTTGTGAGAGGAGTGTCTTGTCAAACCCCTAGTTAGCGATACTATTATTATTAAACCTCACAGTCTATTATTGTTAAATAATGGTATATTATCCCCATATCTTGATGCCTCTATAGCCTTAGATCTAGTATTACATTACTGTTACTCAAATGACCATTACTGTCGTTTTGCTGACATACTATCTGGAAAGCTTAAGCATTACAGTAGCAACATTTAACAGTTAGATATCTGCACAGCTCTGATTATATTAAATTAATTTCTTCACCAGTAGATGGGTGCAGGTGGTGTTGGCTACTTTATATTCTTCGAGGCAGATGCAACTGTAGAGTGCCACTTACTCTGAATATACAGTATTACAGATAGCATAAGCTAAAGTATTGTGACTGGGAAATTAATACCATTTTAATAACCTTTGACCTATCAGACAAATAAGTGCTGCTGCACATATGTACACTGATGCTATCAGAATCTAGCAAAATCCTATGAAGTCCCTGTGAGAGTGCAGTCTTCACACAGCCCTGTGGCTAGGGAGCCTTCTGTCCACTCTGGCATATATCTGGCTCTGTTTTTGTCCTGGAATTCAGTAAAAGCTTAAATTAGGGGTTTTAATCTTGTTCTATCTGCAACCCACCATGCAAGAGCCTTTTACAATTTGTCATTTTAGTTTACAACCAATAAAAAGCTAAAAGTAGCTCCACACTTCATTGGTAGAATTTCAATTGGTGAGAACTTTGAAAGCGCACACTGCAAAAATAATTTAGTGAAAATGCATAAATATTAGGAGATATTTTTTTAGCAATCTGTATTCCTATCCTACTTATTTATTCGTGCTCATCAGCCGATTAATCATTTCAAGAGGCCGGTGCTCAGAGAACTACCTGGATGTACTGTGTACACTCTTTTTCATTTTACTTGCGCACTTTCAAAGTTCTTAGTGCCTTGTTTTAAATGTCAGGGCCCTCAGAAATCTACCAATAAAGTGAGGAGCTACTTTAAGCTTGTTAATTGTGTAAAAATATCCCTTTTTTGCATGCACAACTCTATGCCCCTATCACTAGCACAGAAAGCCATTTGGCAAAATCAGCTAAAAGCACTGTATATTGGAACACATGGGGGTGAAAAGAGGTGGGCTATTTGACAAAAGTTTGTACTTGTTATTATATTTCACTACACTCCAAGTTAATTTCCCACCGGAGTTCTCCTTTAATAGTGGATGCATCCTAAGGGGGTTTACATTCATTTACAGTGCAAAAAAAATGCAGGGTATTCCCCACTGAATAAATACATATTAAAATAAATTAAAACAAGATACAAAAGTAAAAAAAGAGACCCTTTCTTGTTTAACAATAAATGTTGAAAGTCTTTTTTTTAAGTGGACTAATTGGAATAATGTAACTATGTGTTATTTCTGTTGCTTCAAAATAGTTAGCTAGCACTAAACAGCAAGATAGCTAACTAACCTAGAGCCATATCCGGACGGGATTAGTTTCTTAGGGGGACATTTGTAAAAAATATTTCACACTTCTACTCAGTGATAAAACTCATGCAGTTGAGAAAACAGGAGGACCAGTGAGTCTTTTGGCTTTCTCGGTCACATGACATCAGGTTCAGTAGCTCCTCCATTTCCATTTGTTGTTGTGTTTACCTAGATCTCCGTGGAAACGCAAGCCCAAAATGTAATTACGGTGTGAGGCAGTGGACAAATAGCTATTTTAATAAACACGAGGAGACAAATCTCACAGATGTGCGTCCGGATGGTATAAAATTACCGAAGGACCACAGAGTTCAGGTAATTCAGCCTGTAATTTTCTCAGAGGACGTCTGAGAAAAACACATACACGGTCGTTCCAGACAGGAATAATATTACAGAGAACTCCCATAAAAGAGAAAAATACTCCAGACCCTGCTGAGAAACTAATCCTGTCCAGATAGGGCTCTAGTTAACCTACCTGTGTAACTAATTAATTAAATTATAGCTACATGGTCATGTTCGTTCTGTAGCTACATTGTCCAAGCTTTTAAGCTGTGGAGTCAAATGTTAAAATGGCTTAAAAACGAGAACATGAATTAAAATCGTCTTCTGACGAGGTTTAGACACTTTCAGACAGATGGGGTTTGGAATTGGACGGGCTCTGAGTTCTGTAAAACCGCCAGAACCAGATACAAGATATGGGAGTAGCCGAGTAGTGCAGTCTCCGCACAGGGATTCACTATGAAACGCTTCAGCAACGCCATTGTCCTTAAAAAATGACACCCTTAAACCAGGAGTGTTTTCCACAAAATACCGTAGGCTCGAGCCAATTCCTCGTCCCCTCACAAATCCGGCTCGCTCACTGTAAGCTCTAAACTAACCGAAACATCTCAGCCGCTGGAGCACGGTGTCGGTTAGTGAGATTTCCCACCCGTATTCAGACAGGTCCCGCCCATGTCGCTATGATTGTGGTTGATTGGCTCGCTGTCCGCCGCGTTCTGCTGTAGAATGCTCTGCGATTGGCTGGTAGTTCACACTCACAACCCGTCAGTCAGGCAGTCTGACTCTGTATTTAGCTGTATTCTCGTATTCTTCAGTCTCAGTGGACGGCCTAACCCGTGCCAGGTTGAATCAGCAGCCAATAACGACGCGCGAAAGAGCGTGCCACAAGCCAATCATAGCACGAGGAGGCGGAACTTTTCGCAAAACGGGTGGAAAAGCAAAAACAGTCCAGCGCAACGGTAGGAGGGGAATAGAGAGAGGCTCCTGCAGGCTGGTAGTAAGAGCCCGCGATCGCAGGTACAGAGCAGCGATCAAATCAGACCTGATAGAGCTGCACCGGGACTTGCAGAGCGCGCAAAAAGAGAGAGAGAGAGAACCAAAACTGGAAAAAGAGTCTGGACAACAACAGCAAGACCTGTTTCACCAGGTAAAATGAGTGCAAACTCGTTACAAGGCAGAGAGACCCTCATATGACACCCACGAAGCCAATTTTGACTCGCAGTTGTGAGGCAACGACTTTGGATTGCTAAATAAAACAAGAAAAAGACAACAAATAAACATCAGGAAAGTGGATCCCGCTCAGTGAGAAAGATGAGAAATAATTGGTGGTCGACTCAGAGTTCGAGTTTGGAATACTGGACGACGGTCGCGGTGTGTCTGTTTTGGATTCAGTGCTCATGTGGGATGCCTCATGTCATACGAATAGGTAAGAAGAACTGGATGGAGACTGGCGGCGTCTGACTCGTGGACATGCACGCGCGCACACACACACACACACACTTGGAGTTTACACACTTCACATGTTAATTCAGTGCCTTTCTTTGCGTTTAGCGAGTGTTTTTTGTTTTTACTCCGCGTGTTTCAGACACTGTGTTTTAGAGCCCCGTATCTTAGTGTAAACGGGATTAAACGCACTTGTGTGGAGCGAATGTTAGCTAAACGTGTTTGGCTGATTGACCTGCTTAATTACCTACTTACTTAACTAAATTGCTAGCCAGCCCGGTAGAGACTATCGTGACTATAGCTAGAGAAATTAACTGCAGTGTTATATAGTTAGTTAGCTCGTTAGTTAACGCTAACATAGCTATATAAAACCTAATGACTGTAAAATGTTTAATATTTATATGCGCCAGGGTATGAGCTAACCTAGTTAGCTTAATTCATTAACTAGCTAGCTAGTTAGTTAGCGTTAGGTGAGTTTTGCTGGTTAAGTTTGTGAGCTGCGGTTATAATTTTGAAACCTGGGGTACATTATCATAAATGAGCCAAATTTGATTTAACCTCTTATGGCATGGTTTTGGGGTATTGCACCATTCTTTTAATGTTGTAATATTCTTTTGTTTGTCAGAAATATCACAAAACGTCACAAAGTTTTTTTTTTTTTTTTTTCATTTGCTGCCACAGGGCAACATTATGCACTTATACGCATATGACCACTTTTTTAAAGGGAATAATCCTAAAGCAGTGGTGGTTATTATTATTTTTCTTCCAAAAAAACAAACAAACAACCCCCCCCCCCCCAAAAAAAAAAAACATGCCATGGAGGGTTAAATTAGTCCAGCTAAACAGCCTATTTACTTTACAGCTTGGTTAGGTTAGTCACCTTGAAGAGACTTAGCTTTAGCATAATATTACTTTTTTATTAGCTAGAGAGAGGGGTGTGTAGGACGTAAGTTAGATTCTGAGGTGCTTTGTGTGTGTGTGTGTGAAGTGTGTGTGTCGCTTCACAGCAAGGTAATTCTGTGCCTAGCAAAGTTTTGAGCTTCACACACTGATTAAGTTCAAAACTTAATCCCCTTTTCTCCTATTAACAAGCTTTTTTTGCAAGTTTTGGCTAAAAGTTGATTAGTTTCTGGTTCTGGGAGTAAAATGTGGGTAAAAACTGGGATTTGGAGACTGTAGAAGTGGTAAAACGTTAGGTTACAGGGCTCAAGTGAAGATCAATAGGGCTTTGGCTCAAGGCACAGCACTTGTACCCAGAGCAAACACTGAACATGAGACACTAACTACACACACGCACACACACACACTTACAGGTTTACAGGTTAAGCGTCTTCTGAGAGGTGTTTCCAAGGGTCACATTATTGTGTCATCTCATGGATCACATAATTCTATATTATATGTCTTTCATAATATCTCATCATTTTGCAATTACATTGTTTATGTAACATTTAGTATATATGGGTGTATGTTTAAAAAAAATATATATATATATATGTATATAAACAGTATAATATAATTAGCCAATGTATATATGTGTTTTGTTTTTACTCTAAACACATTCTAAATTAATTATTAATTACAATTACAATATTCCTGTGCATTTTAAACTTAATTAAAACAAATTTAAACCCTCAGAAGTTGAGCTGTCTTACGCTTCTCTATTGTACCTTACAGCAGGCCTCCTCAGTTTCTTGGATAAGGAGCACGTTTACAAAAAAAAGAAAAAAAAAAGCCCAGCTTCTTTGATTTGTGCACATTTCTGTGTCAGATGATTGATAGCTGTGGGAATGACTTCTTTGACATTGTGGTGAAGATTTGTGATTTCTGACATGGCTCGGATCAGTGGCGTTCCCTTTGTGTGTGTTTGTGTTTGTGTGTGGTAAAAGTAAACAAATTCCATTTGACTAGAATTTTTGTATTTTAGCAGCATGTTTAAAAAAGACGAATCATACAGAATGTGACAGCTTTTGTTATTCAAATGACACTGAGATGAGGAGATAAGGTACTTTGAGATGTGAGGTTGCAGCTGTAGTCAAATCTCTCTGTGTCTCTATCACAAACAGAACACTCAGACACGCTCGGGCATACGCGCACACACAGCGATAAAACATATCAAATTTTATATTTATTTTTTTATTGTACCATCTGTGTCTGTATGTGTCTGCTGTATTCCGTCCGTCCGTCATTAACCCAGTTATATATGAGCCTTTGCTTGTGTGAGGGTGTGTGTTTGTGTTTGTATCATAATCATATTTTTTTTGCCTCTAGATATCCATATACATATGTTTATAGTCTTGCATATAGGCTTAAGAACTGTGTTGTGTTTGTATATAAATTCACAGTGTTCATCACAAAATAGTAAACGCCACCCGCTGATCTAGACCACTAGAGGGCTCTCCCTGAACTTCTGCGTAGACAACAGCTTCGCCAGTGTCTCCATACACAGGATCGGAACCACACCAGTGATATTCATTAAAGTGGGTGCTCTCCTGAGAGGAGGAGGGAGGGGTGTGTGTCTCCCTAAGAGGTAGCCTAAGCACTTCTACACCATCTGTGTAATGGTGGGCATCCAACGTGGACTTGCCTCCATTGATTCCACTGTTTTTACAATGTGCTTCTTCGAGGCCAGATGGCCGATCAAACTCACTCTGCAAGAATATAAAATATCTGGGGAGGAACTGTTTCTCCTGCGCCTCTGTGCTCTTCGCTGTATTGCCCTATGTTCCAGCATAGCAGAGTCTGTTTTCAAAAGGACTATGTTTCTGCGTAGGCTCCTCGGTCTTATTATGATGGATGTAATGAGGGCGTGTTTGGCAGAATGGCTGTGCGTTGTGCTGAACTGATTTTTGGACCACCGCAAACACACAGCACTGAATTTATGATACGGGATTGACTCATTCATATTGCTTTTTTTTTCAGAAATTGCAAGACCTTTCTGTTTCATTAAATCCATTAACAATTTTAAATAGTTTAAAATCACATTGCCAAAACAGCTTGAGCCTTAAAAAAATCGAAAGGAAATTTGACTTATTTATTAACACATTTCCAGAAAGGATGTGCAGCATATCCATAATGAATGAATAAATCCATAAACCCTGTGTCTCGTTTCGAAGCTGGATAAGCTTGCGTAGTTGCAGTTGTCTCATTTTCCGTACAGGCAGACGATGGATGAAACTAATTTATGGCCTCTGGCCCCTTTTCTATTTCTGAATGAGGGAATTCAGAGCCAGACAAGGATGTATTGGATAATCAATTGCTTTATCTACCTAATACTTCAAGTGCTTCATCATTGCCAGTTAATCAATCTGGCTCATGATTTTATGTCACTTTTGTTTCGCTTGCTCCTTTGTTCAGAGCAACAGTTGGCCTCCATGTATTAATTTTCCTCTCATTTTCCTATTGTTGAGGACATGCAGTATGCATGGTATCAAGATTGCAAGCTTTTACTGAAGTCACTAAATCAGATTGGGATGAAATAGGCACATGTGTGTGAAAGCAATAATACATAATATCCATTTTGCACAGGAACAGCTTAAAATTCACTGATACAGGCTATAATGCAGGAAATATTTATAAAACATTAGATAGAAAAGCAAAACCACCCACCTGCCTAATATTGTATTCCCTCATACCGCCACAAAAGCCCTTACCCACTGAAGCATGGAATCCACAAGGCATAGCCGACATTAACTTTTACAGCAATTTGTGCTACAGTTGCTCTTCTGTGGCATTCGCTTAGACCAGAGCAGACCAGCTAGCTTTCTCTCTCCACATGCAGCAATGAGCCTTTGGCGTCTGTGACCCTCTTACTGGTTCACTGGTTGTCTTTCCTTGGCCCATTTTTTTGGTAGGTACTACTGACTACTGCATACCAGAAAAAAAAAAACAGAAAAATTCCAAAAGACCTGCCTGCCATTTTGGAGATGATTTAACTCAGTGGTTTAGCCGTCACAATTCGTTCCATGTCAAAGTCGCTCCGATCCTTTCGCTTGCCCCTTTTTCCTACTTTCGCCACACATCGACTCCAAGAATTGACTGTTTGCTTGCTGCCTACTATATCTCAACCCTTGACAGATGCCATTAAAGCAGGATCATTAATGTTATTTACTTCAGTTTATGTCAGTGATTTTAGATTTTATTGTTTAAATTGTGTAGTGTAAATGAGGTCATGTTCATAAGATACTTTTTTATGTAATTTTTTTTTTCATTCACCACCTCATTGGATTTAAAAGATGTGATTAAAATGAAGAGGGTGTTTACAAGCCCAAAAGTAATTGGAAAATACACTGATTAGCAGTTTTATGGCCAGGTGTGGCCTATTCCCTCATTACTCAAATGAAGGACATAAAAGGTCTGGAGTTGATTCCAAGTGTTGCATTTGCATTTGGTAACTGTTCCTGAATACTCTTAATAAGCAGTCCAAAGAAGTGATGATGGAAGTGAAAAAGGTAAAAGGAAATCCAACCAAGAACATGTGAACATTCTTCATTAGAATAAATGCTCTTGCAGGTCTATATAAAAATTAGATGACAACTAAAAAGTAGATGTTGCAATGGTAATTTCTTTATTTTCTTCAAATAGCTATGATCATTTACTCATCAAAAACAGTATTGAGTAGATACATCATCGTCAAAGTCTACAATCGAGAAACCCTTTCATCTTTTAAATACAGACAGTTTACTTCAAAAATCAAAACCACTTGTAACACTTAAGAAAACAAAGGAAAGACTAGACTGCTAGTACCACATCATCTATCAAACATGGTAGAGGCTGTGTTGTAATATTGGCATATATGCATGAAAATGGAACTAGGTCACTGTTGTTTTCTTATGAAAATACTGTTGACAGAGGTATCAGGATGATTTCTAATGTATTAGGTGCATATTTCTCATATTCATTCAGGCATCATTCACGTATTTTTAAATCTTATTACAATTAATGTTTTAAAATAATCCTTATATTTAGAATTTCTTCAGTTTGTCCATTTAAATTTGAGCCTGTGAAATAGAAGGACTGTGTAACAAATATCATTCTGTAAATGTCATTCCTATGTGGGTAATTAAATAGTTTAAGTGTAATGTTAAGCATATAATAGGGCTGGGGGATATGGTAAAGTACTGTATCATGGTATTTAAAAGGATTTATCCGATACATGAAATTATCTTGATAAATGGGATCACAGTCAGAATGCATCAGTAATGACAGATCCTTAAAAACACTATTCAAATGCTATTCTATACTATATAGTATAGTGTATAGTGATGCAATATCCTGCAATTTATCCAATTAAATTGTCCCATGATGCTTTCTATATTTAAATGTTGTTGTGTTCTTTAAGTACTAATGGTATGTTTTTTTTTTTGTCAGTATGATATGAAAATTTATCACAATACGATAAAATATAGTAATATTGCCTACCTCTACCTCTACCTATACAAGTATTTTTGTATAATAAACTGCCTAGGAGCCAGTTCACCAATATATTCATATGGCATGCATACTCAACCGTGTTTTTCTTAGTCTTGAATGCATACTGATCTATGCTCAGGATATTTTGTATGAAAATGCTTTCATTTTATAAATACATAAGTCAGAGAGAGCATCACTGAGTCAGAGTGTCTGAGTCATAACCCTGTCCGTACCAAGGGCACTCAGTGACTTACTATGCTGAGAAAAAAAAGAAGGAAAAAAAACAGGAAGGAAGACATACATTTATAAAGAGACTGACAACAACAAGTGCGACATCATAAGTTCCATCAAATTAAGATGGCCATCAATAGCTGGGTGGAAAATGAATATTTCATTTTCATGTAAATTTAATCGGCAAGCTGACAGAACTGAGTGTGTGGTGAATCAACCCAGCAGATGCAGGGTCTAACGACAGTTCATCATTGAACGCAGGCCAGTGCCGGGGCACTTTGATGTGGGCTGCCCAGGTCTACGTTGTTTCAGTCTGGAGAAGGACCTTACACACAACTGCAATAAAGAACAGCAGCAGAACAGAGTAATTTTTTTTTTTTTTTTTTAGCACAAGCTAATTCTGGTCCTTATTAGGCTAAATTTACACTAGACTGACAGAGTTGGGCAGTTAATCAAATATTAATCAAACATTCATGACCTCTGACCGAATTAATCTTGCACATATCAGTTATAACAATTAAAATAATTGTTCCTTATTAATTATCAAAGTAAAATGTTCAAATAATTGAGATACTGCTTTGCCCAGCTTTAGACTGACACAAAAACACACCTGCACAGTCACAGCTAGGCAATTACCTGTGTGTGTGTGTTTGTGTGTGTGTGTGTGTGTGTGTGTGTGTGTGTGTGTGTGTGTGTGTGTGTGTGTGTGTGTGTGTGTGTGTGTGTGTGTGTGTGTGTGTGTGTGTGTGAGAAACTATAGAATGGGCATGTTTGTGTTATTCACCATATTAAAAATGAATGTTTCTTTCTATATTAGTTGTGCAAGGTTGTGTTTTAATTCGAGCAGTGGCAGAAGTACACAAGTTGCATACATATGTATAAATACAAATACTTTGGTTAAAAAATAATCTTACAATAACTTTGCATTGTTTAGTCAAATGAATTTATAAAAGTACATGCTCATAAAAAAAGATTTCTTTAAATCTATATTCTAATTACATTTTTGAAACAATATGTATTTTAAGTGATAGAAGTACACAGCCATATCAAGTATAATTATTAAATAATAGCTGAACTGTTTGCCTCACCTGCAAAATCATACAAATGATAATGTTAATATAGCAAAAAAAGCAGAACCAAATTAAAACACAAGTTTTCTATTTTTTAATCCAGTTCAGGGCTGGTAAATGTGTAATATTTGGCTTTTTAGCACTGATCTTCTGAAAATGTATGTTTTTTTCAACCTGTGTTTAAAATTGTAAGTAGACAATATATATTTTACATGCTTAAGTAAAGCACAGCTACTTACTGAGTTAGCAGTACGTCATTGTTCAAATATCATTCAAGTATTCAATTAAATGTACTTCATTATGTCTCTACCAGTGCTTGCCACTTTGATGGAATGCTAGCTCATAATCTGTTACCCCACACACTAGTTCTTTAATTCGTGAAAAAACCCTTTTCACACAAACTGCTAAACAGCTAATCACGCTTCTCTATCTTAACAGGCTAAATACATCGTAGACGAACACACACTTAAATGCGCCGGCACATTCACAGCTGTCTGCGTGTTCCATTGCTGTTCTGCACATCCGTTTCATTAACAAAGTCAGCACACTTGTGGCCTTGCTATTAGCTTCAATGTAGTTAATGAGAGACAGCAGATGTTGGTATTGTTCTCTTGAAAGTGTGAATCAAATGCACGGCGGCCTCTTCTCTTATGTCAGCGGGATATTCTGCCTATACTGGCACTCAGCGCTCCTGCGAGACTTGATGAGACTGGCAAGCTATCTGCCGTCACACACACGCTCGCACACAGTTTGTTGCATCTCGTGTAGTGTACACAAAACAGCGTAATGAAACGCAAACCAAGTCTCACTTGCAGACGCACATCACGTCCAATGGTGTGATTACTTTTTAATGCAATAGCAAATTTGGACCCTCTCCTCATAATGGCTTTGAAGCCTAATTTGAAAATCTATACATTATGGAGAGAGCAATTAAATGCATGCGAGCCTGCAGATGATCTGTTTTGTACTGTTCTGGAACATATTCAATCTTAGTGCAAGCTGAGTATGAGTGTGTGCATATGTTTAGTAAGAAGGAGTGATTCACCACATCTTCTTGTGTGTGTAGATCACTTCACTCGATTGGCCGAAGCCTTTCCGCATTTTGTAACAAGGTGGATTGATACAGATAAAGCGAAAAACCATGCATCATTTGGGGGATAGGCTTACCTGGCGCAAGAATAATTGACTCTATTATAGATTATAAGGATCGGTGCGTGATGGCCAACAGGGAGAGGAGATAAGGTAAATGGAGATTGGAAAATGCGGAGATAATCCACTGACACAGAAGGCCTTTCCCTGCGCTGCAAGTCTTGAACTGTTGTCAGAGCAGATGGTGTTTTCATATCACACTACAAAGTGTGTACTCCACAGTACAAGGTCTGAGGGGAACATATGCTCCTGGTAATTAAATAAATAATACGCACGTGAACCTTACGCTGATGCAACAGTGGATGGCGTCGGATTAGCGAGGGCGGAAAACCCTTCGATCGGAGGGGCGTGAGGTTGTGGTGCTCTGTTTGTCTCATTCGCGCCTGTGGAGGGAGGTGGGGAGGTGTGGTGTGGTGTGGTGGGGTGGGGTGGTTGGGAATTCCAGCAAAGTGTCTGTGTGATGGAGTCAGATAATATTGTGCTGTTCCTGTTTTATTCCGTGCGCTTGTCTCCGGAGATGGCATGCCATTACTTCTCGATGTGTGCCCTTATAGATTTGACAGCTCTGGGAAAATTCATGGGTTGTCAATGTACTTGGTCTCTCTCTCTCTCTCTCTCTCTCCCTCTCTCTATTTCTCTCTCTCTCTCTCTCTCTCTCTCTCCCCTTTTGTAGTAGGTGCTGCACCAGCAGACAGAATCAAATTTCATGTTCTCCCCATTTGTCTTTATTACGAGCCCCTGTCTCACCCATCTGACTCTGGAGTCCCTGCCATTGCTCGACCACTGCTGGGAAAGTCAAATACAATTAAAGCAGCGGAACAGGAAAACCGCCACCATCTGATTTCTTTTATGGTCACAGGTTACACCCGCATGCACAACAGGCAGTGACAAGGACATGGGTGAATATACTGCTTTACTGTTACCCGGCAATACAGGCAACAAAAACAACATCGCCTTGGCCATAAACAAACACACACTTGCACCCACACATATACCCGCCGACTAAATATCCACCATGGCTTGGCCTTTGAAAAGCCGTGAAAAGGAGAAGACTCTAGCCAGGCGAAGCTTCAGAGACTCTTATTTAGTTTGTTAATTAGCTCGAACCTTTTGATCCC
Organism: Astyanax mexicanus; assembly: GCF_023375975.1. NCBI lineage: Eukaryota > Metazoa > Chordata > Actinopteri > Characiformes > Acestrorhamphidae > Astyanax > Astyanax mexicanus. The sequence continues at coordinate 34,139,422 of NC_064413.1, read as the reverse complement.
AATTTGAAAACCTGCCACGTTGCTGCGCTTGCCTCTTTTGTGCATTGCCCCAAGCAAGATAAAGCGGTGCCTTTTTTTTTTTCTCCCCCTTCCCTAGCTTTTCAAATAGTGTGGCATTCAAGGACTGCCCCCCTCCCCACCACACACACACCCCCCCCCCACTCATCCCCACCCCCCCCCCCAGCAATGAGTGCCTTATCCGTCTTCAGACACGGCCATCATCTGCAGAAACCAGTGTTACGATACAGCTTGCTTGTTACACTGGTGATACAATAGCAGACCTTTTTCTCCTGCTTAATCAGGCCTTCGCACAAAGGATTTTCTGGCTGCGGTTAAGTCCAAATTTAGCCGAGTGTGTGTGTGCACGAGGTGGAGGGTGACCTGCTTGTACTGACCTTTTCAGTGTCAGGCTGGAAATGGCAGGCTCTGTGTGGCTCCGTGGACCGTGCTATCTCAAAAAGGAAAGCAGAGAAGCAGCTACGATGGACAAAACGATACACACTCGAGTAGCAGTAGCGGTATGATATGCATCACAGTACAGGGTCAAGGTTTGAGCCATTGTTTTGAGGGTGGGTAGAGTTTAAAAAAAAAAAAAAAAACATCTGTGAGCAGAAAGTAGAAGCTAGGTCATATTTTCATTATGTGAATTAAAGGAAATATTCAAATATTCTTTAAACAGATCTTGAGATTTGTGCATTAAACATGAATTTTTCTCTCCTCTTACGTTCAAATATGGATGTGGACTATTCCGCAGTACTCCATTAGCATCCTAACTAAGGCATATTTTTGAAGGAAATGTGCACATTTATCAGGAAACAGTTACAGTATGACCTTTTGCCAAAGACTCTGTCCCCAGCAGTGGAATGCACTCCACTTGGTGCTGAAATGAAGTCTGGAACAGACTGAAAGGCTTTTGTGAGCTTGCATGCTGTTGTCTTTCCACTACTCCAGGGGTTTTTAGTGAAGCACATTCCCTATCTCGTACATATCCATTTCATTTATTACTGCACTGTGTCTGTCGTGCTGGGGTTTGACAAAAGCATTGCCTAAAAGGTCACCTAGTGTGTCTTCTCTTTAGGCCGAGATCCAAGGCCTATTGCTGGATGCTGCTCCATCACTATGTTGCGTTTTGAATAAAATAAAGCTGTTTAAAAAAACTGCAGCTTGGATGTAGGACTGGACGATATAGACAAAATTTATATCACAATTTAAAAACACTGAATTGGTATCGCCCACAAAAAAATCTTGCAGTATGCAGTTACACACTGATAAAGCTAGATGATATGGTGAAAATATTATATCACGATATTATAGACATTTCCACAATGCACAGTATTTATTGTTTAACAGGCAGAAAAATGCATCAGCAGTGGCAGATTCTGCTATTTTAATACTCTTTCATGAATTGGACATTGAAATTTTTGCTGCACATAATGTAATTGAACAGGAATTTTTACATTTTCTGTAATTAAATGTACAGTTGGTTCAGTGTTCTTTAATCATTGATAATATGTTTCCTAATATTCTTAAATAAACATATTGATACAATAAGAAAACATATTACAGTATGATAAATTATTGATATATTGTCTAGCTCTTCCTGGATGTATGTCTCTTGATATCTCTGTATATCTATTTTTCTGTTGTTTTTGTATAGCTTAACATTTATGCGTTGCAAACATTGAGCTTAACCATCTGTCATTTTATGTTAAATTGTTTTGTGTTTTCATTAAAATTACCACGTATTTATAGTTGATTATAAGTTCATAACATAGAATACTTTATATTATCACATAAGGTTGTGGTAGATATTATATATAGATATTAATATTAACTAACGTTCTTGTAAAAATGACAAGATTTGAACTTATGTTGACCTCAGCTCAAAAGTTGCTTAATTATTAACAGCAGTTTCTGCATAGAAACTAATAACTAAAATACTAGAGTGTTTGTGGTTACTATGGTGTCCCAGGTGGTTGCTAAGCCATATCAGATGGTTGTATAGGTGTTGGTATGTAGTTGATATGCAGACTCAGCTATCTGAAGATGAAATAGTGTCAATAATTTGAAAATCTATAGAACAAGATATTTTTATATCCTGGATTCAGCTTTATTTACACCACAACCATGCTGTACAGTGGATTTCTTATGTACAGTTAGAAATTATTTTCTAGAATTATTATGTAATATTTTATTGTACACTTATTATAGTGTCACCTATGCATTTGTAAGGACTGGCCATTTTGACCTGGAACATTAATGGTGTACAAAATTAAATATGTTGTATGTCAATATGCACAGTGTGAAAAAAGTCATGGGAGTTCATAATAATCAAAAAAAGATTAAACTACATTTTACAGAAAAAAAAACACACGTAGGACTGCCTGTGTCTGACCTATTTGCATGTTTGCACTGCTAAGACCTTTGATAATATAAACAGTAATTTGTAGTAGTTTTTCTATTTAATCTGTTTGGACCATTAGGTTATTAAGATATTTTCTGCTCATTATTTCATCATTACTCATTATTATTACTTAATTTCGTCGTGTTACATAGTTATTTATTAAGCATTTGTTGTTAGTTTTATTACTAAAAGATTAGAAACTTTAAAAGATTAGAAGTCCATTCTCCTAATTGCTTCCAGTAACAACTCAAAAAGATCTCGTGTGCTGCAGGAAGTTATTATGTTCATCAGTTCAATTGCACTTTGAAGGTCAACAGCCACATTCAGAACAGCCTTCGGATTCTCTGGATCAACAGCACTTTTCTTCCTGCTCCTCTCCATTGTCCTTTCTGAGACCCCAATAAATGATGTGGAAACTTGCCAGTCTGTGAGGCATCCACTCTAGGCTGAATACCATGATGAATACCACTGTTCATTTCAGTATATAGGAGAAGATCCCACTGTTTACACTGTTTATACACGTATCTGTAATACCCTAAATTCCAAATATCTCTATAATAACCATTAGCAGCTTTATTATTTGAAATACATATATTTTATAGGAGTGTAAGGAAAGAACGATATCCTATTGCAATATTTTGTTTTGCAATACTGTATAGATTTTCCAAAAAAAAAAAAAAACAGTAGTGATTTTTATTTATTAGTTTACATGTAAAGATTGATTTCAGACAGTGGTTCATTTTGTTTTGTGTTTAAACTCCACCCAGTAGATAACAGTACAGTACTCTGTTGTTAGATCCCATAGCTATGATTGGGTAAAAAATCAACTTATTTGAGTGTGTAGTGTTTTTATACTATACTACCATTACATTTAATTAATCGTATCGTCAAGTTCTAGCCAATACACAACCCTAATATTTTGTTGTTTCACTTTTAAAATGTCTGAAAAGCCTATATTATGTAAAATCTTGGGAGCCAAATGTCGGAGCGGTTTCAGCTGATTTCCAGATAAACATTCAAACAATTTTTCTGAACATAAAAAAAAAAAAACACACCTGATTTGGCATTTGACAGCAATTTGCCAGTGTTAGCACTGTCTCTGGTTAGTTGTAAGTAGGGGTGGGCAATATTATATCGTATACAATATATTGTGACACAGAAATCGTGATAATAGGGCTGTTCTGTCTTAAAAGTAGTCTATTATTTACTGTGAAGCTTTAGGTGTATTTATTGTATAATTGTTTTAGTTTGCAGTTTATATGCATGGACTAAATATTCTGAAATATTATTTGCTGCATTATATTATTTTATGCTATATTATTTATTTTGCCACATTATGATTATACTGTTATACTTTTATACTATATTCCTGAAATGAATGAATTATTTTAGTTTTCCTATATCGCCAAGTATATCGTTATCGCAAAAATACCCTGAAATATCATGATATTATTTTAGAGCCATATCGCTCACCCCTAGTTGTAAGCAATAGCAGTTGATAATAATATGTTATACAGTATGTCGCACATACAGACATCATTAAATCATGTTCACAGGTACACGTATTTAATAGTCCACAAATAGATAGAAATGCTAATGAACTTTATAAGACTACTGCTGCTGATGTGCAGTGCAGCCATCTTAGTTTCTGAACTCGGGGTTGGTGAGGCTCTACAAACTTTCCAATTAGGAAATCTGACTTGTAAAGGCAATCCAGTTGCAATCTCTAAAATTCTGACATTCGAGTTTAAATAGAGCACAGCATAAGCTTTAATTGATAGAATAAAAGCCATGGGAAATAGGATTTGCACTGTACAACTGTTAAAAAGAGAGGACCCGTGTATTTTACCCCAGATCATTTCACTAAAGCTGTGAAGTTTTATTCCATTGCGTAATCAGAGCCATTTATTTCATTGTTCAGTGGTAAAATGGCAGGGCTTTTCTCTGTGTCCATTAACATTTAATTGTTCACAGTATTTTCCATGTATTGAGATATGAGTACAGGGCTGCAGAGGATTCAGAGTTGGTCAGGGTTTCAGTGTCTGTTAGTGAGCAGTGCTAACTCAGAGAGCAGACTGTCCAGGGTCACATCAATATCCATCTGGATACTGTAAGATCCAGACTGACTGGACATGAACTTCTGTAGCAATTCAGACAATTCAATGGAACAAAAAATAGTCTGAAATTTTTAACATATAGCTGAACATGTGTTTTTTTAATTGGTTTTCCATTCATTACAATGTACTTTTTGTCATATTTTCAGAGAAAATGCAAACAAACATTCATCAAACAATATTTATAGATCTGGTAACTTTTTTTGTATCCCAGCAGACAAAGCAGCAAAGCACAATACACTTATTTAGCAGTGCTGCTATATTAGATAATCATGAGTGCTACAGAAGACATGTAAGTGAAATTCACACAGAGAAAGGCTGTCAGTAATTGGTAAACAAATGATAAGGCTTTGTTAGCTAGGTGCCTCGTCTGGATAACATTACTATTCTAGCCCTGTATAGCTCAAATCTTGTATCAGCTGAAAGTGAACTTAGAAAGTAAACCTAAACCTGCTATTTGCTAACTGTTGGCTTCCTTCTGGCTCTCTCCCGGCCGGGGAGAAGAGGGTAGAATGTGGGCGTGCTGCCAACACAGGATGAATATGACTTAAAATAAAATAAACTACTCATTGTTTGGTATAAGTGACAATAATTTTACTTTTTCATTTATTTATTTTGTATCATTTTAGTTGCCAAATATGCAGTGCATCCCCAGTATAGAGAGAACCAGCAGAAACAAACAAAGTAAGATGGTAAGCATTTTGGATGTTAAGCAATTAGGAACACAAGTCTTACAAATAAACATTTCACACACACCCCAGCTATTGTGTAGCATCTGCTAAGAGAAGACATGTTACTTTCCAAATCTTGTAGGAAGACATGGCAGTAGCTGGGAACTGCAGTGTACTTGCTGGCAGAGAACCAGCCTTCTGATATATTGTTATGACCATGGGAGACAAATCGCTGCAAGTTCATTTTCTTTCCTGTAAACAACTTAAAATCCTATTAGGATGAAGCTGTTTGAACAACTTGTTTTTTGGATCACACTTTCTTGCCTGCCTCTGTCCAGTCGAGATTGTAGTGATCTGTTTTGCCTTGCTAAGGAAATAAATAATTAACTGCTGGTTAAAAGTTCACCAGAACATAATTCAACCAAGCGTGGTAATTCAATCATGTGAATAAAAGCCTCCATTTCAGACCTTTCAGTAACAAGTGTGCCCCTTTTTTTAAACACAGTACAGCACATGCTGCTAAAACATGTTGGTGTGAATGTGATATTGAAACAGATTAATTAGCTGAATTAATTACCTTGCTGCTAATTGCTTGACATCGAACACAACCGTGAGATCAGGAAATTTGCATTCATAATCGCATTTAATCAGGGATTTAGTAAAAAAGGTAATATACTGTGTACTATGAGATGCTGGAAGCAGTGTCTTAGGGAATTTAGTGTGGAGGAGTTTATTTATACCCATGTCTTTAAATCATTCATCTTTACTGGAAATTATTTTTCTGATATTGTTTTCATGTGTGGAGGATTTAGATAAATATGTCTAAACATAAATACATACACCAGTACTGATTACAGACAATTGGCATTTTGTGTGGACAGAGGGATTCACAATTACAAGGCTAAACACGGCTTGTCCAAACAAACATACGTATACAGATTAAGAGCCATGTGAATTAGATCTCAACCGGCTTTAAAAGCCACTTACATGCTGATGCACAACATACCAGTATTCCAGAAGCAAGAGCAGAAAATGTCAGAGGTAATGTTGAGTCACTCGGCTTAGAGCTGAGAGCTTTAAGGTGAACTCTGATTCTCCCAACTCAAAGATTCCCAATAAGCACAGGAAACAAGGGCTGTCGCAGTCACCCTCAACGATGATGTGATGTCTGGACTTTAAAAGGCGTCGTATAAAGACCAGAGGACAATAAGGCTTACAAACGCCAATGTTTTGAAATGCCTAAATTGATCTGTTTAAATGTCATAGACAGTCGTTTAAGTCTGAGGCTAGATTTATCCATCAAATGAGACCATCTACAGGCTTGTTGGGAGTATGGTGGTGCCCAGCTAAGGCCTGGCCTATATGAAAAGTGTAGATAGCATGTAATATTAACTTATGCAGTTTGAAACATTATTTTGTTTACATTAGTTTTAAATAATTGTGTTGTAAGTGTTGTCCAGCATATATCTGTAGGATATTTTTTTTGAGAATGCTTATAGAAATAAAAATATGTTCCTGCTGGTGCATTCTGTCTGGTATCTTGTGTATTGCAATCAAATGGTGTGAAATACTGTTTTTGTCTAATCACCCAGCCTTAGCCCAAGTCTTTAAACAAAAACAATAATAAGTAACTTTTTTAATGCAGATATTCTTACTATTACATATAAAAATAAAGGTTTTAAGGGTTCGTCAACTGTTGTTTTGATTATCTGATCTCAGTTGGACCATATGTGATCCTTTAACATATATCAATGTCTGTATTACTTTTAATTAAAAAGGGGTACTTTTTTTTTTTTTTTACCGCAGCCTGTTTCAAAACCATGAAACCGCATGTGTCTCATTTCGTTTATATTCATCTACACCTGTATGTGACTGCTCACAATTTAAATATACATGAGTGGTGGCAAATTACTATGCACAAATGACATTGATGAACCTTAAATCATTCAGCGGCAATTCTGCGGGACATTGGGCATTATTTCACTACAGGTTCTTGGTCTGCAAAAAAAAAAAAAAAGAGAGAGAGATGAATGAAGCCCACTGATTGAACAACTTGAAATGGAGCAGTGATTGAAAAGCGAGAGGCGCGTCAAGGCCAGAGGACAATCAGTGGGTCTTTGTGCCGTTTTCCCAGCCGGTAATGACATTTAGGATGCCTCGCGCATAGAAATAAGCACAAGCGCTTGGGTAAAAAAGGGCTGGTGGCTGCCGTTCCATCGAGATGACTGGAACCATGCAGTGAGCATGTGCTGGATAGCACCTATTAAAGGCCAAGAGCTGAGAACTCAAGCCACTGTCAGACTTTAAAAAGAACATCTCGTGAAGATATTACCTCCTATTATAGGCCTTCCTGACCAATGTGATCGAGTGGAACCGGGAAGGCCAAGCACTTTCATACTGTCAGCGAGTCTGACTTTTATTCTGAGGCCCGCGGATGATATAGAGAGGCTTTCTTTTCCCATCCCTTCATGCTTCCTTCTTCTCCCCCTGCTTCGAAAAAGCCTCCTCTCATCAGTTTTGGAAACTCTTGAACATCCCCCTCCTCAGCCTTGTTAAAGAACATGGCTTTTGTGGAAGCTTCCTCGACGAAGCAGACCTCATCCTGTCAAATTGCAAATTTAATCCCATTCAGCCTGTGCACATTGTAGTAATCCCCACTGGGACACAATGGGCCGTTCCCTCCCCATCCAACCCCTGCCTCATCTCTTTGGATTATACTGTTTGTATTTCAATAATGACAACCAATTACAGGTCTTTATGTAAAGGCATTAATGCCATTTGTGTCTATTCTATCTCTTCCCGGCGCCGTATCCATTTAAGGATTAATGCGTACGGCAGAACGTAGCTCGAATACAGAAAAGAGCAAGTGCTGTTTGACACGGGGTCAAAAATCTAAAATAAGTGCAGATTTAGAGTTAATTTCCAGAAAACAAATAATTGCCTCTTGAAAGACAATGATGTCGCTCACTCTGGCCCACAATACCTAATAATTTCTGAATGCACCATTCTTCGTTTCTGAGACCTTCCCCGTGGCTTCGCAGTCATCTGCAGGCTTGATTTGTTAGCTGAGGGAAATGGATGGTGATTGCATCGTGCAGGTCTAAAGCACCGAGTGTTCTCCTCTCAGATGCAACCCTTTGGTCGGGCTTGATTAGCTACGAGACCCTGACAGTTCAGGCTGACGTGTTGACTGAGCACCTCCGGTTCACCTGACAAAAGCCCTCATGATTGGAGAACTTATTCTACTCTGCCAATCAATTCTGAATTAGAATATAGCGTTCTACACCGTGAATCAGCAATCTACACCCATGCTGAAGCAGATTGCTCGGGTATTTAATTCAATGGACAGAAGCAATATAGAAATATAGAATATGAAATGTCTTCTAGAGGTGCACTGAAATTAATGTTTTGGGGGTAAAAACTGAACAAAATTAAACTTTTGTCTGAATACAAAATAAGTTTTATTTTAATCAGGTTTTGATTTATTTTCCCACATTTCTTCATGACTAAATAGATGAGTTAGCCTATAAATATAAATGTTACTATACTAGACCTGTATAACTTGTATATTTTATCTGAAAGAAAGACTCATTTTTGTAAAGGTATTAAACTGATAGCAAGCATGATGAAATAATGTTAAAAGCTTTATTTTTGGATTAATTTGCATTTGAGCAGAGTGTTTGTATGAACTTAAACCTGCTCATTCTCTCCGTCACCTCTGCCTCAAATACACAGCTCCACCAGGAGGCCAGGGGAGAAGGAGGGTGTACCGCAACTACAGGAAAATGAATGATAAATTAGTCAGTATGAATTATCTGTCTTTTCACTTTTTCAGCTGATCTCATAAATTATATTTTTTGCCATTTTTTGCAGAAGAATGTTGACTGCCAAATATTCAGTGCATCACGAATATCTTCATGACTGGTCTTCATTGTTCTTGGTTGCTTAGTTCTCTGCATTATATTACTAAAGATGAAGTAAACTAGAGAATGCTGTTTGTTCCACCTACAGTGTTTAGCACAGATCAAATCAATTGTTTCATTTTCTTTTTTTTATATTATAATACAAGCATTTCACTATCCCAGGATCAACCTAGCTAAAGTCTGTGAAGATCTGCCGTAATGTCGAGCTAGAATATTGTGTGATTGTACGGCTGAAATAGATAAGTGCTAGTTCTCTTTCTGTGTGTCAGAATTTGAACTATGGATGTCACGCAAGCCAGTGTCTCTCACTTTGGCAGAGCTGCCTGTAGAAAATGAAGCCACTGTAATGACTTTCTTAGCAAGGCACATTTAATAGAATGTCTGTAATAGCATTCACAATAATTTCGTTGAGAGACATGATTGAATGTGGAAATGAAAGAAGCAAAAGTCATTTGCTCTTTTGTTCATCTATATGAAGTGCTGGATGTCTCTTTCTTTAGCATATTATCTCATCTAAGAACTCTGTGACTGGAGCTTCATTTCAGTAACATCTCTTGCTTTCAGGTCTGAGCTACCATGCATTAAGACCATTAACTTTCTGAAGGTGGACCAAACAAACAAAGCTAGTGGATGGGAGTTGTATTTTCTATAGCGTGCGCTGGTCAAAATAAACCTTATTTTTAATATAATGCTGTTATGAAAAGTTATTATTATTATTATTATTATTTTATCATTATCCTTTAATAAAATTAAACAAAACCGACAGACATACATTTCTAAAGTTAAGGGATAGCAGTGAGTAAGGTGACCAATTAATTGTTACCTCAGAAAAGGGCTTGCGATTGTGGAACACCCACATCTGTAAGTTTTGAGGTCTTATGTTTTTGTGTAAGTGAGGTTGAACACTGGCCAGTATGCTCATGCCAAAGCGTTTGAATGTTTGAGTGATGTCTGATCGTGGGTGCCAGATGGAAGGCACAATCCTTTTTTGCTCAAGTTGTGGTGGCATTGTCATTTGTGTACTGGAAAAATGCCATGGAAGGCATTACTACCCATAGTGGACAGTGCAGTGGGAGGTAAAGATTGTGACTGCCAGTGTCGATCTCAAATTGACTAGACGTGGACATTGCAATAAACATGAGACACAATATTTGCTCTTCTTCCATGTCAGTGCATACAGAGTATATGGAGAAATATCTTGCCAGCAAACACAGTGACAAACTGCTTTTAAATGCACTAATTATTAAGAAATAAAGACTAACGTTTTCAGTGTGGCTTTCTTCCCAAGGATCCCACTCTACATCGGAAGTACTTGCCTATTCTCCTAGCACCACGCCCCTCCCCCCGTGCCAGAAAGGGATTCTGTTTAGCATGCTCCATCGTGGTTAAATCTGTGCATGGCCTGGGATGCAAACATAAGCTAGCTCTTGGTTTTTGTTTTTTTTTGCAGGATCTCCACGGCAAAAGTGCCCTTGATTTTCTGAAAATTACTCTCTGTCCCTTGATGTGTGCAATTGTATTTAACCGGCTGCCAGCTTTCATAAATTTCTGTTGCCTAAATGAAGTGGTGACTATAGCCACGGGCCTTTTCCTGTTTCAGTGGAAAATATAGTCACTACATTTTTATCCCTACCCTCCAAAAAAAGAGAGAGAGAAAAAAAAAACCAGAACGTCCTCAGAGTTGCCCTTTAGATAAACACTAACAGAGTGTCTCGATGGATCTGTACTCTAATGTTTGTGTCAGCTTCATACTCTCGCACATTCTCCACCTCTCATTTCATGGGCCGAGGTGGGCTTTGCTTTATTCACTCCATTGTTTATTCGTCTCCCACATTTTTTTCTTTCCATTTTTGCCTGTTCTCTATTGGTGGGAGGTTTGTGCGGAAAGCTCTTTTGTTGCAGATTATTATTTTTTCTACCCAAGCCTGGAGAAAATTTCCCGCCTATTGTAACCTGGGCCTCTACAACATGTCTTCTCGGAGAAGATTACAATGTGACAATGCTGAATTTGTATAATCAAACAGGCTAGCGCAGTCAGCGCTGTGTCTGGGTTGGTGATAGACCCATGCAGCTGGAAGAGTGGACAGGCGGAGAGAAAATAAATCCCTGATCACACTCTGCGCTGCATTTACATAAGAAGTGGAAGTCTGTTGCAGAAGAGTGCCTTGCAGTAACATTACACGTTTGTTCAGCAGAGGCCGGGCGAGCGTGTTGTGCTGAGGGAGGGGGCGAGCGGGTGAGAAAATATTGGTTTTGTCAAAACCTCATGAAAATGTTGAAATCAGACAGAAATGGTATGTTGGCTAACAGCAGTCTATGAATTTGTGTATTTGTATTTGTTGTTTGTGTGTGTGCGTGTTTTCGAGATGCGTATTGGCGAGAACCTTGCAGTACTATATTGCCGAAAGAATTTGCTTTCCATCCAAATCATTGAACTCAGGTTCCAATAAGTAATATATTGTATAAAATTAAGCACCTAGGCATGCAGATTGCTTCTACAAACAATAGTGGGTCAATTCCAGTGTTGTACTGTGATAGGATGCCTCCTGTGCAACATGTCTAGTTGAGTTCAGTCTAGTTTCCTTGCTGCTAAATATTCCACAGTCAACTGTCAGTGGTATTTTAACACAGTAAAAACGTTGTGAAACTGCACGGCCAATCACTACAGTCCTTAAAACTTCATGTGTTCTACACATAAGCTGAACAACAGTAAATTAGGAGCTTTTTGGAATGGGTTTCCATGGCCGAGAAGCTTCATCCAAGTCTCACTCACATGGCAGGCGAGCAAATGCTGTTGGCAATATATAGTGTATCACAATACACTATGCTCATATTGCGAGGGGGACTTGAACAACCGAAAATGAACCACTATCTGACACCTATCTTTACGTGTTAATTAGAACACCAGTGAGAGAGTGCCACATTGTATTGTACACATACAGTATATCATCATAATGTTGTATATATGGGTAATAGAGACCGACCGATATGGGTTTTTCTAAGGCCGATGCCGATACCGATCGTTAGTGGTCAGAGTCAGCCGATGGCCGATGTGACCTGCCGATTTTTAGGGCCGATATGCTATCGTATTATATTTATTTGGCATGCTTAAAATCATACTAGTAAGAGGAGGAACAACAGTTGTAAACTTCACACAATTTATTGAAAATAAGGTTAGCATTTTATAGTGACTTTAATGTTACTATATCACTATATGTTAATAAAAAATATATTAATTTTATTTAGATTGTATTATCCATAACATTTTATTTTATTCATTATATAACATATGTTCTATATACACTATATATTCATGTTTATAGTAGAAATATTATGTTGGCTATTATATAAAATTTACTATAGGGGCCTACTAATTAACAAATGTATGACTTGTTGCAGTCTGTTAGTCTATTAATTATTCATTTTAATATGTTTAACAGAGTGCAAGAAGACTTCCATAATGTGACAACTTTAGATAGTTACTCCAAAACGGCAAAGCTCATTTCTTCTTCAACTCGACATGGGAGGACAATGTTATAAAATGTTCACATTAGGGCTGCAGCTATTATTTTACAAAAATGGGTGACGTTTAAATTAAGAATAAAATTATAAATAATGCAAAAACAGACAGGTGCTGTAATTTAAATATAGCTTTATCTGTTTTTTTTTTCTTCTTCAAATGAGCTCCTTAGCCAGAGAAACGCGTCTCATCAGCTGTACTGGAGGTTCCGTGCGTGAGCGGAAAATGAGTTGAGAAAGCTGAAGAGCGCAGACTTTATAGGTTCAGGATAAAATGAGCTTTTATCAGAAAAGTCTGGAGGGGGTTCTAAAGTAGAACCCGACAAAACAGAAAATTCTGCTCATCGTTTCATTTAATATCTAACAGCGCAAACCGCTTTAAACGGGTGAGTTTTACAGCAGAACAGCAGGAGGCGGCACTAACGCCGGTTACTAACGCCGTTACTTTTTTTTCAGTAACAGTAATCTAACTAATTACTATGACTGTAACTATAACGCCGTTACCATTTCCGACACCCCGTTACTGCACGTTACTTTAGCAGCTCTATGAACTTTTTTTTTTTATTTCGCTTTGCCCTGGTTAACCCCTCCTCTGTCCGGTGAACTTGAGCTTCTGGCCGCTGTGCCTGTGGTTTGGCGTGGTGAAGTGAGGCACAATTGTGACGATTTGCGTGCTCTAATCAATTCAGTGATTGCCGTGGACAACCCAAGTTCCGAATTAAGGACGTTAAGCTCTTTTTAGCTGCTCCGGTTTTTGTGGTGCTGCTGCTTTCTATTTTAGAGCTTAGATTCTCTGCCCGAATCCCACCTGACCTGAGGACCGACCCGAAATCAGGCTCCTATTTTTATTTTATATAAAGCTCTGGTGTGATAATCACAATGTTGCTAAGTAACCAATTATTATTGTTCACTAAAGCGAACGAAATAGCGAAAATTGAAAGTGAAAAACATTTGTGTTAACTGAATCTAATAAAAACGGTAATTAAAAGGAAAAACATAACTATCTCGAACTGTATTTTGTGTTTATAAAACTAACTAAAACGAACTGAAATTACTGATAGAATACCCTCATTTTTGTGTTTAATTTATTTATAAGCGCTGTTGTACAGCGGAGTTGTACAGCGGGAGTTGTTGTGCCGAGCGCGCGGCACTCGTGGTCCGTTAGTTCTTGTGTAAAGCGCTCGCGCTAGCAAGCCCACCCTAAAATGAACAGAAAAAATAAAAACAAAATAAAATTAAACTATAATAAAAATGAAAACTGTAATCACGTAGCTCTGGGCGCACGTGAACGCCTCCGCGTTTGACTTGCAGCATTGTGTGTAGCTGTTCTTAAAAATCATTTAAATTAAATAATAGTTCTATGCTTCTATGTTACAGTGTTAACTAACATAATTCTGATTATATTTCGCTCATTCAATCAGCCCGAAAACAGACAGTTTATGGGGCGGATCGGGTCAGGCTCATAATGACAGTTTATGGTTCGGGCTTGGGCAGAATGTGCACAGGCTCCGGCTGGGTCGGATTTTTTGGGCACGATCTAAGCTCTATTCTCTTTTGGTGAAGCTGCTATATTAATACCATTTTAACGGGCATTAAATTGTTGTTTTTGTCCATTATTTTGTTTTATATATACATATTTCTTTTGAGTGTGGCTTGGTTTGTTAAATTTCATCCCCAGACGCGTTTTTCCGCTTTTTTCAGTATTACAAGTTTTAGTAATTTTCTTTGGTTGTGTGGAGAATTTCGTTTTATTTTTTTGAAATTCGTTAGATTATATTTTTGTCAACATTTTGGGTTTATTTTCGTTTGTTATTTTTTGTTATTTTTCTAATAATAATAGTAAATGCATAATTGATTTCCTTTTTTTGACTGGTGAATAATAAAAAGTAACGCGATAGTTACTTTTACTGGTAACTAATTACTTTTGGAGTAACTCCGTTAGTAACTCAGTTACTTTTTTGGAGAAGTAACGAGTAACTATAACTAATTACTTTTTCAAAGTAATGTGCCCAACACTGTTTATATATAAGGAGAAGTACAGTCCTCTAATAATCCTGACTAACCAGTAATTATTATTTCAGTGCAGCTGATGCTGCAAATATCCTTAAACAGTTTTAGTCCTGCCCTTTTTCATTTCGTCTAAAAATAATTTAAATACTGAAAATATCAAGTGTTAATTTGATTTTATTTACTTAGATTTTCGTTTCTGAAGAAGAGACGTCAGTTATTTTATACTAGAGCTTATAGATAGGGCTTGCCTTGCATAGTCAGGGCGCATTCCAAATGCACTCCTGCCATCAACGCTAAGCATAGTTTCGTTTGGAGAGAAATGCTACAAAACCAGGGCACTTTTGGTGGCGCTAACCATCGCCAAAAAAACCATCCTAACAAACTGGAAATCAAGAGGAAACATCACAATCAATCACTGGGAAAACTCACTCAAAGAACATATAGAAATGGAACAAATATCAGCATCTACTAAAAACAGAACTCAAGAACACATGAACACATGGACAGCACTAAACAACCTTTTACATCAGTGACTTCATCAGCTCTCACACACAGATCACTCATACACCACTAACACACACAGATCACTCATACACCACTAACACAGCCATTTTGAACAATAACCATCCCGTAAATCTAAAACCTATACCCGAATGTTCCTGTACCCTCTCACACACACAATCACACACACAGGGCAGATACTATCTCTCTACTATCTCTCTCTCTCTCTCTAACTATTCTCTCTTCTCTCTATCTAATCCCACATAACATCAAACAAGGGAAAAATATATATATATGTATGTGTATATATCTTCATTACCTATTTCTCTATTCTTTCTTTTCTGTAAATATTTAGATTTTTTTTTTCTTCTCTCTCTTTCCCTCTCCTGTTTCTCTTATGGTTTACAAATTGTTTTGTTTGCTTCAATAATAATAATAATAATAATAATTATTATTATTATTATTATTATTATTATTATTATTATTACTACATTTTTTTCTCTCTTCCTCATCCTCCCCCCCTTTTTTTTTTTTTTTTTTTTCTTTTCCCCCCACTACTCCCCACTTTTTTCTTAATTTAGTTTTTATTTTTGATTCCATTTTTTTTCTTTATTTTTTTTCTTTTTTTTTTTTCTCTTGTCTTCTTGTCACAATGCTCACACTAAAGAAAAAAAAAAAAAAAAAAAAAAAAGAAATGCTACAACACCGATGCAGTTGAAATTCTATTCTTTTTCAGTAA
Organism: Astyanax mexicanus; assembly: GCF_023375975.1. NCBI lineage: Eukaryota > Metazoa > Chordata > Actinopteri > Characiformes > Acestrorhamphidae > Astyanax > Astyanax mexicanus. The sequence continues at coordinate 34,123,541 of NC_064413.1, read as the reverse complement.
ATGAAGCAACATCACAGATTACTAATCATGAGAGAAAATATAGACTTTGGGACACTGGATTGTAAAAATGGATGCCTTACCCGTTGAAAGTCTTGCTCACTCTTGAAACCTTGCGCTGCGTTCCAAGTAGCTGCCCGCAGATGTGCCGGATTAAAATCGGCGCGGCCAAATAAGAAAATCGGCCGATGCCGATTGATAAAAAAAATAACAAAAATCGGCCGATTAAATCGGCTGGCCGATCGATCGGTCGGCCTCTAATGGGTAAACCAATGTCATTCTGTTTGTAAGCCTAATAGTACATCTATTTTTTCTATTTTGGTATTTACTCAAAAGCTTTACGGGTATTTTTTTCATATATTTCTTTTTTAAATAAAATAGATAATTTTGTTTAAGGACTATGCTTAGGAATATTGTGATATTGTGTTAGGGCCATATCCCTAGAATATTTCCCTTAAACTAAGTATTTGTATTTTTTTAGGTTGGGTTTATTGTTAATTAAAAAAATACTAAATCAATACTGACCGATACGGTATCACAAACATAAGATATATAATATTCCAATACTCAAGTGTATCCAAATGTTCTTACACACCTAGTGTGTTTGTGTGTATGTACCTTAGAGACAGCAAGCGAGAGGGAGATTTAGAGAGGTGTGCTGTCACTAAAACATAATAATACACATTGTTCTGTCCTGCACTGAGCTCTCTGTTGCTATGCAGCTGGGTTTTTGTGTGCATAATGTTTCTTCGAGCTTGTGAGTGAGTGTACCAGGCAACTATGCAAGCTTGTGTTAGTGTGAAAAGCATTAGCTTGTTTTGGGGCATTTCCCCGTCTCATAAAAAGCCAGTCATAGCCTTATAGCAATCTGCCTAGCACTGCATAAAATACTGAACCGAGGAAGTGTTAGAATAATCATTACAGACATGAGGTTGCTCACTCACTGGAAACACTGCTTAAAAGTATGTATCTGTCAGACTGCATTACTTTAGATTACCTTTCTCATGCATGTGCTCATTGTACCCACAGTGCACTGATCATGAAATATGACCAAGGCACAAAAGGAAAATGTAAGGTGTTTACTTAAGGCACAGGAGATATAGATTTATATACCCTTACAGTATGGAAGGTTACAGTAAAACCATAATGTGGAACAACGATACATAATATCGTCCTTTTTATTATTTTTTTTATTACATTTAATTTTCTAAAAAAGTGGCAAAGAATATTTGTTGTTTGTGCATTTTCATGACAGGTGAAATGTACTTAATAGCTTAATAGCTAGAACATACAGTGAAAAGCATATTGTATTTGTTTAAACAGAGAACGTTACAAAACAACCACCTCAACCTGAACATAAACTTAATCTACACTTACTCTCTACATCTAAAAGTAGTTTTAACCTTAACCTTAACCTTAACCTTAGTAGAATGTAAAATATATACTCTTTCTAAATGAGATTTTGTCCATTATTATTATTATTATTTTTTCAAAGTGGAGAAAAGCAGAATTAATATAGCTGTTAAAGTTAAGCTACATGGCAGACTAGGTTGTGTTTTTTGGCACAACTGCACCACCAGTGGCAAAAAGCTGTAGGGTGAATTATAAAACGTACAAATTCTTACAAACCTGTTTGGGGCAAACTTTCACTTTTAGTCTTAAATTGTTATTCTGAATAGTTCTCTGTAAAGGTTATGTTTTATTTTGTTTTTTTATTCCTAAAACAAAAAAATGCATAATATTTCTGATCTGTATTCTGTATATAGATGTCACTCTCTGGACCATATTTAAATAAAAATGTAATATTTAGTAAATAATGTGTACAAGTATCTGTTAGCTAATGGTAAAAAACGTAAAACTTTAAATTACAATAAATTATCTTGAATTACATAATTTTTTTGGTCAAACCCAATAATTACTGACCGTTTAACCGTTCAACCACAGCCTTACTGCAATGTGTGGTCTGTGTACACAACATTTTATTGTAAGTGGAGAAACAATGACAAAGAATGGGGGATCAAAAGGAATTGCAGCATAAGCTATATCCTGAAACACTGGCCTGTGTTTGTGTGTCTTTTTGTGTGTGTTTTTTGTGTTTGTGTGTGTGTGAGAGAGACTGCCAGTTTATGTGTTCATGGTGTAGGGCAAATAGGAGACATTCGATAAGGACACAGCCCAAATGTGACCACTCAGCTGGTCATGGCCAATCCATTCTGCGAGTCACTCCATACTGCTGACCAGTGAAGGAAAAAATAAAAAAATAAAACCTCACACATACGAAAAAAGAAGAAAATGTGATTCGTACAGACACACCAGCAGCACAGTGGTGGCTGTTCATACACAAGGATGCCAGGTCACCTCTAATGTCTTTACACTAAAGGCAAGGTCACATCTTCTTCAGACCTTTGCATTCACAGAGTTCAGCTGCAGTGGCTGTGATGTAGGGATGATGAATTTTAGTGCCATTAAGTGTTTTGCCTGATGACCCATTGCTCTGCGGGATGGTGACTTACACCAATGCGAATGTCATCCATTTGTGTGGCTGAACACAGCCTGAAGACCACACTGATTCAGGTTAATGACCTTGCCATAGGTCTGCAGTCTGTCCAGTTTAGTCTATCCGCCTCCCATCAAATTTCATAAGACTGTGCAGACTAAATAGTTGAAGATAGCATTTAGCTAGCATTAGCATTAGCCACTATAGCAGAGCCCCCTAAGCCTACTCTGGCTGTACTGTGACAGGACATGATACACTTCAGAAAACGCCTGTGCATTTTTAGTGTCCTTCCCTATAGGGGAGTTACGCACTGGACCAATCATAGGGTGGCATCAAATTGAGTTGACACCACATTACTGAACGACGGGGCAAGCGCTCGTGTTGCATTAAAATGGATAATGTAGTGATTACAGTGCCCATAATCTACAGTTTTATTATACTATGGTTAATTTTTTAGTGGTTTGTGCTTTATTATTTATTAAACATACAGTCAAGTGCTAATGCATCTAAACAATTCATTCTGCTTATACATTTAGAAAAATAACTATAGTTTGTGCTTCTGTTCAGTGAAATGCTGCAAAACTGATAGGATGGTTGTCTCAAAACACACCACAAAAGCAGCCCAATGGCTTCTTTTTATTCTGAATATTTGTATTGTTTCGTACAGCCACATAGAAAATTGAAAAATCAGTATTATATGGCTTATATTTTTTTATCTTTTTGTATCTCATTAAGTCAGTCAGCATCTATCTGTGGACATGTTGTCATGGCGTTTGAATGCTAGAAAAAACATATAAGGCTATGTTATCAACTGTTGTTTCTCACAACGGCCACTTTTCCACTGTGGGCCAGAGGGTTACTTATCACGGTTGTGATTTCTGTTGTCTTATGCTTTTTCTAAATCAGGACCAGAAATTGTGCTGAACTGAGCATACTAGTTAACTAAATGTTTGAGGCCAGCTACCTGTTTCAACATTATTGCCAATATTGTCCAACATCAACATTAGCAGTGCTGGCAACAGGGCTCACCCAACGTTGCTAATGTTGCTAATACTTGCATGGCCCCAAGTAAAGTTAGCTAACCATGCTGAGAAAACTGGCTTCTGTTCTAAACTATGTTTTTACGGACAAGCCACCAGAATGGTTGGTTGCTGGAAATGCAGCAAATGGTAACCTGGGATAGTTATGACAAAAATAACTTGGAATACAAAAATAAATAAAGAGGTGGAATTGTTTCTTGGTTCACACAACCCAAAAGCTTCATAAGATAAATAAATGTCATCTTATTATTAGTCAAATACTTATAGACCTGACTGCATATCTTTTACCATTTAATTGGTTTACCATTTACCATTTTAATTTTCCTTTATTATTTACAATTAAAAAGCCATTTTGTTACTCTGTTGTTAACAGGGGCACAAATAATGCAGCTTTGTATTAATTGGCTGCTCTGCATTCAAAAAGCAGGATGAGCAGTTCATTATCTTCTAGCTGAATAGGCAGATATGTGTAAATAAATTGGAGTTTAAAATTATTTTTCAACAGTGAGTTTTCAAGGATGTTTTTGCCTCTTATTTTCTATGTATGCTCTATAGTGAGAGGGAAGTTAATAGCAAGGTTTGAGACTTAGCTGGCGAATTAGTTTCTTTGCTAATATGAGCACTTTAACTCTAGCTACTGGCTGGAGGAGTAGTAATTAAGCTCGTAGTGTTACTGAAGGTCAAAGAGAAATTTGGCAGCTATTTGTTATCAGGCTATATTGGGTGCAGACAGCCTTTTGTGCCACACCATGGCATATGACTACTAATGTAGGCACTCATTCTTTGCCTATATCAGACTTTTAAATGGATCCTTTTTATCTGGCAGCACTAGTAGCCCTGCTCTACACAGACTAGCAGCATTAGCAGGTTTATCAGGGCTTGGAGCACAGTGTGTAGGGCCCAAGGTTATGATCATTGTATTGTACATGTATCTGAATCTCAATTTAAAAAAACACAGATGTGTGTATATGTAGACGTTTCAGAAACACTGTTCATTAGTGGTTTGGTCATAAGAGATTTTGGATTGCTCAGCCGTAGGACTTAATTAATGAGTCTGATGTACGTATTAAATTATATACTCTAGGGCTGCACATTATATATTTTGGTAATCATTATCATGTAATAGCTTTTGCAGTACTGTTATGGCAGAATACTGCAGTATATACAGTAATTTAACCAATGTTTAACTAATTCTAATGGGACCAATTCATCAGTCGTTTTTAGGAAGAATTTCACGCCTGCAGTTTCCCAAGATTCTGACATTTACCAAACTTTTGGGATTTGTTAAGTTTAAGCCTAGACTACAATAGAGGACTTGTTAGATGTTGGCCTCTTAAACAGATTTCCAGGCCTGTGAACTTGGCCTCGAGTCTGACTTGATGCCTTATGTGTTGATTGACAAATTCAAAAAGACTTGCAACTCTACCTTTACCTTAAACTCTAGACATTTTCTTTAATGACTTGGACTTGGATTTATGCTTTAGGGCTTTAAAACAATGTTTTATTTCCAAACATGATTTATTTCCAAGTGTTTAATACATAATATGGTATCGTATACCCCGAGCAATTTGTATTAAGTGCTGTATTACTGTAAAGGTTGCCATGCTGAGCTGCACACAATATTAACATCTGATAAAGACCTTTTTAGGACTTAGACAGATGTTGGTGAAGGAGATCCATTATATATATTCTTGGGGTTTTGTGGACCTCAGACATCCTCTAAAAGATACAAAAAAAAACATTCCTAACATTTTACTACTACTACAAACCATACTACAGGAGAATTAATGTATTATGCTAATATGCTAATATTTTAAATAATGTGTGCTTATTAGCTATAACACATGGTTAAATATAATGTGTTTCCATATGCTAAAATTATCTGCATCCTAACTTCTCCTCTCAAAACAATCTGTAAACATCTGTTTATGCAAACACACACACACACACACACACTTTCTTTTTTCTCAGCCTTTCTTTTCCACACTCTGTCTCTCTGGTTCTTTTGTTAAACATAAAACTTGCTATTTTATTTTAAAAAATTAACAGTTGCAATCATTTTTATTGGCATTACATAGTTGCTTTATCAGATAATGTTTTCTATAATAGAATAGATACAAGAAATGTTCACCCTAAACATTAAATGTTTTAGGCAGGCAGAGGACTCTCTTCATCCTGCTGAAGATTTCAGCAACACAGTTGCTTTTCTGCGTTTTATGTGAAATATTTACCCATCACTGGATTTATCTTCATTTAAAGCGAAAATATGCTGCTTACTCTGCTCTTCTGCATGCATATTGTGTGTTTTAGCATTTTTGCGGTGTTTGACACATGCAGGCCGATTTTCAAAGACGCCTGAGCAGGACTGCTCTCCCGCTTCCCTCCTGCCAGTGTGTCGGTTCATGTTCTTTTGAAAATCTGGCTGATTATTTGTTGAAGAGTGACAGTGTGAAGAGTCTTTTGTTGTGAATATAATCGCACAATGAATCCTGTTCACAGCGTATAACGTCTGGAGATATCATGAGCGCTTCTCTCAAGAGCAGCCCTAGTTTGCAGTCGACTGCAGATATTTCTATTTCAGCTTTATGGTTTTAGATGTTTTCTAGGTTAGTGTTTTGTAGGTTTGTAGGTCCTGGCCAAGAGTTCTTGGTTTTGAGAAAGTGTAAAAAAGAAGAATAAATTGGGAATAGATTGTTACTTTTAGCAATTGTAACTTTTAGTACAAAGCAGTACACCATTAGTCTGCTACTCTGAGTCACAGAGCTTTCTATCTAATTCTCTTTGGGCAACAACTTTGTGATCCACCATAGATGCTTGACTTGACTGTCAATGGTGTGAGACTGCTCTCTGCGGCATCTCAGAAGAGAACTAGGCTAAATCACTGGAGACTAACATTACACGCATTAGCATTCCTGTTAAGTAATGTGCTGCTATTTGTATTATTTATATTATATGCAAATGGGATTGAAACAGTCTCCATGACAGTCTAACATTTTAAATTATTGGTGGCTGCCACACTTGGTGATGCACTATGTGCCAAAAAGAAACACTAAGAGTGGAACGTGTTGATATTCTCCTTTATTTTTTAATAAATATTCCTTATAAAGTATAATTATATATAATAAACAGCTGGATACACAACTCATTTGGCAAATAACCTTTCTAAAATTGGACTTTATTGGTTTGTTTTATTTAGTATTCTGCTCATTTGCCTATTAATGAAAGTAAGGCTTTGTTAGAACTCTGACATTTCAGGGATCTTAAGTATATTAATAGCATTAATATGCATAATTCTCGTGTGTTGTCCTCCTTTCATATATATATATATATATAAACTGTGCACTGTGTCAAGTGTAATATAAAAGAGATGAGATGAGTGTTTTAAGTCAACGCAATATTCAATATTTTGTCCTCATTTCCAGGTACAATACAAGCACAATGCTCATACACACACACATCCACACACACCAAAGACCCTGCCACTCATGAGTACAAAAGACTCCATTGTAATGCAAAGTAGTTTACAAAATCTTTCTAGGGGAGAGAGCTGATTTTAATATGAAATGGCAATTAAAACCTTCATCGTCACAAACAGTGAGTTGGCAGTCTAAACAAAATGACCTGTGGCTGTTGCTGTGTCTTTATTTAGACAAAAAAAAAAGAATCATAAATGAATAAGGTTCTGCCCAAGTAAAACATATGATAAGTAGGGCTGAGTATTGGCAAGAACTTGTTGACATGATATGTATCATGATACAGCAGTTATTACTCAATGTATCACTATATGTATATATGTTGATACTATAAGCAAGGAGATGTATTGCAGTTGTCTAAAACAGCCCACCATGGGGGTCCTAATATGGTCCTTAAGGGGCTGCGTGAGTGATGATAATTAAGAACATTTTTCCAGGAAAATAATGACAATGATGACGGATTTTACTTAAAGCTGCAAATTATTATTATTATTTTTTTTAGAAATGGATGACCCATTTTGGTAAAGGGTGAAGGTTGCAAAACCATTTGAACCCCCCTAACAAGAGGTGACTCAGCAAAAAAAGGTTAAGAAACTAAAAAACAAAAGCTCATAAGAGTGGGATCTAATGACAGAGTAGAATACTGCTGTCTATTGGTTAGGGTTTAAACACAGCACAAAATCTTTACAAGTATACTGACAATTACAAAGTAATACTGTGTTTTTTGAAAATCGATACAGTATTGCAAAACAAATTCTCTCAATACCTACACCCTTAAACCCCAACAAAGGTTTTTACCCAGACTCAGCATCAAGCGATTTGCCCAGTTGTACTGTTTAAATTTTAATCACCATCTCGTCGTATGTTAAACACTTCACACCCACGAGGCAGCCTTTAATTTCTGTTCTTTGTCTGTCGGAACCCTGAAAACGTGAAATCGGCAGAATGGCCACAGTTGCTGCGGTGGCCGCACTGAAAGCGAATTATTAGATTTAATGGCATGTAGGGGAGAGAAAAGCAATGAATAAATAAGGGGTTATACAGTGGCGAAATTCAAATCAGTCGCGGATTCAATTTGAAGACAGAATGGTAATGCAGGGGCCAGAAAGGAGAGGCTCAGAGAAGGCTGCAATTTTCCCCACCCTGATACTGTCCCCAGCGTGCTAATTCATGTTTCATGCTCTGCAAATGCAGGCCAAACGACCATTTTTATCCTCCAACCCTGGGCTGTCAGGGATTTCTTTTTTCCTTTTTTCCCCCCTCTTTTTTCAAACATCATCTCCCCCAAAGGGATATTTCAAAGCCCGTACCCTCTTTAAAAACATTAGCGGCAATTTTGCTAGGGTTTCCAGACTATACTCGCGGAGTCGGATGGCCCTTCTGTGCGCCATTTGCGAGACCCGTTGTCCTAAGTGGCTTGAAGCCTCTTTCTACAACCACATCTCAATGGTGTCTTCAAAGCGCTGCAGCCCTCAGCTGACAATGTGTGGGTAAAAAAGCCCACTGTAAATGCTGTCCTAATGACTCTCGGCAGGGTTACCCATGATTCTTTCATAAAGGGACGGGGGAAAGGAAGGTCTGTGCCATTATGTGGAGCCCATGTGAAGTCTGTTGGGATTCAACAAAGAAAATCCTCTGCCTGGCAAATGGTGGGTAATGGGATACATTAGTGTATTATATGCCTGCCGGTGTGCCTAGCAGTCAGAAGCTCTCTTTGCTCACATCCAGTCGCAGAAATTGGGTCTCTGGATGCTAATTAGTGTGCTTTTTGAACACCCAAACACATTCAAAACAGTACATATGTGTTTGCATCTGTGGCTGATTGCGACGCTTTGAGGGGAAACTTAGCTAAACGTACAGCTAAATTTACACAAGATATAATGAGTAAGATTAGTGCTGCAATTAGAATTACAGGGACCCTAGGGGAAATCAGATATCCTTGTCTAACTCATGAGATAAATGGATTGAGATTGATAAATGGATGTGTGACAGCTATATGTTATGTACAAAATAAAGCTGTTTTAAACCTACCTGCATGCACTTCCCTCAAAGGAATTGTTTAAGCTTAAATTCCTCAACCATTAAAGGTTTCTGGCTGTTTTACCAAGCTAATATAACTTTTTGCAGGAACAGTGTGCATTGCTTTGCGTGTTCTAACAGATCAGAAATCCTTAGGGTGTTATAAAAGTAATAAAAAAAGAGCATAAGGGTATAATTTACTGCTTATTTGATTCTTGTTAATAATATTCATTATAAAATTTTAACAATGTAGAGAATAAAGATGATCTTTTTATATTTATATCAGAGTCATTTCTAAGCAGGGTAATTTGTAAGTAACACCCTGCTTGGACACACCCATCTCTGTTGTATTAGTGAACGTGACGATTTATATTTTGTTCTGTACTTTAATATTTTTAAACTCAATTAAATAAGCAATCCATTCTACCCCAAGAAGCCATTAACAGGCAAACTTTAACTTTTACAGCTGACAGCATTGAGGAGAGTCCTCAGAAGGTAAATAAAAGAGTTTAGTTTAGAGTCTACAGTGTGGAACTGTTTTACAGGGGAACTTTGTACAGTATATATCTATTGCTGAAATTGTCTGTTTTATTAGTAGGGGAACCACACGCATTTCTTTGTTTTAGTAAATGCTAGCATTAATGTTAATACACACATGCTGTAAAAATCATAGCAGTTTCACTTTAATATAAAATCGATATTTTAGTCATTGACAAACAACAACAGATATCAGGGCATAGTGTGTACTACTACTACTAATACTACTATTACACACACACACACACACAACCACACTTAGTGACTTGACTGCAGTGTTTTAAAGGACCTACATATTTTTTATTTTAAAGTGTCACAACTAAATACGACAGAATGTTATTATAATAAGTTTTACTAAAAATAAAGTGATTTTACTTTAATTACTTTATTATTATTTTACTGTTTTATTAAGCAGCACATCATATCTAAACTGTGAGACTGTAGTTATTATGCAAATACAAAGATCAGATCTATATCAGCTGATACTGAACATTCAGAATTAGATTTGGGGCATATTAACTTGATGGGGACATCCCTGGTTTGATAGAACATTGTTGAAAGCAAGCATCAAGTTGTTCATTAATACATACTAGGACACTAGTATTAACTCAAAAAGCTTAAAAAAAGTAAAACATATAGATGAGGACCAATAAAGGAGCAGTTAAAATGTGAAGGTATGAAACAGCCTTGGTTGGGCACAATACAGTATATTTGCTATTGTCCAATCCAGTGAATCCTAGTGAATGTGGCCAGTGAATGTTGAATATTAGTTTAGACATAGCAATGGGACGGCAATTGCATTTGGACATTTATGTGAATACTTATTTATTTGTTTATTTTTATAGATTTCGCGGGAATGTCTATGCCTAATGTCGCAAGTTATTCTCTCTTGTCATTGCCGCATCCATCAAGTAGCGCAGTCCACCTATTGTGCGTGCAGTTGGAGGATGTGCCGAGACAGCCCTGTATTGAGCTGTTTTCTCCCTCAGTGAGGAGCCCTTAGGTCTGTGTGCAGATTGTAAGTTACTGAGGTTTAGAGGTTATTCGTCCATGGAGTAATAGATGGTCTGTTAGGGCCATTAACCACAAACCCCGTCTCGGTATAGAGAGTACAGCGAGAGAGATTGGCGAAGGGAGGGTCAGTGGTAGTGAGACAGGTCGATAGATGAATAGGCAATGGAGTGGAGGGCGAGAGGCAGAGACAGTGAGTGATGGTGAACTAAGAGTGATAGGGGTAGAGAGAGTGCAAGACATATGGACACATAACTATATAAAGTGCATTAGTGAGCCGGAGGATGAATAGAGCGAGAGCACTGAGGAAGCACTTACGGAAGCACTTCCTCTGCGCAGCGCTGCCAGCTTGACCTCATTGATGAAGCAACAAACTGATAACAAAAAGTACAAAGTTGATTTGAGCTGTAAAGCTGTGATGAGAACCTGAACTGACCTTGCCACTGTAAGACAATGGCACCTCGTGGAGATCCACGGCGAGAACAAATAGCTCACTTTAACTGCTAGCAAGCGCAGGAGAACGGCATACTAATCAGAAAGTCATCTGTCTGTGAGATGGGCGTCAATTAAGGCACTTATGTGGCTAATGATCATGAATAAAAACTAATTGGTCTATCTGGAGGTGGGATCTCACCTCTACCAGTCCACCGCGGCATGGATGCACTCATGGGGAATGCTAATCCTGTTTGGCGTAGATGGTTCGGCGTCGCAGCTCAAGGTCATAGGTGCCTCCTCCATTGATTTTCTGCACATCTTCTGCGCTGTGGATTCAGACACGTTGTATAGTAGCGCAGGCAAGCGATCTTGAGTATAGTTAGCTGCTTCATCTGTGAGTTAATTGCTTTTCTTTTCATCAGCCCAGGATTCTGGTGGAGCGTGGGCTTTGAAACCACCACTCTGTATCGTGCACTTCACATAAGACAGATGAGATAAGACAGAGGGAGACTGTGTAAGGTATGCTCGACCGTCGCTATCGCTTACAGAACATTGTCCCTGGCTGTTGAATTAGTCCTCAGGCTGAGAGTGGCCTGATGACAGATGAGCTCATTCTATACCTGCTCCTCTGAAGCCCGGCCAGCTGTCAGCTGATCACCTCAGCCTGGTGCACATCTGATTCCGACCAGAGAGAGACCAGTGAGACCAGTGAGAGCTGCTTATGCAGACTCCTCTCTCTCTCTCTCTCTCTCTCTCTCTCTCTCTCTCTCTCTGCATGAGCTGCAGTCCAATATGGCATGCTCACTAATCCAACCTATGTCAAAGGGACTGCTTTTTTCCTTTATCGGTCTTGTGTTATACATTTTTACTTAAGGTCTACTTACAAATGTTGTGCTGTTAAAAATGACAGAGGCAGTTAAATAGGGCTTTGTCTTTTCCCTTTTTTTTTAGAGAACATCGAAGAAAGAATTGCGGAAGCACAACAAAATTGAGATATAAATATGGAATGTGCACAGAAATACACATTCCACAATTATTTAGAAATTCAAAAAACAAATCTGCCATCTAAAAACTGTAAATTTGTTCTTTTAGTAACTGTACTAAAAAAAAGCCTAAAAATCCGAAGTGTGATACTATAAAAACAATAGAACAACAATAGAAACGAAAAAAAAAAAAAGATTTTTAAGGGCACAAATTATAATTCACATTCTCTTTCCATACATTAGAATTAAGCATGCTGTTTTGTAACCGTGCCCATTTAGGACAGAAACAATATAAATGAGCTCCATTCTAAATGATGGATTCACTCCTGAGAGCTTATATTTGAGTGGGCGGGGCTAAATTGTGGTACGCTGAATAGGCAGCTATATGTAAATAAGAACACAAACTAGAACTAGAAATGATATGTCCACATTCATATGAACAGAGCCATTATATATTTGGAGGTCCTAATAATGTCCTGCTTGGATGTTCCACACCCATCACTCATGTATTATTATGTATATATGTATATTAGAAAAAAAAAAGAATTCTGTTCATATTTTTTTACTATAAATAAAATAAGCAATATATTTATTGCTTGTTGTTTGAGAAATAAGTGGAATGATAGTTTAACGTAATTGCAGGTAGTTTTTAACCAGCTTTAGTTTGGTATAGAGATGTGCTTATCTGTTCTGGTGAATTGGTAACAGGTTGAACCAGGTATAGTTTAATGAATTGAGTATAAGCTATTTTTAAACCTAGTCAACTTCTGAGTTTTTATACCAGTTAGAACTAAATAAGGATATTCTGTTACTCAGTCCTAAATGATCAATTTACTCCTGAAAAACTACTTTGAGTGGGCGAGGCTAAACTCCAGTATGTTGAATAGGCACAGATATTCAGATTACATTATAGAAACTGTTTTTTTAAGACAGGCTGTTTTTATAGCCTATATAGACTACAAGTTAAATGTAGGGAAATATTTAAATATTTTTTATAATAGCATATTTTTATATTCATTATTTCAATAATGTAACATAAATTCAGTTTCTTTGCTTTAATTCGGGGTTGGGTAATTCTGGTCCTAAAGGGGATTGCACATTTTCTGCTTAAGCACACATGTTAATTGCCAGGTTCAGCAGATCTGTTTGAGCAGAAAAATCTGAAAACTGTGATGGAATAAGCTCTCTCATAATGTTTTACTAAGTATTATATGTAGTGCAACAAAGCTACATTTTTTATATTGTGTCTAATTGTTTTATATCAAATCTGCACACTCATATATAAAGGTGGGAATCACAGCGTATCTTATAGGGCCTTACAATATCATGATCTGTTGCCCACAATAATGATGATATCATGATTCTGTGATAGTCCATATATCACAAGATAATTCTCTACAGTACTTATTACTGCATCTGTGTTAATGAAAAGGATAAAATTCTCTCAAATAAGCAAATACAAGCAATTTTGGATTTATTGGTATCAATATTTTGTCCCACCCCTACTCAAATACAGGAACTTTGTATAGCCAAAATATTACTCCCCATCACTGATAAATACTGAGTAGTCAGTATGACTGTAATATGCTACTCAGGATAATTTAGTCTGGGCATGTCCTGAGTTTTTCACATCCCAATGCAATCTGAGGCCCTAATGCTAACTGTCTAATACATGTAAATAAAACATGCTTTTAACTGTTGTTGCTGTTTTGCATTTACAACAAAGCTCTGAGCTAAGCTAAGATAAAGTTGTCTACTGCATTAGATCGGGCATTACTAGTTTTGTCACACCGAATTATATAATAAGTTGATAAAAGATTAAATATAGTAAAGATTTTGAACATGGCACAATCAAGTGATTACTTGGTAAATACCTTATATTTATACTAAGATTGTCCAGCAGTGATTAAAAAAAAAATAAAAAACTGTAGACATAAAACAGTTAATTCAGTAGCCAGTCCAAGCTCATAATTAAAGACCACATTAACCAAATGTCAGTACGGAAAATGGATATCATTTTTTTGAGAATTTTCGCGGATCAGTGATCAACATACAGCTCTGGAAAATTTTAAGAGACCACTTCAGTTTCTGAATCAGTTTCTCTGATTTTGCTGTTTAAAGGTATATGTTTGAGTAAAATGAACATTGTTGTTTTATTCTATAATCTACGGACAACATTTCTCCCAAATTCCAAATCAAAATATTTTAAGAAATCAGTTCAGAAATCAATATTTGGTGCAATGACCCTGGTTGTTAATCACAGTTTTTATGGAGCTTGGCAGGTTCTCCTCCACCAGTCTTACACACTGCTTTTGGATAACTTTATGCCACTCCTGCTGCAAGAATTCAAGCAGTTCAGCTTGGTTTGATGGTTTGTGATCATCCATCTTCCTCTTGCTTATATTTCAGAGGTTTTCAATTTTTAAGTGATCTCTTTTTTTTTTCCAGAACTGTATTTTACACAGTTTTAAGAAGATAGGGAAACTGCAGTAGCTATATATTTTGCAGTGTTACTGATTGTGCAACACTGAGGCTTGTCCCCCTTTAAAAAACAGCTTCTGGGCTTTTGTGAAGGGACTGTTTGACAGTCAGAAACGTCCCTGTCTGTTTGTAACATGACGTGCAGATATTTGGGGTGTTCGCCAGTGGTAAAATGGAGGGCACAGCATAGTATAAGGGGTTTCCTCTTTAGCAGCCCACTGCCGTGTTTCTGGACAGCGCTGCCAAAGGGGGGAGACTCACCCCCAGCTTGGGGTTAATTGCACCACTGGGGGAAAATGCCGTCTCTGATTTGGTGTGTGGTTGAAAAGGCGGTTTGTGACAGGCCGCACTGTGCGCTGCGGAGGCAAGAGCGGAGACAGGAGGAGAAAGAGCCCGCTGAGAGCATCAGCTGCTTTATAAGTCAGCCAGACAGAAAGAGACTCCCCTTTGGAGGGAATTTCACATATATCAACTTTGATTTACAGCGCTGTTGTGAAATGTAAGAAAAGGAAGTGGCTATTATCGTGCGCCAGCATTACAGAAACCCATTTTTGGGGGAATGACTTTCTGTCTCATTGCAGTGTATTGAACTAAAGGCTAAATCTTCTGATAGTACCAAGTGATAATGCCAATTACATTACATGTACCTAATGGTTCTATCACTTATTCCACTTGTTTAATTAAAAGAGAAGCGGCTGTCCTGGGTATAGCAGAGGCATGGGAGACGTTCTAACCTAAACAAATCATGCCGCGCGGAGGTGCGGTAATTTTTCTCAAATCTCAAATGAAAATCCTTAAGAGACAGAGCCCTCAGATGTTATTATAGCACGCTTGCATAATTAAGTGCTAATGATTTCATTAATCTAGGCTACCATTTACACTGAAGCTATAGGCTATTGGACAAGGACAGTGTTGTAGATCATTAAAAAAGTCAGGGACTCCCTTAACCCTTTCAGTAAATGTATTTAAAAATGTCAGGTGTATTGATATGGAATATGAATTTAAATATGACATTACCATCCACATGTTTTTTTTTATATAACTGTAGCAGGGTGGAGAGTTTTCCTTGCATTGCTGCCCTTAAGGTTTATGGTTTTATGGTTTTGTGGTTTGTGTTCAAAAATATCATAAAAACGGGACTTCCTGTGTGCTACATTTTTAACTGCCCCAGAAAACATTTAACATTTTCAAAAACTGTAAAGATTCCCTATAAAACCAATAAAAAGAATTGTGAATATTTTTTACAGTGACCACCATGCGTAAAAGGGTTTAACTGTAAAAAAAAAGAAAAAAAAAGAGAGTTTTTAATATAACCATTTTTTAATGCATTCTTGTTGTAATTCTTGTTGTAAAATAAAGAACCTCCGCATTATGTAAAAATCCTATAACATCTGTTACAATTGTTTTTTACATGTAGAACTGTACATCCAAGCCAATAAACATTAAATAACCTTTTTATTTTTGAGGGCCAATCCTGTATTCAAGACAGCACAGCTGGCCTTGCTGTCTGAGGGGTGGGTAGATGGTGCTCTCTCCTTATCATCTCTAGTGTGATGTCGGTCAGCACAGGCATCTGTTAGCTGATGTATCAGAGTAGGGTTGCTGTGCTTTCCTTTGAGCATGCTGGCTACCTTGTGATGCTGCTTTAGTGGCAGGTTAAAAGGAGGTATATGCTTTATCTTCGCCCTACTACTGTAGAAAAAAATTATATAAAAACGAAGCAAATTGAGTGTATAATAGTTGTGTGCCATTATGTATCATACTCAAAATATTGTGACACTAATATTGTGATTTTAAACAACTTATATAATAACAATTATGAAAAAAAATAACACTATTTTGTAATGAGTGCAGGCTATTTTGTATTTGATTTGCTATTTACTGTAAACCTATAATTTTCTTTTTTTTTACAATATTACATTATTTTAATGTACAAAAATACATTCGTATTATTTTTTATCAAATAGACAGAATTTCTTTTTGTTTGTTTGTTTCTACTGAATATTTTAAACAGTTATGCTTAAATGAAATACCATCATGTATTTTTTGCAGTAATATATTCTTAAAATTAATAAAACATTGTTTTTTAAAATTGTTATTGCAGAAATATTGTATAATATAGAGAAATATTGTGATATTATTTTGGGGCCATATTGCCCAATCAGTGTACAGATTTGTAGGCAGCTCATTCTGCTCAGGCGGTTGTGGCCTGCTTTAATCTATGGATTCTCACCTCTCATAATCTGAATCTCTGACCCTGTGAACCTGGACTAGGTGGCTCCAGTCACCCTGGCATGCCCGTCAGGGTGGGAGCGGTGCATCTGTCGTGGTTATACTCCCCTCGGCAGCAGGCCGGGCAGTAATTAATTTCCACGTTTAACCGGGAGGCAAAACGGTGGCGTCCTGGGACGTGGCGCGCGTGCCACCAACCCGCATCCTGGATTCCGTGGATTAGGATAATTAGCCCCCGGAAGAGTGCACAGACAGATGGAGAGAGGAGATGATGGTGCCCATACCCATCCCTCCTGTGCTCTCTCTCGCTCTCTCTCTCCTCCCCTCGCTCTCGTTTTCTATCCCTCCCTCTCTACCTCTTCCTCTCTCTCTCTCTCTCTCTCTATCTTTCTATCTTTTAGCAGTGTTGTAAATAAGAGCTGTTTCTGCAGTAACAGGAATGCTCAGCAGGCTCTTGCTGTGGTCATGTGGTGTGGGCCTTGCATGGGGTCCTTTAGTTCATGGGCCGTTTGTTTCTGGTTCATAATGGCGGAGAGAATTCACATGGGTTTTGGGCAGTATGATGTGAGGCTTCGTTTGTGGGTGCTTTCTCTGTCTGTAGCATGATTGTATGTGTGTATGTGTGTGTGTGTGTGTGTGTGTGTGTGTGTGTAGGGTCGAGCTGGGAGATGGTCAGGCTGACTCTCTGACAGCAGCTCCGCTCAACCTCCAGACTCTCTCAGGCTCTTAATGAAAAAGAGAGTGGACTTGTTGCGAGCCGTCGATGCAGAAAACAGATTAACTCAGCTCGGCCATAGAGACACGAGAGAGCGGCTCAGACTCAGCCATGGACTCAGAGAGGGTGGCTGGCCTCAGTAACTCCAGCATCCATAGTCTTATCTATTGCCTTCAATGCAAGCTCCTTTCACTGACTGCATCACATTCAGTGCAGTCCATACGTGTTACACATAAATGACATGTGCCAAAAATGCTTCAAGGAGCTCATTCAGTATCCTAATTTATTGCTTTTTTAAAATGCTATTAGGATATATCCAACAGTGTCATCACATGTTGCATTTTGTCCATATCAAGCACCCCAATACAGCAGTCCTAATGTAACCATTTAAGAAATATCTCTGTGTAGAGTGCACATGTAGTTGGACATCTTCTGCTGTTTTGGCTGCTGTGTACATTTCAGCTTTAATTCCAGGGTACTCACATTTCAACTTGATTTAGAAACTGTATAGGAATAACAGTTATTTAATACATAGTCCCCCTATAGAATAAATATACTGTATGTATATATCGTGGCTGTCAGGCAAAAACTGTATATCTCAAAAAAGGCTGCTTTACCATGAGAAGGAAAGATGGTTTAAAAAGATTCCATTACACTTTATTTTGGATCATTTCTAATTGTCTATTCATTATTAAATTGACACAGTATTAACAACTGTTATAACGGTATAAAGATTCACTGGGCAAAATGGAAATACTAGGTTATTCATCTTGCAGCCAGGATGCAATATAAAAAACAATGTGTAATTTGCCCATTTAACTTTTACACAGCAATTTGTGAGTTTTAAGTCAACACTGATGTTTAAATTAAGACTGAAAGACCACTGATTTTATTACATTTTCTCAGTTTGTTTTTTAGCACTGGTCCCACCCGGAATATTTTTTTTATTTACTTTAATTAGGTTTAAGAAACTTTCTGTTCATCTAGTTAATATTAAATATGCAGTTTGTATGGGTAATTCGATTTTAGACTTTATTATTCCATCAGGGGATACTTCTCTTGGCCAGCCCAAAATTTAATTCCACAAAAAAACAAAAAAAAACTACCACAAACCCTAATAAAGATAGCATCAATCACATATATAACACATATAATAACACTGCACACATGAAAAACAATAAAAGAGCAAACACACTTAGTACTTTGGTCTATATCATTATCCCGTGTTATTCTTTTTATTTTCTATGTGAAAGTAGCTTAGTTCCTTATGGTAAACAAAACATATAGCAGTTTTATTAAAGGATTGTAATTGGCCTGCTAAATTGCAGTCAAGTGATTGGACCCTCTATCATTGTTGCTTCAGGCCTGGAATGCTGCTAACTACACCGTGTAACTTTGGTGGAACAACTATGACCTTTTGTCAAAACTTCATAATGCTGTATAATTTGAGTCAACTTGTTAAATGCTTGTGAGGACCAAGAGGGGGAGCTCAGCTCTTGCAGACCAGAAGCAGAAATACTAATTCTTACAAAATACTACTTAGAAAAAAAAACAAAAAAAAAACATTCTCTATAGTTTTTATAGCATAATTCCTGTTTTTTTTTCTAATTTGATATTTTTTAAGTGTAATGAAATAAAGTTATGCATGTCATATATTGTTTAGAATTTATTTGTAGCAAATAAGTAAAGAATTTGCTTTCAAGTAATTTCCATATCACAAAAACATATGATTTCACCAGGGATGCCAGGAAATAACAATTAAACTTGTTTATTTTTCCTGCTTTTTTCTTTTTGACAAATTTTGAAACTAGCAGTTTACTCCTAAAGTTATCATTGTGTGTCTTTTGTTTGACATCCTAATTTTATTGATATTTTAGGTCAAGCACCTGAATTCAGAGTCCACTTACCCCAGCTCAGACGGTTGCTGCACTTCCCACATCTGTAGTGTTTTTATGTCCTCATGGTACCTTGATATACTCGCGTATGGAGTAAATTACAGCACAACAGGCAAGCGATAAGCATGAAGTGTGGCTGATATTTCATCAGTTGTTTTCTCTGTCGAGTGATTCCTCTCAGGAGAGGGCAGATATGGATGTAGAGGTGTCTGTCTTTAAAACATCCATTACAAGCCCAACACTTTTCACCCGCGTGACAGGAGAGCCCATTGTCTGGTGAGCGCTGGGAGCTTGTCGCTCTGACAGATGGTGAGTTTCTGTTCCTTTAGTTTTCCCCTCACTTCAGCAGAAAAGCCAGAAGAACAGATTGACTGGTGAATTCAGGCCTGTGCGCACATGCTTGCCATGCTGTCCACCCTAGGATTCCAGCAATGGAAGCAGGCATTTTGCTAATGGAAGCCATTTATATATTTCATTCCCCTCAAGTGTTAACCTTGGTCTGCACAAGATACAGAGATCTCTGTGCCAGAGTGTTCTGTTCAGCAAGTGCTCAAGCTCTTACGTAGCTGTATGGCCTCTGAGAACATTTGAGGATGTTTTGCTATTAGGACTGTACATTTTTTGTAAGACGGCGACGGCTGAGTGTACTGCACATGTTCTATATGATTATAATTTTAGAGAGCAGAAATTGTGTTCTGTCCATCCAGCAAACTCTGCTTGCTTTATCACAATGAAGCTTAATTGCTAGTGCATGGTTGCATTTGTATTTGCTCTTCAACAACCAGTGACACGAACAACCCGAATCCCGAACAACCTTGTTAGAACCAGCTAAACCTATCTTATTAGTTTTACTTGCAGTTTTTGGTGAGAGGCAGTGCAATATAGAAAGCTTGGAAATTGCAGTTTGTGTAAAAGAGTGTCTGCTAGATCTCTATATTGAGTTTCCCTGTTAATTAATCACCTTTCCAACCCAATTATATTCCAATATCTAGTTAGGACTGGATTTGTTGAATGTTGACAAATTGCTGATGCAAATATTTGCCTCCTTTCTTCTCAGGAAATGACTCCAATGCCAGACAAAGTCATTGTCACAGATACTTTGGGGAAGTATGTAATTTGGTAATTTATGTCAAGCCTCTGCTATAATTGGGTGTGGGCAAAGGGAAAAGCTGATTTAGCTGAAACAACTTAATTGCCTCTGAAATTGCCTCAGCATTTGCCGCCACGCTAAAGTTAACTTTAAGAACAAACAGATAATGCTGCTAGGTTCTCAAAAAAGAAACTAAAGTGTAACACATAGCCTTATAGTACTGCAGTAATCCATCAAATATACACTCACAAAGCACTTTATTAGGAACCCTGCACACCTGCTTATTCATGCAGTTCTCTAATCAGCCAATCATGAGCCAGCTGTGCTATGCAGAAACCCTTGCATATACAGTCTGGAACAGCAGCTTTAGAGTAAGGTGAGGGTAGTGCTGGGGGATGTCACCTCAAATCAGTAAGTATCACATCTAATTGAACATTTTACCTGAATCATACCTATAGTTAGTGAATGATTATTTTTGGGGATTGACTGGCATGACTGACATTGTTCTGCACTACAAGCAGCTTGAGTTGCTCAGTTGTCTTGGTTTCAATTTGTCTTCCGTGTTGTGGTCCCGGATGGTGTGGAATCATGTGACTACTCATGCAGCAGTATGTTTTTAAGTGTGCAGTACAAAAACATACTGTACAGGTTTTTAATTTTCCGATTAATTGCCCAACTCTAGATTTAAGCCTGAGTTTAATATTACAAATAAATGTTAGGAAAAGAAATACTACAAGAACAAAAATTGGTGCATTTTGGCAGACTGCTAACAAATCCAGCAAGTTTGTAGCAATAATATAGCAATTCAATAAATTGCTATATATTGTAATAAAGTAAATTTTAGGAAAACTGTCGAAGTGTGAAAAAAACAGAATCATAGCAGCACTGCTTTCTAATGGGCGGATTTAAAAAAAAAGCAACACTGAATAAACCACTTCCTGCCACCAATCATTACATGTACACTAAAATTAAGTTAAAAATATAATATGATGGCTTCGAGTGGTCCAGCAGGCTAAGCACTGCCACTATGGTCAGGAGATCGCCGGTTCGAATCCTGTTCATGTAGCTTGCCATCAGCTACCGGAGCCCTGAGAGAGCACAATTGGCCTTGCTCTCTCTGGGTGGGTAGATGGCGCTCTCTCCCCACATCACTTCAAAGGGTGATGTCGATCAGCACAAGGCGTCTGTGAGCTGATGTATCGGAACTGAATCGCTGCGCTTTCCTCTGGGTAATGCTGCATCATCAGCAGTTGAAAAAGAGGCGGAGTCTGACTTCACATGTATCAGAGGAGGCTGTGTCCGTCTTCACCCTCCTGGTGTTGGGGCTTCACTAGTGATAGGGGGGGTGCTAATGAGTGGGTTGGGTAATTGGCCTTGCAAATTGGGAAGAAAATGGGAAAAAAAAATTCTATATAAAAAATATATATAATATGACGAAACTAATGGAATATTGCATGTTAAGTGTGTACAGCAGGACTGTGCATTTGCAGCATTGGCCGGCCACTGCCATGCATTGTGGGATTTATTTATCTGGCCTAATATCATTAGCAGTGTTACTGTGCATCAATTTCAGAGATCTATAACACTGACTCAAGGTGAATGAGGAACACACAAACTCATTATCATCTTTATGATAGCAGTTTGAGATATCTGCTGCTTAATTATACGGTGCATTATAATGGTGAATTAGCTTTTAGAAGATATTCCCTCTGAACTTACCTAGACTTTAACATAAGGAATTCCATTGTAGCAGAATTCCTCTGTATGGAATTAACTGTTAACTCTCTGCAGTGGAGAAGAGCTATTTTCCTTTTAAATGAGAAAGTGCTCCTATTTTATATTAATAACTGTGTATATACACAGTCATTCATGCAATAACAATGTAACTACTGGCAATAGATTGATAGTTCCAAATATATTACAACTGTGTACAGACTATGTAATTAATTACACATGCGTACTGAAGTTAATGCACAAGAGTATCTTAATAGTTAAAACAGGAAAAGCAGCTGTTTGTTTTAATTATACTCCATGTGTAGCAGTGAATATATTACCAGTAGTTTTGTTGTCATTGCATGGATTATAAATGTGTAATTACAAAGTTATTAACGATGCTTGATATAGAGTGTGGACATTAATTATTATTAATTCAAATTGTATATAGATAATACCAATTATTTAGGCTAGCAGCAACAACTGTCCATCACCAAGATGGCCACGCTCACTAAAAACATAGGCTGCATCCTAAATCACTCTAAATAGTGTGTTAAAAATAGAGCATCTCCTTTAGAAGGTCATTTATTATTGTAGTAAGTAAAGTATGTGTTTTGGGATGCAGCATGGATTTGTCCAGATCAGTTAATAGGGCTTTTACTTTTGTTTGTTGGTCCAAAATGCAATGCTGAAAGAAATGATTTAAATATATATATATATATATATATTTTTTTTTTGGATCGTCAATATGGTTAAAATATTTTTTTATATATATTTAATCACATACACAAAAACCCCTTTAAAATAGTCAACACATTTGTTGTAAGATTTATCGATTAATTGGAAAAAAAAAAATAAATAAAAGGCATTGTGAAGAGTGATACATTTTTAAAACATTTAGTAGCTGATTCATGTTTGCAGCATCGAAACTCACCGAATTACATCACTAAATCTCAGCATTGTTTAAACTAAAACTGTCTTTATTGCTCGAGAACGCTGGAGTATACACACCGACTGACAAACACTCTAAAGGCTCTCCTAGAGGATCAAAGGAATCTGAGTGGTGAGTTCATCAGAAAGAGACTATCATAACAACCACTCTGGAAAGCAAATAATTACCTGGTAAGCTATCACCTAATTCTCCTTGTCAGAAAGAATGAGGATTAATTTGCGGGGAAATATTAAGAGATGAATTATTGAACAGCTTGTTGCTCATTCCAAATGAGTTTGAGGATTGATGGAGTGGACTTAACATGCTCTCTTGCTAACACACGACGCAGTGCGGGGCTTTTTTTGGTTGAATGTGCTTCTTGTCAGGCGCGCGTCACCTGCGCAGTGGACCCAGTCATGACTGCATCATCTTTCTCCCTGTTAATTAAGCTTGCTGACACTCAAGGACAATGTGTGTGAGGGTACAAGTCACCAGGCAAAACGAATGAGTTACATAGTTCTGACTCATTCACAACACGGCCCACTCGCCTGGGGGCTTGTGGGATATGGCAGATTTTTACACTGTGTATGCATATGCACATGTCCAGCACATGCGGGTGATTCTCACGAAATCAGACTAATGAGGTGGCATTAAGGAGTGTGATGAACAGGTAAATGCTATCAATTTGGGAAACACTGGTTTATAAACATCTCATCAAAGGCTATATTGGAAGTGATTAAAAGTAGACATTGTGATATTTTAAATTATGTATTTTTTATAATTTAGTGTGAAATTCTCAGTACCGCAACGCGTCCATTGCTGAATCTCGGCTCTTCAATTACACAATTTTAATATTTAAAATAAATAAATAATAAAAAACTTAAATGTATCTCATAAAGTAAATTGTTACAGTCAATAAAAATGTATTACTTGGAATTCATTGGTAAAAGAAAAGAAAATATTTAGAAAAATAACTTTGGTCAGAACCAATGTTCTCAGCCTCCGCAACAATTTTCAAGCACCATTTAAGACCACAAGGAACAGAAAAAAAACAGCCATTTTGAGAGGGGGGACACCTTTTAGTATGACACCCAAGATGGCTACCAGGTAAGCACCTAATTTTATACCTCTCCAGATAAATGTTAAAAACTTGGTTGTCAGCGAGCATACACAACTTTTTGTTTCTCATTACCGAAACAGCTAGTTTTTAATGTTTAAAAAAATGAAAATGTTATTGTGTTTTGGGAATTTTTAAGGTTTTTAAAGTCTAAATACAAAAAGCTAGCAAAAGTTTAGCCAGGCATCATGGTGGCCCCACAGAGTTCAAAGAAGGTTAAGGTCCCTCATACTCCGCAACAGCCTTCTCATACACCGCAACAATTTAAGGCCTGTTGCGGTAGAGAGATTCACTGTTGCGGTAAAGAGAAATTAATGTTTTAAGTGACATGAACTTATATATATATATATATATATTGTTTCATAAAAAAGCCTTTATTTACTTATAATAAACAATATATAAAACAATACATGATGCAATTTCAGATAAAAAACAGATTTATGTAGCAGGGCAGTGACACCCATATAACTTCCGCATAAGATATAAAAATAATATATAAAAATAATATATATATATATATATATATATATATATATATATATATATATATATATATATATATATAATATATAATTTTCATATATATAATATATACATTTCATGAAACAACTTTTATTGTTATAAACTGTTAATAAAGGTTGTTTCATGAAATTTATTTTTATAAACTTTTATTGTTATAAACTGTTTATATGTATATATATATATATATATATATATATATATATATATATATATATATATATATATACACATTTTATGAAACAACCTTTATTAACAGTTTATAACAATAAAAGTTGTTTCATGAAATGTATATATTATATATATGAAATTTATATATATACACACATATATACATTTCATTAAACAACTTTCTTTAATTTTATCTTTAATTTTAATTTAGTTGCACATTGATGTTTACATTTTTCATGAGATTAATGCTTAATACAAAGATGTTTAATGAGATGTTGAATTGCTTGTTTCATACTTAAATATTTAATTTCAATTTAGTTGTACATTGATGTTTATATCTGTCATGAAATTAATACTTAATAAAAAAGTTGTTTTATGAGATGTTGAATTACTTATTTTGTATTTAAACATTCCATTTCAATTTAGTTATACAGTGATGTTTAAAGTTTTAAGGAATTTATGTCTAATGAGGTATGTTGAAATTTGTTTTATTAAAATACACAGTTCAAAATAGGATATTTTCACAGCTTGAGTCTTACTGAGAATAATTTTCAACAGCAAATACCACATTTTGTTCAATATTACTACTCCATACAAAACTCAAGAAGTACATCATTAGAATTTGTTATTTATTCACAGCATTCACACTCTGTGTTTGTTGTGTAAAGTGTTATTGTTAATTAAGTAGGAATCCTTGTAATGACTCTCTTTACCGAAACATTGACTCTCTTTACCGAAACACCATTCTCTTTACCGCAACACATATTTATTTACTAATTATTTTACTGTTATAAAACAAATTCTAGTTTATAATGGTATTTGGATAAATTGTATTTCTTCATAGGTCATCTGTACTAAATAAGAAATTATACATGTAATTTTTCAGTTAAATATCCTGAAAAGACAGGACATGAATCATGAAATCTGTTGCGGTAATGAGACAAATCATAAAATAAAAAAAAATGGGAAACTTATAAATATAATATTTTCTGGGTTATATACACATATGAGCACAACTGTTAATAATATCTATTTAAAAAGTAACAAATGTGTAACTTTTAAACCATATCTGTTCTGTGTTATCATGTTGCGGTACTGAGAATGTGTGTGCTCTGACTGACTAAAATGGTGCAAAATATACAGAAAAAAATTATAAAATTAAAAAAAAAAAGTATTTCTAAAAAGTTCAGACCCTAGTCTTGCATAACAAAAAGAAATTTTATATTTAAATGCCTTTTGAAATTTTTCAAGTGTGAACCCTTTTAAATCTGTTTTTCGTGAGAATCACCCATGCGTATTGTTATTGTTGTACTGAAACATCTCATCTCTAACATAAATACTTTACAGAGCAAACTAATAACCTTAAAGTTAAAGGAGCATTTTGATTGGTCCAATCATTTATGAAATTTAAGGGTGACAACCGTGATTTAAACATATTCATATAGGGAGACCATGACACTGTCACATATGTTTGAGTAAAATGAAGATTGTTGTTTTATTCTATAAAACTTTATCCTAAATTCCAAATAAAAATATTGTCATTTAGAGCATTTCTTTGCAGAAAATGAGAAATGGCTGAAATAACAAAGATGCAGAGCTTTCAGACCTAAATAATATAAAGAAAACAAGTTTATATTTATAAAGTTTTTCAATCAATTCAGAAAGTTCAGAAATCAATATGTGGTGGAATAACCCTGGTTTTTAATCACAGTTTTCATGCATCTTGGCATGTTCTCCTCCACCAGTCTTACACACTGCTTTTGGATAACTTTATGCCACTCCTGGTGCAAAAATTCAAGCGGTTCATCTTGGTTTGATGGCTTGTGTTCATCCATCTTCCTCTTGATTATGTTCCAGAGGTTTTCAATTTGGTAAAATCAAAGAAACTCATCATTTTTTGGTGGTAATTTTTCATAATGGTATAATAATTAAATTATTGTGAATGAGGCATGGCAAGGCAACATAAATTACTTGCGCTTGAGTGAGGCCTGGTAGTGGGTGCAGGATTGATGGGCCATTCCATATTTAAAGTTGTGCAGGATCTAAGATCTGTAAATTTGTTTGTTGTGTTTGTTTTAGGGTAATTCTAGTTTATTTTTTTTATTACTGATTGAAGCTAGAATGAAAGTCTTGCTTTCTAATTTAATATGCATATAACTTGTGCATTGAGTTGTGAAGCATAAAATCAGAGGAACATGATCTGCATAATGAGGACTTGATGTATTACTGATTGAGACTTGGATAAAGCTTAATGCAACTACCAGAGTCAGCTAGACAAAGGTCTGCTGATTGTGGTTATATTTGGGTCACATCCGTAGTTTAACCTTTTCTTGATCTTTGGCTTTTATGATGCTTTTGGTCTTTCGGATACTAAGGGTTTACATAAGCTATTAAACTCTGTGACTTATATATATATATTATATTATAGGAATTAGCATTCAAACTGTGTGGTGTCATTATTTAGCTTTCTTTTTTGTCTTGGGAACGATACTGGGATGTTCAGGTGCAATAGGTTTTGACTTCCTCAAGTGTGTGAAATGAAAGTATGGAACTAAAAGGCTTCATACAATTTGATATGCAATTTTGTATATGAGCAAATTGAACAAAAAAATAGTTTAGTGTATTCTTTGTGCAGCAATAGCTACAGAGCGATATGGTTTAAGGTGTTTTGTTCTTTTGCTCACTTTCCAGAATAAAAATGCATAAAAGTGGCTAAGATGTGCATTGTGCTGCCTGATTTTGTAACAAACAAAAACAAAACAAAATGATTTACAAATATATATTACATATTCAACTCATCATACAGCCTGGAATATAGTTTTTTTTTTTGGTACTCTGAATACGTCAAGGATAAAACCGTGTTGTGGAGCAGTGAGCAGCATTCTATATTCAGTCTATATCAAGACTCAGTGAATCAGAAACAACTGAGCTAAATTAACCCTTTTGTTTCTCCAAACTCTGAAATCGTTCGCTGGCATCTGTTTCAAAAAGCGAAAGTGAGCTGAGGAGAGAGAGAAAGCGGGAGAGGGCAGGCGAGGATGGGATGTGAGGGATGTGTGATGAGGTGAAGTCGGAGTGAAGGAAAAGAGGTTGCTCGGTGCCGGCAGCAGAGAGGAACAAAGAGCGGAGAGAGAAAAGTGTCTGCATGCTGCTTAGAATCGCAGTCACCTGGAAAATTGTACGCATCTAAATGGCACATAATTTCAATTGCATGGCACTCGCTAATCTTCTGTGATTCATACATAGATTTTTCTCCAGCTTTTGTGCAGCTTATCCCATTTTATCTGTATTTTTCGACCTGTACTGGCGTGAGCTGCATAAGACTATTACAGGGCCCTGATTGTTATGACACAATAGCGGGGTTTTCAGGCGATTTCTGCTGTTGAATAATGAACTTCAGACCACTTTGAAGCTGCGCAGCCCTGTAGATCAGTGGTATATCAAAGCTGCTTCACAGAGAAGCACTTTCCTCCCTCATGTCTCCAGTCTTTGGCCAGCGCTTCACACTTCAGTTGAATCCAAGGAGCACCCTTGAGATTGGCCGTGTGGATACAGTTTGAAAGATGCACCCCTGCCAGACACCCTTCATTTAACTGTCAGATCGGCAGGGAAAACAATTAGGCCTGGGAGTCCTGCTGATGGAGACCAGGGCCAGCACACATCAAACAGAGCGTGCTCCGCTACAGGAGGTCCTCAGGAGGTGAAAAGAACATGGGTGGAATCCCTAACCGTCCTTTTAATCCTCACCCAAGAGGAGACAGGAAGACACTTCAACTATTCTGTTTCAACCTTTTGTTAACGCTCAACTTTCTGTTACCTTTATTCATGCGGACTGAAGACAGTAGTAGGATCAGAGTATGCGGTGCTGATGATCCTCAGATGATCCTCAAAGTGCATTGTGCAAAAGTGCCAGCAATTTGCACAATGATTGATCGACGGACATATTTTGTTGAAACGGTGTGCAAGGATTAGCTCTGGTTTGCATACATTAAAAAAGGCTTTTTTTTTATCTCAGATGTGGACTGAGAACTACTATCTTACCACAAAGCTAGTTAACAAGTTTGTGAGCAAAAGGTGTGTTTCCTTACTTTATAGGGTTATTGTAAAGGGAAATGTTACAAATACATGTTGCAAAGACATGTATGTTAACTAGGGCTGCACCAGTGTGGGAATTATGGGCTAATGTCAATATCC
The DNA here is from genome assembly GCF_023375975.1 of Astyanax mexicanus. Classification (NCBI taxonomy): domain Eukaryota; kingdom Metazoa; phylum Chordata; class Actinopteri; order Characiformes; family Acestrorhamphidae; genus Astyanax; species Astyanax mexicanus. The sequence goes on along the minus strand of NC_064413.1, from coordinate 34,094,491 downwards.
TATATTACACATGTATATTGTTGCTGTCCAATGAAAAAACAGTATCTTTATTTTGGGTGGTACATAATTTAAATACATATACTGTCTCTAACTTTGTGTCTGAATTTCTTGATGAAAGGACCAGTAAAAATTTCCAAAAAGACCTGAAATAGGCTCTTTTTCATTGACTTCCATTGAAAGTTAAGAAGGTTTTATCTTTCTCCTGTAAAAGTGCTGTATTGTTGTTACATGTTTTTCATCGGACAGTGGCGATATATCTGTCGATGTCAATATACATATTTATAACTTACAGAGAGACTAGACACCCCGGCATAATTTTATAACTTAAAACAATTAAAATGTGCTTAAATGGATGGATTTTAAAGTAGCACAGACAGTGTTGGCCAATTGTAGTAGTGCAGCCAGTATCACTTGTTCTTTTTCCGTCAAACAATAAATATGTTAGAATGTATTGGTTTGAAATATTGACCAAATACTGGTCTTGTCCAACCTCACTATCTTAACACCTGTGCACGTAGTTGATTTAAAAAGGTTTCCTAACTGCAGATGAACCAAACCATACTGCAGTTGATCCAGACTGAGTTCACCTCTTTTAATTGCATCAAATTTTGGTTCTTTGTTGTGTTGTTTGTGGTTTGCTGCACTTTTTTACACCTGCTATTTTGGTTGTGTCCAAACTGAGAATTCCTGACCGAGACCTGACCAAACAAGGCTGCTGTGAAGGACCCTTAAACTCTGGTGGATCCTGGCTTTTATTATCGATAGTATATCTTGGGAACAGCCCAGTTAGTTTGTGCTGCTTTCTATGTATAGTCACTGAATAGTAATCCTTAGGATGTAATAAAAGGGGTTAAAGTTTTGCCCCCCCATAGCAGTCCACAGGTTTATTGATGCTATGTTTGCATGGTTATGTTTATAGGAGGTATTCTGCAGCTAGCGTTCTCAGAAAGAAAGCATTTCTCATAGGAAAGTCTTCTTGTAATCAGATGTTAGCATACAATAGTGTTTGTATGACCTGTGTGTGGCTGCAGACAGTGTAATTTCACTGGGAATGAAAGGGGGAAAGAGTTTAATAGTATGCCATCAGAAATCCTGCAGCAGGGCAGCTTCCAGTGGTAATGAACTTGTCAGCCCTGTAGCATTCTAGATCTCATGTTGCTGTTATTATTCAATTCAGCATAGTGCCTGGCCTCCATTCCCTCTACTGATTCTTCAAATGCCACCAGGCCTCTTGTTTCACGCCGTACACATTTTCTGCTTACTCCCAATAGACCCAAGATACTGTATTGGCCCTTGTTTAAAACAAATTTTGTTTGGTGTTAGTAGGTCCACTGTGTATTGCCTCAAATGTTAAACTGCTAGATTAATGTGTAGCGGCTGCAGCATTGCTTGTAGAAAAAAAATGATTTTGAAGCTTTTTTTCAGCATTTTTATGTGTAACAGTAAGAATGAAAGCCCTGCAAGAAATGACTGACTGAAGGTGTATAGATGGCAATTCCCCCTCAGTGTATTTTGCTACAGATACAATGTGCATATGTGTGTATGTGTGTATCAACAATATCTAATACTCTGTAGTGTGTTAATCAGTCTGCTAATAAGCTGAGATAGCTACACATAAAAGCATATCATTAAATCATAAAATCTAATCAGAAGATACTGGAATTATTTGCTTACAGGTCAGTTTATTTATGCTGTAATAGAGTCTTTCTAAAAACAGCACTAATGTTACAAAATTAGGGTTGCACAATATATATTTTCAGCATTGTATCGCAGTGTGTGCATGGGTAGGTATCACATCACAGGGCGAGCATTGTCTTGTCCAATTTCAAATGTTTAAAAGATTTTGCTGCTAAAAACAAAATGAAAATACACTTTGTTCTTAAATTTCATGGCATATTGTCCAGAGGCAGATCAGATTATGTTTCTGTTTAATTTTTTTTTTTTACTCTAATCTTTGATACATAGAGTTCAGACTGATAGACTTGATGAAATCTGGTTAAAATTCATGATTTTTAATAGTGTAATAAATGTTGCAGAACAACAAAATATCAACAAAATATATATTTTTTATAATAATGTACAGCCTTATATAAATACACACAGCAAACAATTGTGCCAAAGGTATAGAAATAGGCCTATCACAGTAAATACATTATTGACTTATCATACAATATATAGATATAAAATGTTGCCCATTTTGTATTTATTAGTGTTTTACTTTACTTGTGTTTATTTGTTTTTAAATGTTTTTAGTGAAATTGCAATATAATATTAAATAAATGGCAATAATATTATGGCTCAATATTGAACAATACTAAAAAGTTGTTTAAGTGTTGATTAGCCTGCATTATTAGTGTGATTGCAGTAATGCAATCACAGTATTGTTCTTCTTAAGTCTTATTCTTATTAGTGTGATTGCAGTAATGCAATCACAGTATTGTTCTTCTTAAGTCTTATTCTTATTATTATTATTAGTGTGATTGCAGTATGCAATCACAGTATTGTTCTTCTTAAGTCTTATTCTTCTTATTATTATTATTCCACCTGTTTTTTGTCCGGTTAACTAGTGCCGCAGTTTTCGAAATATCGACTTCGTTCAAAAGAGAAAACGTGCGTCCATATCGGGAATGGTGGGCTTGTATACAGCTTTCCGATCGGACTTACGTTTTTCGTAAAAACTTCGTAAGTACGCGTTTTTTTGACCATTGAAAATGAATGGGCAGAACTTTGCACGCCCGTGGACGTCGCAATTTTTGAAATACGAAGATGAAACCAATTGAGGACCTGTAGAACTTATTGAGCTCTTTCCGAAAATATGCGTTACGAAAAGTTACGACGTACGGATTTCGTACGATTGTCGTACGAAGTGGCCCCATTGGAATGAATGGGGCCAATCGGAGGACGGCAGCTAGATCGAAGGACAGGTAGCTAGAACTCCAGTACTGTGTGTAATGGAGCAGCTATGGGATAAAACAGCATTAGGTCAAAAGTTTGGACACCCCGGCCCCCCAGTACTGTGTGTAATGGAGCCACGGGTCAAAAGTTTGGACACCCCGGCCCCCCCAGTACTGTGTGTAATGGAGCCACGGGTCAAAAGTTTGGACACCCCCGAACGGCCAGAGCAACCTAGCGTGCATAGCTGATTGATGTATTTGCACGTTGCGTAGCCATTTAATCTAATTTATGCATATAAATCACCTAGCAACCACCTAGAAACACCATAGCAACCACCACAGATACCATAGCAACACCTTAGCAACCGCCTAGCAACACCTTAGCAACCACCTAGCAACCACCTAGCAACACCTTAGCAACCTCCCCGGATACCATAGCAACACCTTAGCAACCACCTAGCAACACTCTAGCAACCACCTAGCAACCACCTAGCAACACCTTAGCAACCACCCCGGATACCATAGCAACACCTTAGCAACCGCCTAGCAACACCTTAGCAACCACCTAGCAACCACCTAGCAACACCTTAGCAACCACCCCGGATACCATAGCAACACCATAGCAACCGCCTAGCAACACCCTAGGAACAACCTAGCAACCACCTAGCAACACCTTAGCAACCACCCCGGATACCATAGCAACACCTTAGCAACCACCTAGCAACACCCTAGCAACCACCTAGCAACCACCTAGCAACACCTTAGCAACCACCCCGGATACCATAGCAACACCTTAGCAACCGCCTAGCAACACTCTAGCAACCACCTAGCAACACCTTAGCAACAACCCCGGATACCATAGCAACACCTTAGCAACCGCCTAGCAACACCTTAGCAACCACCTAGCAACCACTTAGCAACACCTTAGCAACCACCCCGGATACCATAGCAACACCTTAGCAACCGCCTAGCAACACCCTAGCAACCACCTAACAACCACCGAGCAACACCTTAGCAACCACCCCGGATACCATAGCAACACCTTAGCAACCGCCTAGCAACACCCTAGCAACCACCTAGCAACACCTTAGCAACCACCCTGGATACCATAGCAACACCTTAGCAACCGCCTAGCAACACCTTAGCAACCACCTAGCAACCACTTAGCAACACCTTAGCAACCACCCCGGATACCATAGCAACACCTTAGCAACCGCCTAGCAACACCCTAGCAACCACCTAGCAACACCTTAGCAACCACCCCGGATACCATAGCAACACCTTAGCAACCGCCTAGCAACACCTTAGCAACCACCTAGCAACCACCTAGCAACACCTTAGCAACCACCCCGGATACCATAGCAACACCTTAGCAACCACCTAGCAACCACCTAGCAACACCTTAGCAACCACCCCGGATACCATAGCAACACCTTAGCAACCGCCTAGCAACCACCTAGCAACACCTTAGCAACCACCCCGGATACCATAGCAACACCTTAGCAACCGCCTAGCAACCACCTAGCAACCACCTAGCAACCGCCTAGCAACCACCTAGCAACCACCTAGCAACACCTTAGCAACCACCCCGGATACCATAGCAACACCTTAGCAACCGCCTAGCAACACCCTAGCAACCACCTAGCAACACCTTAGCAACCACCCTGGATACCATAGCAACACCTTAGCAACCGCCTAGCAACACCTTAGCAACCACCTAGCAACCACTTAGCAACACCTTAGCAACCACCCCGGATACCATAGCAACACCTTAGCAACCACCTAGCAACCACCTAGCAACCACCTAGCAACACCTTAGCAACCACCCCGGATACCATAGCAACACCTTAGCAACCGCCTAGCAAGCACCTAGCAACCACCTAGCAACACCTTAGCAACCACCCCGGATACCATAGCAACACCTTAGCAACCGCCTAGCAATACCTTAGCAACCACCTAGCAACCACCTAGCAACATCTTAGCAACCACCCCGGATACCATAGCAACACCTTAGCAACCACCTAGCAACACCTTAGCAACCACCTAGCAACACCTTAGCAGATACCAGCCAGCACTGCAATCACACTCGCAGTTTCTGCAGGAACTGCAATCTAGTTATTATTATTATTCCACCTGTTTTTTGTCCGGTTAACTAGTGCCGCAGTTTTCGAAATATCGACTTCGTCCAAAAGAGAAAACGTGCGTACATATCGGGAATGGTGGGCTTGTATACAGCTTTCCGATCGGACTTACGTTTTTCGTAAAAACTTCGTAAGTACGCGTTTTTTTGACCATTGAAAATGAATGGGCAGAACTTTGCACGCCCGTGGACGTCGCAATTTTTGAAATACGAAGATGAAACCAATTGATGACCTGTAGAACTTATTGAGCTCTTTCCGAAAATATGCGTTACGAAAAGTTACGACGTACGGATTTCGTACGATTGTCGTACGAAGTGGCCCCATTGGAATGAATGGGGCCAATCGGAGGACGGCAGCTAGATCGAAGGACAGGTAGCTAGAACTCCAGTACTGTGAGTGTATGGAGCAGCTATGGGATAAAACAGCATTAGGTCAAAAGTTTGGACACCCCGGCCCCCCAGTACTGTGTGTAATAGAGCCACGGGTCAAAAGTTTGGACACCCCGGCCCCCCAGTACTGTGTGTAATGGAGCCACGGGTCAAAAGTTTGGACACCCCCGAACGGCCAAAGCAACCTAGCGTGCATAGCTGATTGATGTATTTGCACGTTGCGTAGCAACGTGCAAACACCATTTAATCTAATTTATGCATATACATCACCTAGCAACCACCTAGTAACACCTTAGCAACCACCTAGCAACCACCTAGCAACACCTTAGCAACCACCCCGGATACCATAGCAACACCTTAGCAACCGCCTAGCAACACCTTAGCAACCACCTAGCAAACACCTAGCAACACCTTAGCAACCACCCCGGATACCATAGCAACACCTTAGCAACCGCCTAGCAACACCTTAGCAACCACCTAGCAACCACCTAGCAACACCTTAGCAACCACCCCGGATACCATAGCAACACCTTAGCAACCGCCTAGCAACAACTTAGCAACCACCTAGCAACCACCTAGCAACACCTTAGCAACCACCCCGGATACCATAGCAACACCTTAGCAACCGCCTAGCAACACCCTAGCAACCACCTAGCAACACCTTAGCAACCACCCCGGATACCATAGCAACACCTTAGCAACCGCCTAGCAACACCCTAGCAACCACCTAGCAACCACCTAGCAACACCTTAGCAACCACCCCGGATACCATAGCAACACCTTAGCAACCGCCTAGCAACACCCTAGCAACCACCTAGCAACACCTTAGCAACCACCCAAGATACCATAGCAACACCTTAGCAACCGCCTAGCAACCACCTAGCAACACCTTAGCAACCACCCCGGATACCATAGCAACACCTTAGCAACCGCCTAGCAACACCCTAGCAACCACCTAGCAACCACCTAGCAACACCTTAGCAACCACCCAAGATACCATAGCAACACCTTAGCAACCGCCTAGCAACACCCTAGCAACCGCCTAGCAACACCTTAGTTACCACCTAGCAACCACCTAGCAACCACCTAGCAACACCTTAGCAACCACCCCGGATACCATAGCAACACCTTAGCAACCGCCTAGCAACACCTTAGCAACCGCCTAGCAACACCTTAGCAACCACCTAGTAACCACCTAGCAACACCTTAGCAACCACCCCAGATACCATAGCAACACCTTAGCAACCGCCTAGCAACACCTTAGCAACCGCCTAGCAACACCTTAGCAACCACCTAGCAACCACCTAGTAACCACCTAGCAACACCTTAGCAACCACCCCAGATACCATAGCAACACCTTAGCAACCGCCTAGCAACACCTTAGCAACCGCCTAGCAACACCTTAGCAACCACCTAGCAACCACCTAGCAACACCTTAGCAACCACCACGGATACCATAGCAACACCTTAGCAACCGCCTAGCAACCACCTAGCAACCACCTAGCAACACCTTAGCAACCACCCCGGATACCATAGCAACACCTTAGCAACCACCTAGCAACACCTTAGCAACCACCTAGCAACACCATAGCAGATACCAGCCAGCACTGCAATCACACTCGCAGTTTCTGTAGGAACTGCAATCTAGTTCCACCTGTTTTTTGTCCGGTTAACTAGTGCCGCAGTTTTCGAAATATCGACTTCGTTCAAAAGAGAAAACGTGCGTCCATATCGGGAATGGTGGGCTTGTATACAGCTTTCCGATCGGACTTACGTTTTTCGTAAAAACTTCGTAAGTACGCGTTTTTTTGCCCATTGAAAATGAATGGGCAGAACTTTGCACGCCCGTGGACGTCGCAATTTTTGAAATACTAAGATGAAACCAATTGAGGACCTGTAGAACTTATTGAGCTCTTTCCGAAAATATGCGTTACGAAAAGTTACGACGTACGGATTTCGTACGAATGTCGTACGAAGTGGCCCCATTGGAATGAATGGGGCCAATCGGAGGACGGCAGCTAGATCGAAGGACAGGTAGCTAGAACTCCAGTACTGTGTGTAATGGAGCAGCTATGGGATAAATCAGCGTTAGGTCAAAAGTTTGGACACCCCGGCCCCCCAGTACTGTGTGTAGTGGAGCCACGGGTCAAAAGTTTGGACACCCCGGCCCCCCAGTACTGTGTGTAATGGAGCCACGGGTCAAAAGTTTGGACACCCCCGAACGGCCAGAGCAACCTAGCGTGCATAGCTGATTGATGTATTTGCACGTTGCGTAGCAACGTGCAAACACCATTTAATCAAATTTATGCATATACATCACCTAGCAACCACCTAGAAACACCATAGCAACCACCCCGGATACCATAGCAACACCTTAGCAACCGCCTAGCAACACCATAGCAACCACCTAGCAACCATCTAGCAACACCTTAGCAACCACCCCAGATACCATAGCAACACCTTAGCAACCCCCTAGCAACACCCTAGCAACCACCTAGCAACACCTTAGCAACCACCCCGGATACCATAGCAACACCTTAGCAACCGCCTAGCAACACCCTAGCAACCACCTAGCAACCACCTAGCAACACCTTAGCAAACACCCCGGATACCATAGCAACACCTTAGCAACCGCCTAGCAACACCCTAGCAACCACCTAGCAACCACCTAGCAACACCTTAGCAACCACCCCGGATACCATAGCAACACCTTAGCAACCGCCTAGCAACACCCTAGCAACCACCTAGCAACCACCTAGCAACACCTTAGCAACCACCCCGGATACCATAGCAACACCTTAGCAACCGCCTAGCAACACCCTAGCAACCACCTAGCAACCACCTAGCAACACCTTAGCAACCACCCCGGATACCATAGCAACACCTTAGCAACCGCCTAGCAACACCCTAGCAACCACCTAGCAACCACCTAGCAACACCTTAGCAACCACCCCGGATACCATAGCAACACCTTAGCAACCGCCTAGCAACACCCTAGCAACCACCTAGCAACACCTTAGCAACCACCCCGGATACCATAGCAACACCTTAGCAACCGCCTAGCAACACCCTAGCAACCACCTAGCAACACCTTAGCAACCACCCCGGATACCATAGCAACACCTTAGCAACCGCCTAGCAACACCTTAGCAACCACCTAGCAACACCTTAGCAACCACCCCGGATACCATAGCAACACCTTAGCAACCGCCTAGCAACACCTTATCAACCACCTAGCAACACCTTAGCAACCACCCCGGATACCATAGCAACACCTTAGCAACCGCCTAGCAACACCCTAGCAACCACCTAGCAACCACCTAGCAACACCTTAGCAACCACCCCGGATACCATAGCAACACCCTAGCAACCACCTAGCAACACCTTAGCAACCACCCCGGATACCATAGCAACACCCTAGCAACCACCTAGCAACACCTTAGCAACCACCCAAGATACCATAGCAACACCTTAGCAACCGCCTAGCAACACCCTAGCAACCACCTAGCAACCACCTAGCAACACCTTAGCAACCACCCCGGATACCATAGCAACACCTTAGCAACCGCCTAGCAACACCTTAGCAACCACCTAGCAACACCTTAGCAACCACCCCAGATACCATAGCAACACCTTAGCAACCGCCTAGCAACCACCTAGCAACCACCTAGCAACCACCTAGCAACCACCTAGCAACACCTTAGCAACCACCCCGGATACCATAGCAACACCTTAGCAACCACCTAGCAACACCATAGCAGATACCAGCCAGCACTGCAATCACACTCGCAGTTTCTGTAGGAACTGCAATCTAGTTATTATTATTATTCCACCTGTTTTTTGTCCGGTTAACTAGTGCCGCAGTTTTCGAAATATCGACTTCGTTCAAAAGAGAAAACGTTCGTCCATATCGGGAATGGTGGGCTTGTATACAGCTTTCCGATCGGACTTACGTTTTTCGTAAAAACTTCGTAAGTACGCGTTTTTTTGCCCATTGAAAATGAATGGGCAGAACTTTGCACGCCCGTGGACGTCGCAATTTTTTAAATACTAAGATGAAACCAATTGAGGACCTGTAGAACTTATTGAGCTCTTTCCGAAAATATGCGTTACGAAAAGTTACGACGTACGGATTTCGTACGAATGTCGTACGAAGTGGCCCCATTGGAATGAATGGGGCCAATCGGAGGACGGCAGCTAGATCGAAGGACAGGTAGCTAGAACTCCAGTACTGTGAGTGTATGGAGCAGCTATGGGATAAATCAGCGTTAGGTCAAAAGTTTGGACACCCCGGCCCCCCAGCACTGTGTGTAATGGAGCCACGGGTCAAAAGTTTGGACACCCCGGCCCCCCAGTACTGTGTGCAATGGAGCCACGGGTCAAAAGTTTGGACACCCCCGAACGGCCAGAGCAACCTAGCGTGCATAGCTGATTGATGTATTTGCACGTTGCGTAGCAACGTGCAAACACCATTTAATCAAATGTATGCATATACATCACCTAGCAACCACCTAGAAACACCATAGCAACCACCCCGGATACCATAGCAACACCTTAGCAACCACCTAGCAACTGCTTAGGAGTGACCTACCAACCACTTAGCAACACCATAGCAACCACCCTGGATACCATAGCAACACCTTAGCAACCGCCTAGCAACACCTTAGCAACCACCTAGCAACCATCTAGCAACACCTTAGCAACCACCCCAGATACCATAGCAACACCTTAGCAACCGCCTAGCAACACCCTAGCAACCACCTAGCAACCACCTAGCAACACCTTAGCAACCACCCCGGATACCATAGCAACACCTTAGCAACCGCCTAGCAACACCCTAGCAACCACCTAGCAACCACCTAGCAACACCTTAGCAACCACCCCGGATACCATAGCAACACCTTAGCAACCGCCTAGCAACCACCTAGCAACACCCTAGCAACCACCTAGCAACACCTTAGCAACCACCCCGGATACCATAGCAACACCTTAGCAACCGGCTAGCAACACCTTAGCAACCACCTAGCAACCACTTAGCAACACCTTAGCAACCACCCCGGATACCATAGCAACACCTTAGCAACCGCCTAGCAACACCCTAGAAACCACCTAGCAACCACCTAGCAACACCTTAGCAACCACCCCGGATACCATAGCAACACCTTAGCAACCACCTAGCAACCACCTAGCAACACCTTAGCAACCTCCCCGGATACCATAGCAACACCTTAGCAACCGCCTAGCAACACCTTAGCAACCGCATAGCAACCACTTAGCAACACCTTAGCAACCACCCCGGATACCATAGCAACACCTTACCAACCGCCTAGCAACCACCTAGCAACACCTTAGCAACCACCCCGGATACCATAGCAACACCTTAGCAACCGCCTAGCAACACCTTAGCAACCACCTAGTAACACCTTAGCAACCACCCCGGATACCATAGCAACACCTTAGCAACCGCCTAGCAACACCCTAGCAACCACCTAGCAACCACCTAGCAACACCTTAGCAACCACCCCGGATACCATAGCAACACCTTAGCAACCACCTAGCAACCACCTAGCAACACCTTAGCAACCACCCCGGATACCATAGCAACACCTTAGCAACCGCCTAGCAACACCTTAGCAACCACCTAGCAACACCTTAGCAACCACCCCGGATACCATAGCAACACCTTAGCAACCGCCTAGCAACACCCTAGCAACCACCTAGCAACCACCTAGCAACACCTTAGCAACCACCCCGGATACCATAGCAACACCTTAGCAACCGCCTAGCAACACCCTAGCAACCACCTAGCAACACCTTAGCAACCACCCCGGATACCATAGCAACACCTTAGCAACCGCCTAGCAACACCTTAGCAACCACCTAGCAACCACCTAGCAACACCTTAGCAACCACCCCGGATACCATAGCAACACCTTAGCAACCGCCTAGCAACACCTTAGCAACCACCTAGCAACCACCTAGCAACACCTTAGCAACCACCCTGGATACCATAGCAACACCTTAGCAACCGCCTAGCAACACCTTAGCAACCACCTAGCAACACCTTAGCAACCACCCCAGATACCATAGCAACACCTTAGCAACCGCCTAGCAACACCTTAGCAACCACCTAGCAACCACTTAGCAACACCTTAGCAACCACCCCGGATACCATAGCCACACCTTAGCAACCACTTAGCAACACCTTAGCAACACCATAGCAGATACCAGCCAGCACTGCAATCACACTCGCAGTTTCTGTAGGAACTGCAATCTAGTTAGTGTGATTGCAGTAATGCAATCACAGTATTGATCTTCTTAAGTCTTATTCTTCTTCTTCTTCTTCTTCTTATTATTATTATTATTATTATTATTATTCCACCTGTTTTTTGTCCGGTTAACTAGTGCCGCAGTTTTCGAAATATCGACTTCGTTCAAAAGAGAAAACGTGTGTCTATATCGGGAATGGTGGGCTTGTATACAGCTTTCCGATCGGACTTACGTTTTTCGTAAAAACTTCGTAAGTACGCGTTTTTTTGCCCATTGACAATGAATGGGCAGAACTTTGCACGCCCGTGGACGTCGCAATTTTTGAAATACGAAGATGAAACCAATTGAGGACCTGTAGAACTTATTGAGCTCTTTCCGAAAATATGCGTTACGAAAAGTTACGACGTACGGATTTCGTACGAATGTCGTACGAAGTGGCCCCATTGGAATGAATGGGGCCAATCGGAGGACGGCAGCTAGATCGAAGGACAGGTAGCTAGAACTCCAGTACTGTGAGTGTATGGAGCAGCTATGGGATAAAACAGCATTAGGTCAAAAGTTTGGACACCCCGGCCCCCCAGTACTGTGTGTAATGGAGCCACGGGTCAAAAGTTTGGACACCCCCGAACGGCCAGAGCAACCTAGCGTGCATAGCTAATTGATGTATTTGCACGTTGCGTAGCAACGTGCAAACACCATTTAATCTAATTTATGCATATAAATCACCTAGCAACCACCTAGAAACACCATAGCAACCACCACAGATACCATAGCAACACCTTAGCAACCGCCTAGCAACACCTTAGCAACCACCTAGCAACACCTTAGCAACCTCCCCGGATACCATAGCAACACCTTAGCAACCGCCTAGCAACACCTTAGCAACCGCATAGCAACCACTTAGCAACACCTTAGCAACCACCCCGGATACCATAGCAACACCTTAGCAACCGCCTAGCAACCACCTAGCAACCACCTAGCAACACCTTAGCAACCACCCCGGATACCATAGCAACACCTTAGCAACCGCCTAGCAACACCTTAGCAACCACCTAGCAACCACCTAGCAACACCTTAGCAACCACCCCGGATACCATAGCAACACCTTAGCAACCGCATAGCAACCACTTAGCAACACCTTAGCAACCACCCCGGATACCATAGCAACACCTTAGCAACCGCCTAGCAACCACCTAGCAACCACCTAGCAACCACCTAGCAACACCTTAGCAACCACCCCGGATACCATAGCAACACCTTAGCAACCGCCTAGCAACACCTTAGCAACCACCTAGCAACCACCTAGCAACACCTTAGCAACCACCCTGGATACCATAGCAACACCTTAGCAACCGCCTAGCAACACTCTAGCAACCACCTAGCAACCACCTAGCAACACCTTAGCAACCACCCCGGATACCATAGCAACACCTTAGCAACCGCCTAGCAACACCTTAGCAACCACCTAGCAACCACTTAGCAACACCTTAGCAACCACCACGGATACCATAGCAACACCTTAGCAACCGCCTAGCAACACCCTAGCAACCACCTAGCAACCACCTAGCAACACCTTAGCAACCACCCCGGATACCATAGCAACACCTTAGCAACCGCCTAGCAACACCCTAGCAACCACCTAGCAACCACCTAGCAACACCTTAGCAACCACCCCAGATACCATAGCAACACCTTAGCAACCGCCTAGCAACACCCTAGCAACCACCTAGCAACACCTTAGCAACCACCCCGGATACCATAGCAACACCTTAGCAACCGGCTAGCAACACCTTAGCAACCACCTAGCAACCACCTAGCAACACCTTAGCAACCACCCCGGATACCATAGCAACACCTTAGCAACCGCCTAGCAACACCCTAGCAACCACCTAGCAACCACCTAGCAACAGCTTAGCAACTACCCCGGATACCATAGCAACACCTTAGCAACCGCCTAGCAACACCCTAGCAACCACCTAGCAACCACCTAGCAACACCTTAGCAACCGCCTAGCAACACCCTAGCAACCACCTAGCAACCACCTAGCAACACCTTAGCAACCACCCCGGATACCATAGCAACACCTTAGCAACCGCCTAGCAACACCTTAGCAACCACCTAGCAACCACCTAGCAACACCTTAGCAACCACCCCGGATACCATAGCAACACCTTAGCAACCGCCTAGCAACACCCTAGCAACCACCTAGCAACACCTTAGCAACCACCCCGGATACCATAGCAACACCTTAGCAACACCATAGCAGATACCAGCCAGCACTGCAATCACACTCGCAGTTTCTGTAGGAACTGCAATCTAGTTATTATTATTATTCCACCTGTTTTTTGTCCGGTTAACTAGTGCCGCAGTTTTCGAAATATCGACTTCGTCCAAAAGAGAAAACGTGCGTCCTTATCGGGAATGGTGGGCTTGTATACAGCTTTCCGATCGGACTTACGTTTTTCGTAAAAACTTCGTAAGTACGCGTTTTTTTGCCCATTGAAAATGAATGGGCAGAACTTTGCACGCCCGTGGACGTCGCAATTTTTGAAATACGAAGATGAAACCAATTGAGGACCTGTAGAACTTATTGAGCTCTTTCCGAAAATATGCGTTACGAAAAGTTACGACGTACGGATTTCGTACGATTGTCGTACGAAGTGGCCCCATTGGAATGAATGGGGCCAATCGGAGGACGGCAGCTAGATCGAAGGACAGGTAGCTAGAACTCCAGTACTGTGTGTAATGGAGCAGCTATGGGATAAAACAGCATTAGGTCAAAAGTTTGGACACCCCGGCCCCCCAGTACTGTGTGTAATGGAGCCATGGGTCAAAAGTTTGGACACCCCGGCCCCCCAGTACTGTGTGTAATGGAGCCACGGGTCAAAAGTTTGGACACCCCCGAACGGCCAAAGCAACCTAGCGTGCATAGCTGATTGATGTATTTGCACGTTGCGTAGCAACGTGCAAACACCATTTAATCTAATTTATGCATATAAATCACCTAGCAACCACCTAGAAACACCATAGCAACCACCCCGGATACCATAGCAACACCTTAGCAACCGCCTAGCAACACCCTAGCAACCACCTAGCAACCACCTAGCAACACCTTAGCAACCATCCCGGATACCATAGCAACACCTTAGCAACCGCCTAGCAACACCCTAGCAACCACCTAGCAACCACCTAGCAACACCTTAGCAACCACCCCAGATACCATAGCAACACCTTAGCAACCGCCTAGCAACACCCTAGCAACCACCTAGCAACCACCTAGCAACACCTTAGCAACCACCCAAGATACCATAGCAACACCTTAGCAACCGCCTAGCAACACCCTAGCAACCACCTAGCAACCACCTAGCAACACCTTAGCAACCACCCCGGATACCATAGCAACACCTTAGCAACCACCCCGGATACCATAGCAACACCTTAGCAACCGCCTAGCAACACCTTAGCAACCACCTAGCAACCACCTAGCAACACCCTAGCAACCACCTAGCAACCACCTAGCAACACCTTAGCAACCATCCCGGATACCATAGCAACACCTTAGCAACCGCCTAGCAACACCCTAGCAACCACCTAGCAACCACCTAGCAACACCTTAGCAACCACCACAGATACCATAGCAACACCTTAGCAACCGCCTAGCAACACCCTAGCAACCACCTAGCAACCACCTAGCAACACCTTAGCAACCACCCAAGATACCATAGCAACACCTTAGCAACCGCCTAGCAACACCCTAGCAACCACCTAGCAACCACCTAGCAACACCTTAGCAACCACCCCGGATACCATAGCAACACCTTAGCAACCACCCCGGATACCATAGCAACACCTTAGCAACCGCCTAGCAACACCTTAGCAACCACCTAGCAACCACCTAGCAACACCTTAGCAACCACCCCGGATACCATAGCAACACCTTAGCAACCGCCTAGCAACCACCTAGCAACCACCTAGCAACACCTTAGCAACCACCCCGGATACCATAGCAACACCTTAGCAACCACCTAGCAACACCTTAGCAACCACCTAGCAACACCATAGCAGATACCAGCCAGCACTGCAATCACACTCGCAGTTTCTGTAGGAACTGCAATCTAGTTAGTGTGATTGCAGTAATGCAATCACAGTATTGTTCTTCTTAAGTCTTATTCTTCTTATTATTATTATTATTATTATTATTCCACCTGTTTTTTGTCCGGTTAACTAGTGCCGCAGTTTTCGAAATATCGACTTCGTTCAAAAGAGAAAACGTGCGTCCATATCGGGAATGGTGGGCTTGTATACAGCTTTCCGATCGGACTTACGTTTTTCGTAAAAACTTCGTAAGTACGCGTTTTTTTGACCATTGAAAATGAATGGGCAGAACTTTGCACGCCCGTGGACGTCGCAATTTTTGAAATACGAAGATGAAACCAATTGAGGACCTGTAGAACTTATTGAGCTCTTTCCGAAAATATGCGTTACGAAAAGTTACGACGTACGGATTTCGTACGAATGTCGTACGAAGTGGCCCCATTGGAATGAATGGGGCCAATCGGAGGACGGCAGCTAGATCGAAGGACAGGTAGCTAGAACTCCAGTACTGTGAATGTATGGAGCAGCTATGGGATAAATCAGCGTTAGGTCAAAAGTTTGGACACCCCGGCCCCCCCCCAGTACTGTGTGTAATGGAGCCATGGGTCAAAAGTTTGGACACCCCGGCCCCCCAGTACTGTGTGTAATGGAGCCACGGGTCAAAAGTTTGGACACCCCCGAACGGCCAGAGCAACCTAGCGTGCATAGCTGATTGATGTATTTGCACGTTGCGTAGCAACGTGCAAACACCATTTAATCTAATTGATGCATATACATCACCTAGCAACCACCTAGAAACACCATAGCAACCACCCCGGATACCATAGCAACACCTTAGCAACCGCCTAGCAACACCGTAGCAACCACCTAGCAACCACCTAGCAACACCTTGGCAACCATCCCGGATACCATAGCAACACCTTAGCAACCGCCTAGCAACACCCTAGCAACCACCTAGCAACACCTTAGCAACCACCCCAGATACCATAGCAACACCTTAGCAACCGCCTGGCAACACCTTAGCAACCACCTAGCAACCACCTAGCAACACCTTAGTAACCACCCCAGATACCATAGCAACACCTTAGCAACCGCCTAGCAACACCTTAGCAACCACCTACCAACCACTTAGCAACACCTTAGCAACCACCCCGGATACCATAGCAACACCTTAGCAACCGCCTAGCAACACCCTAGCAACCACCTAGCAACCACCTAGCAACACCTTAGCAACCACCCCGGATACCATAGCAACACCTTAGCAACCACCTAGCAACCGCCTAGCAACACCCTAGCAACCACCTAGCAACCACCTAGCAACACCTTAGCAACCACCCCGGATACCATAGCAACACCTTAGTAACCGCCTAGCAACACCTTAGCAACCACCTAGCAACCACCTAGCAACACCTTAGCAACCACCCCGGATACCATAGCAACACCTTAGCAACCGCCTAGCAACACCTTAGCAACCACCCCGGATACCATAGCAACACCTTAGCAACCGCCTAGCAACACCCTAGCAACCACCTAGCAACCACCTAGCAACACCTTAGCAACCACCCCGGATACCATAGCAACACCTTAGCAACCGCCTAGCAACACCCTAGCAACCACCTAGCAACCACCTAGCAACACCTTAGCAACCACCCAAGATACCATAGCAACACCTTAGCAACCGCCTAGCAACACCCTAGCAACCACCTAGCAACCACCTAGCAACACCTTAGCAACCACCTCGGATACCATAGCAACACCTTAGCAACCACCTAGCAACACCTTAGCAACCACCTAGCAACCACCTAGCAACCACCTAGCAACACCTTAGCAACCACCCCAAATACCATAGCAACACCTTAGCAACCGCCTAGCAACACCTTAGCAACCGCCTAGCAACCATCTAGCAACACCTTAGCAACCACCCCAGATACCATAGCAACACCTTAGCAACCGCCTAGCAACACCCTAGCAACCACCTAGCAACCACCTAGCAACACCTTAGCAACCACCCCGGATACCATAGCAACACCTTAGCAACCGCCTAGCAACACCCTAGCAACCACCTAGCAACACCTTAGCAACCACCCTGGATACCATAGCAACACCTTAGCAACCGCCTAGCAACACCCTAGCAACCACCTAGCAACACCTTAGCAACCACCCCGGATACCATAGCAACACCTTAGCAACCGCCTAGCAACACCCTAGCAACCACCTAGCAACCACCTAGCAACACCTTAGCAACCACCCCGGATACCATAGCAACACCTTAGCAACCGCCTAGCAACACCCTAGCAACCACCTAGCAACCACCTAGCAACACCTTAGCAACCACCCCGGATACCATAGCAACACCTTAGCAACCGCCTAGCAACACCCTAGCAACCACCTAGCAACCACCTAGCAACACCTTAGCAACCACCCCGGATACCATAGCAACACCTTAGCAACCACCTAGCAACACCCTAGCAACCACCTAGCAACCACCTAGCAACACCTTAGCAACCACCCCGGATACCATAGCAACACCTTAGCAACCGCCTAGCAACACCCTAGCAACCACCTAGCAACCACCTAGCAACACCTTAGCAACCACCCCGGATACCATAGCAACACCTTAGCAACCGCCTAGCAACACCCTAGCAACCACCTAGCAACCACCTAGCAACACCTTAGCAACCACCCCGGATACCATAGCAACACCTTAGCAACCGCCTAGCAACACCCTAGCAACCACCTAGCAACCACCTAGCAACACCTTAGCAACCACCCCGGATACCATAGCAACACCTTAGCAACCGCCTAGCAACACCCTAGCAACCACCTAGCAACACCTTAGCAACCACCCTGGATACCATAGCAACACCTTAGCAACCGCCTAGCAACACCCTAGCAACCACCTAGCAACCACCTAGCAACACCTTAGCAACCACCCCGGATACCATAGCAACACCTTAGCAACCACCTAGCAACACCCTAGCAACCACCTAGCAACCACCTAGCAACACCTTAGCAACCACCCCGGATACCATAGCAACACCTTAGCAACCGCCTAGCAACACCCTAGCAACCACCTAGCAACACCTTAGCAACCACCCCGGATACCATAGCAACACCTTAGCAACCGCCTAGCAACAACTTAGCAACCACCTAGCAACCACCTAGCAACACCTTAGCAACCACCCCGGATACCATAGCAACACCTTAGCAACCGCCTAGCAACACCTTAGCAACCACCTAGCAACCAGCTAGCAACACCTTAGCAACCACCCCGGATACCATAGCAACACCTTAGCAACCGCCTAGCAACACCTTAGCAACCACCTAGCAACACCTTAGCAACCACCCCAGATACCATAGCAACACCTTAGCAACCGCCTAGCAACACCTTAGCAACCACCTAGCAACCACTTAGCAACACCTTAGCAACCACCCCGGATACCATAGCCACACCTTAGCAACCACTTAGCAACACCTTAGCAACACCACAGCAGATACCAGCCAGCACTGCAATCACACTCGCAGTTTCTGTAGGAACTGCAATCTAGTTATTATTATTATTCCACCTGTTTTTTGTCCGGTTAACTAGTGCCGCAGTTTTCGAAATATCGACTTCGTCCAAAAGAGAAAACGTGCGTCCTTATCGGGAATGGTGGGCTTGTATACAGCTTTCCGATCGGACTTACGTTTTTCGTAAAAACTTCGTAAGTACGCGTTTTTTTGCCCATTGAAAATGAATGGCCAGAACTTTGCACGCCCGTGGACGTCGCAACTTTTGAAATACGAAGATGAAACCAATTGAGGACCTGTAGAACTTATTGAGCTCTTTCCGAAAATATGCGTTACGAAAAGTTACGACGTACGGATTTCGTACGATTGTCGTACGAAGTGGCCCCATTGGAATGAATGGGGCCAATCGGAGGACGGCTGCTAGATCGAAGGACAGGTAGCTAGAACTCCAGTACTGTGAGTGTATGGAGCAGCTATGGGATAAAACAGCATTAGGTCAAAAGTTTGGACACCCCGGCCCCCCAGTACTGTGTGTAATGGAGCCACGGGTCAAAAGTTTGGACACCCCGGCCCCCCCAGTACTGTGTGTAATGGAGCCACGGGTCAAAAGTTTGGACACCCCCGAACGGCCAAAGCAACCTAGCGTGCATAGCTGATTGATGTATTTGCACGTTGCGTAGCAACGTGCAAACACCATTTAATCTAATTTATGCATATACATCACCTAGCAACCACCTAGCAACACCTTAGCAACCACCTAGCAACACCTTAGCAACCACCCAGGATACCATAGCAACACCTTAGCAACCGCCTAGCAACACCTTAGCAACCACCTAGCAAACACCTAGCAACACCTTAGCAACCACCCTGGATACCATAGCAACACCTTAGCAACCGCCTAGCAACACCTTAGCAACCACCTAGCAACCACCTAGCAACACCTTAGCAACCACCCCGGATACCATAGCAACACCTTAGCAACCGCCTAGCAACACCTTAGCAACCACCTAGCAACCACCTAGCAACACCTTAGCAACCACCCCGGATACCATAGCAACACCTTAGCAACCACCTAGCAACACCCTAGCAACCACCTAGCAACCACCTAGCAACACCTTAGCAACCACCCCGGATACCATAGCAACACCTTAGCAACCGCCTAGCAACACCCTAGCAACCACCTAGCAACCACCTAGCAACACCTTAGCAACCACCCCGGATACCATAGCAACACCTTAGCAACCGCCTAGCAACACCTTAGCAACCACCTAGCAACCACCTAGCAACACCCTAGCAACCACCCCGGATACCATAGCAACACCTTAGCAACCGCCTAGCAACACCTTAGCAACCACCTAGCAACCACCTAGCAACACCTTAGCAACCACCCCGGATACCATAGCAACACCTTAGCAACCGCCTAGCAACACCTTAGCAACCACCTAGCAACCAACTAGCAACACCTTAGCAACCACCCCGGATACCATAGCAACACCTTAGCAACCGCCTAGCAACACCCTAGCAACCACCTAGCAACCACCTAGCAACACCTTAGCAACCACCCCGGATACCATAGCAACACCTTAGCAACCGCCTAGCAACACCCTAGCAACCACCTAGCAACCACCTAGCAACACCTTAGCAACCACCCCGGATACCATAGCAACACCTTAGCAACCGCCTAGCAACACCTTAGCAACCACCTAGCAACCACCTAGCAACCACCTAGCAACACCTTAGCAACCACCCCAAATACCATAGCAACACCTTAGCAACCGCCTAGCAACACCTTAGCAACCACCTAGCAACACCTTCGCAACCACCTAGTAACCACCTAGCAACACCTTAGCAACCACCCCAGATACCATAGCAACACCTTAGCAACCGCCTAGCAACAGCTTAGCAACCACCTAGCAACATCTTAGCAACCACCCCGGATACCATAGCAACACCTTAGCAACACCTTAGCAGATACCAGCCAGCACTGCAATCACACTCGCAGTTTCTGCAGGAACTGCAATCTAGTTATTATTATTATTATTATTATTCCACCTGTTTTTTGTCCGGTTAACTAGTGCCGCAGTTTTCGAAATATCGACTTCGTCCAAAAGAGAAAACGTGCGTACATATCGGGAATGGTGGGCTTGTATACAGCTTTCCGATCGGACTTACGTTTTTCGTAAAAACTTCGTAAGTACGCGTTTTTTTGACCATTGAAAATGAATGGGCAGAACTTTGCACGCCCGTGGACGTCGCAATTTTTGAAATACGAAGATGAAACCAATTGATGACCTGTAGAACTTATTGAGCTCTTTCCGAAAATATGCGTTACGAAAAGTTACGACGTACGGATTTCGTACGATTGTCGTACGAAGTGGCCCCATTGGAATGAATGGGGCCAATCGGAGGACGGCAGCTAGATCGAAGGACAGGTAGCTAGAACTCCAGTACTGTGAGTGTATGGAGCAGCTATGGGATAAAACAGCATTAGGTCAAAAGTTTGGACACCCCGGCCCCCCAGTACTGTGTGTAATAGAGCCACGGGTCAAAAGTTTGGACACCCCGGCCCCCCAGTACTGTGTGTAATGGAGCCACGGGTCAAAAGTTTGGACACCCCGGCCCCCCAGTACTGTGTGTAATGGAGCCACGGGTCAAAAGTTTGGACACCCCCGAACGGCCAAAGCAACCTAGCGTGCATAGCTGATTGATGTATTTGCACGTTGCGTAGCAACGTGCAAACACCATTTAATCTAATTTATGCATATACATCACCTAGCAACCACCTAGTAACACCTTAGCAACCACCTAGCAACCACCTAGCAACACCTTAGCAACCACCCCGGATACCATAGCAACACCTTAGCAACCGCCTAGCAACACCTTAGCAACCACCTAGCAAACACCTAGCAACACCTTAGCAACCACCCCGGATACCATAGCAACACCTTAGCAACCGCCTAGCAACACCTTAGCAACCACCTAGCAACCACCTAGCAACACCTTAGCAACCACCCCGGATACCATAGCAACACCTTAGCAACCGCCTAGCAACAACTTAGCAACACCTTAGCAACCACCCCGGATACCATAGCAACACCTTAGCAACCGCCTAGCAACACCCTAGCAACCACCTAGCAACACCTTAGCAACCACCCCGGATACCATAGCAACACCTTAGCAACCGCCTAGCAACACCCTAGCAACCACCTAGCAACACCTTAGCAACCACCCCGGATACCATAGCAACACCTTAGCAACCGCCTAGCAACATCCTAGCAACCACCTAGCAACCACCTAGCAACACCTTAGCAACCACCCCGGATATCATAGCAACACCTTAGCAACCGCCTAGCAACACCTTAGCAACCACCCCGGATACCATAGCAACACCTTAGCAACCACCTAGCAACTGCTTAGGAGTGACCTACCAACCACTTAGCAACACCATAGCAACCACCCTGGATACCATAGCAACACCTTAGCAACCGCCTAGCAACACCCTAGCAACCACCTAGCAACCACCTAGCAACACCTTAGCAACCACCCGGATACCATAGCAACACCTTAGCAACCGCCTAGCAACACCCTAGCAACCACCTAGCAACCACCTAGCAACACCTTAGCAACCACCCCGGATACCATAGCAACACCTTAGCAACCGCCTAGCAACACCTTAGCAACCACCTAGCAACCACCTAGCAACACCTTAGCAACCACCCCGGATACCATAGCAACACCTTAGCAACCGCCTAGCAACACCCTAGCAACCGCCTAGCAACCAAATAGCAACACCTTAGCAACCACCCCGGATACCATAGCAACACCTTAGCAACCGCCTAGCAACACCCTAGCAACCACCTAGCAACCACCTAGCAACACCTTAGCAACCACCACGGATACCATAGCAACACCCTAGCAACACCCTAGCAACCACCTAGCAACACCTTAGCAACCACCCCGGATACCATAGCAACACCTTAGCAACCGCCTAGCAACACCTTAGCAACCACCTAGCAACCACCTAGCAACACCTTAGCAACCACCCCGGATACCATAGCAACACCTTAGCAACCGCCTAGCAACACCCTAGCAACCACCTAGCAACCACCTAGCAACACCTTAGCAACCACCACGGATACCATAGCAACACCTTAGCAACCGCCTAGCAACACCCTAGCAACCGCCTAGCAACCAACTAGCAACACCTTAGCAACCACCCCGGATACCATAGCAACACCTTAGCAACCGCCTAGCAACACCCTAGCAACCACCTAGCAACCACCTAGCAACACCTTAGCAACCACCCCGGATACCATAGCAACACCCTAGCAACACCCTAGCAACCACCTAGCAACACCTTAGCAACCACCCCGGATACCATAGCAACACCTTAGCAACCGCCTAGCAACACCCTAGCAACCACCTAGCAACCACCTAGCAACACCTTAGCAACCACCCAAAATACCATAGCAACACCTTAGCAACCGCCTAGCAACACCCTAGCAACCACCTAGCAACCACCTAGCAACACCTTAGCAACCACCCCGGATACCATAGCAACACCTTAGCAACCGCCTAGCAACACCTTAGCAACCACCTAGCAACCACCTAGCAACACCTTAGCAACCACCCCAAATACCATAGCAACACCTTAGCAACCGCCTAGCAACACCTTAGCAACCGCCTAGCAACACCTTAGCAACCACCTAGCAACCACCTAGCAACACCTTAGCAACCACCCCGGATACCATAGCAACACCTTAGCAACCGCCTAGCAACCACCTAGCAACCACCTAGCAACACCTTAGCAACCACCCCGGATACCATAGCAACACCTTAGCAACCACCTAGCAACATCTTAGCAACCACCTAGCAACACCATAGCAGATACCAGCCAGCACTGCAATCACACTCGCAGTTTCTGTAGGAACTGCAATCTAGTTGTTACTGTAGTTTGTCACAGTGTTGTAAATATTTACAGCTGCATTTTGTATAAAACATCAGTAAGTGACATTGGAGCCCAAAGCACAATTTAAACGATATGTAAAAGATGTGAATAAAAGTCCACTGTGTGCAATGAGACATTTTGTCTGGATTATCACATTTTTTTGTCATGTTTTTTTTTTGTAACAATATGGCAGGTGATGTGTAAGACCAGATATATCTTACCAGCATGCCTGTATAAGCAAGTATGCAGCTTGTCATGGAGAAATAATTAGTAGTTGGCAGTAAATTCCTCTTAGGTAGCAGTTTTACTTTGCTAAAATTAGCATGCTGTGCTGCCCGCTATTAATTGACTGGAGATTTATGACTTTGGGTAGTGATCTTTTTACGTGACAGTTTGCACTGCTATCAGCATCTACCCTGTACTGGAAAAACTGAAATAAAACCAGAATCACTGCTCATAAAGTACTGATCCAAGTTCTCTTTTATCATATTTTTACATTTAAATAGATCTGCAGATATGCAGACCAGATAGATGACAAGGATGCATTCAACCCACCATCAAAAACGTCTAGGAGTGTGACGATAACTTTTTTGGGGTGTGATATATTGTCTCAGAAATTATTATAAAAAACAACATTACAAAACGTGAACTACACAAGAAAAAGACGTGGGAATTGTGGACCGATGCAGATATCTAATATTACACGTACATATCTGCTGATGTCAATATACACATACATAACTGAGAGGGATTGTAAGAGTACATTGCTCGGTCTTTTTCCGTCACATAATTAATACTTCAACAGATATCGTTTGTCATATTTTTAAAAGGCCTCCTTTCCTTAAACTCCACATTTTCTTATCTTTGTAAAATACTATAGGTCTCTCTGAGTTGTATATAAATGCTGCCAATTAAACTGTTTCTCAGCCTCTCTTGTCTAGTAAAAGAAAATCCTCAAAAATACGAGTTGATCAGGAAGGAGCGCAGGAGAAATAACATTTCTCGGCCGCGGGGCCACTTGCCTCACTGAGAGTCTGACGTTAAGTAA
The DNA here is from genome assembly GCF_023375975.1 of Astyanax mexicanus. Taxonomy (NCBI): domain Eukaryota; kingdom Metazoa; phylum Chordata; class Actinopteri; order Characiformes; family Acestrorhamphidae; genus Astyanax; species Astyanax mexicanus. The sequence continues at coordinate 34,069,196 of NC_064413.1, read as the reverse complement.
AGTTTAAGGGTTAACTTTATCCAGCACTCAGTGCTTTATCTTTATAACTAAGGCTATAACTCTGAAAAAAAATCTCCTTTAAGTTTTAGAGCTGTAAAATTGACTGTGGTTGGGGGGTGGAAAGGCAGGTGGGTGTTCTCTGCTGCAGTGCTGTTAGCCAATTAGAAGCAACATATTTGCATATATAAATATTCATGAGCAAGAGCCCAAAATCTGTCTTTCTTCAGAGACCACTTATTCAGTGGTCTAAAGCAGGGCTAAATAGAAACACCTGAGCAAACAGCTCACATAGCATTCATTCACACTAGACATTTTAAAATGAATTTAAAAACGATGGAATGAGACCTTTAAATATTGGCCATATTGGTAGATGTCAAAAAAAAAAAAAAAAAAAAAAAAAAAACATGTCGGACACAGTGCTGATGTGAAATTTTTTACTCAGAACCGGGCACAATCATTTCACAAGGACCAGAGAATTTCACACGCTAGGCAGTACCAAACATAGACCACAAAACTAGTAGCTAATCTAAGAGAAGAGCGTTTGCTCAGCTCCACAATCTATATAAAGCTTCTCTCAGAATCTCCTCACATAGTCTAATAAATTGCCTTTTATAGGACACTTGTCATTCAGCTGATCTTTTAGGTGTTTTACAGCACACTGCACACTGTGTGAACACATAAGCTGTGCAGGGCTGAACCCAGTGGACTTCTGTAACCACCACATGAAGAGCAAACATAAGTATAGGCAATCTTTTTACCCACTCTATCTCAGACCCCAGAACATGTGCAGCATCTTCTGAAACCATTTAAGAGCTTCTTGAGACTCAGGCTGAGGCTGTGAGGAGGTCCGCTGCTCAGTGTTTGGCTGCTAAAGCAGTTGGGAAAATATCTTGGTGGTAAAGTTTGTTCCCTGGTGGTGGTTTGGATGGTTTTGGATTGTTTTTGGTAGACTCTTCAGAAAAGCAAGTAGACATGCACATGACCGGTTCTGGTCAATAAAGTGCATACAGTATACTGTTTACTGGTTGGTCTTTGTTTCGCGAATAATGTCCTAGAATGTAATAAAATGATAAACACGTAGTATTGCATAACCAAAATATTTTATATATGCTTTTTAAAATAAAAATGTTACTATTGGTAAGTAATCCTGGTATATTAAGGTCTTTTAAGGCTGCCAACATATTTTCTGCAATATATTCTCTAGGGCTGCACGATACTCAAAAAAACTGATTGGAAAAAAGCTCTGATACATCAGCTAATGCCTGTGCTAGCCAACTTCACCTAGGGAATGATGAGGGGAGAGAGGGCAATCTATCCACCCGGAGTGAGCAGGGCCCATTGTGTTCTCTCGGACTCTGGCTGCTGATGGTGAAGCAGCGTGATCCTTGATTCAGTGTTTTTTTTTTTAGATCATAGTGGTAGTGTCAGCTGAATGCATTAATACATGTAGCGTAGTTTGATACCTAAGGGATAAGTAGTGATTTTAGTATAAATAGTGATTAATGATAATTAACATTTTTGTCTTTTATGTCGAGTTTTTGGTTCAAACTGGTTGAGGTCTCTGATGAGCTCATCTGACTCTAAATTACAATGAACCATTAATGTGTTTCCTTTTTCATAAGTGATCTCAGTTTTTGAAATGTGAAATTACTAGCAGTCTCACTATTGATATTACAATATAAAAGCACTTTAGTCAGCACGAGGAAATGAATCCTCAGCAGCAAAGCATTTAGAGAAACACTGAATAGCAAATTCATGCAAGAAATATAATGTAATACGTGTACTGGAAACGTTATGCTGCTGTGAGGCTGGGGGATGCTGGGATTGTTGTAGGAAAGAGAAAGGTGTGTCGTGTAGATGCTCTAAGCTGCGGGCTGATTCCCAGGTTCACAGAGGTTCATGTAGTGGGTGTGGAGAGATGTTGAAGGAGAGCATTCCCCTAATGTTGCTCTGCCAACAAAGCGTTCCTGCCTGTCAGGCGTCAGCCAGCCCAACTGTCAGAGTGCTAGCCCGTTGCATGTTGGAGATCAGAGAGAACAGACTGAATGCTTTATGCAGTGCAACTAGCGTGACTGCTACTTGGAGGAAACGCTCGCGAAATTGACATGAGGGATGGTGTTGGCTGCCCACATGTGCTGCAGCCGTCTGACAGCGAGGAGAGAGAAGGATCTGGAGCTGACGTAGTGTATCATTTCACACATTAACCCTCAATCACAACAACAGGGTGCTCATTATCCATCACTCCACTGTTTAGCTGATCATTGACATGTTCCCAAACAGCCTTTGTGTATGCCTCCATGCGTTAATGATGACCAGTAGAGATTTAGGTCCAGTGGAGCTACTGAGGAGTGCTGTACCTAACAATGATCTTTTTCTTGATTAATGTAATTTAATTAATTTTTTTGTTAATTAATTAATCCAATAACTAATTCATCATTTATTCTGAAGATGGTTTTACATGTGTGTGCGTGTTTTTAAATGATTAAAATTTAAATTTCACTGTAATTATGAAAAATATGAATGGTTTTCTTAATATTTCAATATTTTCTCATAAAAAAAAAAAAAAAAAAAAATTGTACTCAGGGCATAATTCCGCTACACACTGTACCTTCGTGGAAGGGGGGGAAGTATAACAATAACAGTACTGTTACTACTACTAATACTACTACTAATAATAATTATGATAATTCAGGGTACTTTGTTATAGTTATATGACAAAACCCTAAAAAAGTGCAGAATATGTAGTACATGCATTTAAACTCTAAGTAAAACATGCGGATAGGAAAACATTACAAACACTATTACCATTCTGCTTATAAAAGAACACCATTGTCCATATTAAAATATATATTTCTTTATTGTTTCAAAAAAGATGATACCGTTGTATACAATACAATATAGCAGTCACCTTCTCAGTGGTAACAGGTGACCTCTGTTTAATTTAATAAGAAGTGGGGTATCAATATTTTTACCTAATTTCTAGGATTCAAATTATTATAACTTGGAATTGAATTATTTTATTAGACTGGTCAATAATTTAATATCTCTATATGTCCAGATAGAAAATGTTCCAATAACCGTAATTAAAATACAGACATGACAAACATATCTAACAACCAGTTATCCAGTTTTTTTTGGACTTTGCTAAGAACACTTTTGATCACAATATGTTCATGTATGTTAATTATGTTAATATTTGCAGAATATTATTAACAGAAAGACATGTGACTGTCTCCTAAAAACAACTTTTTTTGGACCAAAGTTTGATAGTGTAGGGTTTAGGACATAGCCTCTGTTTTCAAAAAGCATATTTCTGTAAATAAACATATTTGTATAATTAATATAATAAATGAGTGACCCTAGCTCTATTGGAGTGAAACAGAGAAGCTGAAGTATAACTTGTCCAGCGCAGGAGTTTTATGTCTGAGATCCATTTAGAAGAGTCAGTGATTGTGGTTGCTGTTTTTTAGATGGAACTGTACAGTCTCTTTGAGCTTAAAAGGGAAGCTATTGCTTCATTCTCATAATATGAGTCTCCAGCAATTTTTGAAAACATTGCTGACAAAGAGAGACCATTTTCTAAACCAATGAATGGAGACTAGCGCAGACCCAGACTGGAGAATTTATGTGAACACACTAGTCATGACATTTTACACAAAAGTACACCATTTCCAGGGACCCTCTTTTCAAAGGTTATCTGGATTGGTTTAAATCCTTGAAACAGCCGAGAAAATGGACAGATCTCAGGATTTAATCCAGCTCAGAAGCAAAATCCAATTTAATAAATGTTGATAAATCCCTGATAGAAAAGAACAGTTTAGGGTCGGAAATAATTAACACTATGGCAGTGCTTCCAGCGCTAAATGACAAACACACCGGTAACCAATATTTTTAGTACATATTCTTGTTTGTTGTTGTTTGGATTTGTTTTTCATCATTTTTTGTCATTAATTCAGAGTGGATTGTTTATGCGTTGCAGGTAATTGCATTTTTTGTTCTCAGGTTTATGTCAGTAATGGCGTAGCATGCTCACCGTCTATTCAGGAAAACAAATAAAATGTATTTTTAAATGATGGGGAAAGAACTTTCTCTCTAACATATTTGTAGTGAAACTCGGACTAAATGGATTTGTCTCTTCAAAGTGGACTAATGGGGTTCTTGGTTGTCATCCAGAACTGTTCAGAGAGGCAATGCAAGAGCAATTTAAACATTTAATATCAGGCTATATTTTCTACCAAGGGCAGAGATCTCATTAGCAATATCCTCATGGTCTCGTACGATATCGGCGGGATGGTGCTTTTGTGTAATCTCTGTGTTTCTCTCTGGCTGCAATCAATGTAAAGGCTAAGAGACCCTATCTCTAATTGATGGTGTGTAGTGTAGTGCACTTGTCAGAATTAATCTAAGCAAGTTGGCTGAATTCCTGTGCAGATAATTTTATATTGACTAATGTTTATTCTGATTAATGTGCATTTCTAGCTTTTTTTGTCAACAGTGTCATGTTGGTCCTTTTCTAATTAAACAAAAGTGTAGAAAACTCATCCTTGTCAACATTTGCATTATTGGCATTATTATATTTGAAGCTGAACAGATGTTGTGTGAATGATGAGCCTGTTATCTTGTATGTTAAGTGGAGAGATTTAATGATATCTTATTCAGATTGTTTGCCATGTACCACAAAAACTAAAACCAAAGTCACAATCATTACAACTCACTGCACTGTCCACTATCGGTGGTAATATATTCTTTTGTTCTATAAAGAATTTGTTAATGTTAAATGTGAAATGTTAAATGCTCACACAACACTTTGCCATGAGCACACTGACCACACGGTTCAACCTCACTCACAAGATAATACCTCACAACTTATACAAGTGAGGGTGTTCCCAAGCCTTCCAATTTATAATTCCATCAACTGTATGTATCTACTCATAATCAGTTGTGTCTCATCTAAAATATTTCTGGCAATCTGCCCAAAATTACAATGCAATATGTGCTCGTTTAGCATTATTGTGAATTACTGTATAACAGCATGTGAGATTAAAGCACATCTGTGTCCTGCTCTGTGTTTGCTATCACTATATAACAAAAGTAGCAGAAGAAAAATAGAAGAATTATTATCATTTTTATATTACTCAGCATATTACATATTGTCTTTGTCAAGGAAAAACCTTTTATCTTTAAAATGACAACTTTACAGTAGATGGAAGCGTAATGAAATGTAATGAAAGTCAATTAGAGGTGGGTGGTATGGGCCTAAAACAATCACAGTATGTCAGGGATTGTTTTTTTTTATTAATTTTAAGCATATATTACAACAAAATACATAATAAAAGTTGTATTTAGTATGTATAATAGAAAGGTAAAACTAAGCAAAGGTATAAACATATATTTGTTTTGAAAACATGAACTTGCCTAAACCCTGATTTTTTATAAAATAATAGTGTAACAAAAAATGCAACAAAATAGTAATACAAAAGTAATGTATCAACAGCAAACTACAACAAGTAAATGACAAAACAAATACAAAACAGACTGCTTATAAGAATATTACTATTATCACAATATGGATTTTTTTTTTAATCATGTCAAATATTTATTTGTAATATTATTGAGTACAATAAAATATGGCGCACCCCTAAAGTCAAGTAAGTCAAGTATTAATATTACTAAGCATTCCTCTGAATGTGGGTGTATATAATGCAAATCAGAGATAATATAATTCATATTTAAATAATAATAAGGGTCTCAAAGCACATTAAAGTAGTTCATGGATTTCCCTGCAGTGCACTAACAACACACTGGAGTAATAAAGCCCATGTGTTTTACAGCTACACTGACTGACTGGCTTCTGTGAGACTTGCTGGTAGCATCTGGCTTTAGTGTAAAATGTAAATTTGTATAAATATCACTGAGTTGTGTGATGAAATGAGCTGTGCTTGTGTGAAGCTGTGTGTAAGGTATCAGTGTAGGATACGTGTGCTTTTGAGTTAAGAATGATCTAACCGCTGTTTGACCACTATGTAAAACTCCAGCTATTTGACTATATCAGAGTATCAGGAGACGGAGGGAAAAGGTGGACCCAATGTCAGACGCTCATTATTGGGTTTGTTCCAGGGGGTGCAAAAGCGATCAAAGCAAGGCCTACTCAATTTCCATTTCAGTAGCTCCTGTCCTAGAAATTAGCCAGGGGTGTCCCAAATGATATGGCCTGAACCTCCCTCCATTTGTCTGCATTAAGCTTGCATGGGAACAGACTCTTTAGTAATAAGTGGGCCAATTTTATATTTAGTCTTGTCCGCTTGCACCTTGAAAGTGGGGTAACCTAATCTCCTCCAGCCTGGGTGAACGGTAGTTCAGCACTTCATTCATATTATAATGTGACAGATGCGGCTTTTTTATTTTGTTTTAAATATGTTTTACATTGCTTTACTTTACATTGCTCCCTCTGTGCTTCATACAGATGTTAATAGATGTTTAGCATTTAGCATTTATTAACAAAAGAGAGGAATAAAATAATTCCTCTTTGAAATCTTGTTCATATTTCCAATATCAAGACGGATTAAATATAAATAGAAAATAATCCTCACTATCTGACAGAAATCTTGGATTTCCTTTTTTTTGTTCATTTTTGTTAGTTTATGGCATAATATGAATCTGCCTTTTTTCTACTTCTTTTCATTATGTCAACATTTTATGATGAATGTATCAATAGGAATGGCCAAAAATGACGTTGAATAACATATTTTTACATTGACTTCCTTTTAAATTTTAGCTGTATGGAAATCTCATTAATTGAACTGAGGCTAGATATTAATAGTTTTTTCAAGTGTAAAAATAAAATAAAGAAATCCTTCTCTCTTTGTGTGTTTAGGCATAGTTTGACTTTATTAGGACAGAAAAGGGGTTAAACAAAGACAACTAATAGTAATAAAAAAAAATAAAAACAATAAAATATTTAATAACCAATAAAAGTGAATGGTTATGTGTGGTATCATTTTATGGACTAATGCCAAATTCAGGAATGTCCAGCATCACACCCAATGATCCTATGAACGCTCTAATATTGGTTACATTTTATTACTGTGAATTAATAATATCATGATACATGTTGTATTATTAACTTCTGGTGAGGTCTAGTGAAAACTGTGTTGTTTATTAGTGCATTTCATATATTGTGCATATTTTCTTTCAATATGGTGCCGCCCCAATTATAATACATTTGATTTGATTTAATTTACACACATTGCGAGTTACCAAAGTGCTACTAAAACAAAAACAGAACCACAATAACACACAACAACAGACAAACAAAAAAAAAACAAACAAAAAAAAAAAAATACTAATGGCATATCATAAAGCTGTGCCATAGAAACTGGATACAGGCAACATAATTGTTACAGCAAAAAAAAAACAAAGGCATCAGTATTGGGAAATGCAGAAATAGGAAGAAAATACGAGCAAATAACGTAAACGACAACCTCCGAGCATCAAAGACGCCTCAGCAACACACTGCCGCAGACAAAATTGGAGTAATGCTGGTCAAAACAGGCAGCTAATCAAGCGCAGCCCATAAACAATGTCTCCCCATTATCTGACAAAATTGGAAATATCATCCACTTGCTATACTCAGGCTAGATATTAATTGCTTCCTAAAGTGCAAAATCAATGGCAATTACACTAGCCTTAGTACTGGCAGCACTTAGTGCTTATCTAACCCTGCGATCTGGATTTTGGAGATCCATTTTCTTCATAGGCGTTTCTGACCCTCAGGATACATTTGGCCTGCTGTTGTTGGCTCGGGAATTAAAAGGTCTCTTCGTGTCGCCTTAATGAAAATGATGCCCCCGAGCAGCGGAGAGGCACGTTATAATAAATACTCTCTCTCTTCTTCTCTCTCTCTCTCTCTCTCTCTCACTCACACACACACAGACACACACACACGTGCACATTGGCACACAGATGGCTGTTGTTAAAATTCCCCACTGTCTTTATCTCGCAGACTGAAATAGTGTTGTGTGCCTCAAATGCTTTTGTCGATACCCAGATGGATGGAATGATGAATGTTTGAACAGGAAGAAGAAGAAAAGGCTGAAGTGACAGATTCCTAAAATTAATTACAACCACAGAGCGCTTTACCCCTCCTCATGCACAGCTGCTTCTTCTCCTTCATTTTGCTTCATCCATAGCCATGAATTTATGGCCAGAGTTTGCGTCTTGTGCTTTTTAGAGGAGGATGTGATGATATGCATGAAGAAGAGAGAGAAAGAGCAGAAGGCAGAGCGGGGGAGAGAGAGAGAGAGAGAGAGAGAGAGAGAGAAGAAGAGAGGAAATCATGGGGCAGGGTTTGCTGCCTGCTGGGATGTTAATGGAGCTCAGTCTTCATACTCGTGCGCTGTGGCAAGTCTAGAAACTGAGGGGTATGCTGGTTATTCTGGGTCAGCCAAGTGCTGTGCATAGCTTTGTAATGTGTAATGTATAAAATGAGAAAAAAAAAATTATATATATATATATATATATATATATATATATATATATATATATATATATATATATATATATATATATATATATATATTTCTCACTATTGCATATGGATATATAAACAATTTAATTATACTCTGTGTACTGTTTGAATAACTGCTTTATGAATATTCTTATTTTAAAAACTAAACTTTTATTTAATACATTTCTTTCCAGGACTATTTCAACAGTCTACAACACTCAATTCAAAGTTCATGTTCATTTATTTATTTAATAATAGTCTAATACAAAGTGGCACATGGTACCGCTAGCAGTAAAATGCTTTGATGACTTTTCTGATCACACAAAACAATGAGATATAAGATAGAAGTTAAACAGGGATTGGATATGATATATACAAACAAAAATGAATGGAATGATGTGAACTAAATTTTCTGAAATGAGATGGAATAAAACAGATACAGAGATGGGTAGCTATAGGGATCGATAGAATATATTCCACATATAAAAGAGTACAACCAAATTTCAAAACTCACTTTTTCTCATTTTTTAGGACCCTGTTAACACCTGGTTGCTTCACGTGACTAGTATGTGATGGTTTTATCATTATATTATTTTATCTAAAGGCGTTTACACTTGGTAGTCAAATGAATTTCTGGTTGGTAAGACTGGAATCTGCTTGCTGTGTGGGACAAATATGCAAATTTTCTTTTTTGCACAACATAACTATATTTTGTCTGTACTGGGAGGAGTCCTGTTTGTTTGTCCAGTTTACATTGGAGGGACGGCTGCATTTACACTGCTATAATGTGGCTCAAATGTGTCTCAGACAATCTCCTTTTAAATTCTTCACTGTATTGCAATTTGAGCACCCAATTGTCTCTGCTACACATTTATACAAGTTTTTGTCTTTTAGATTTGCCTGTTTTACAAGCAAGTTAGCAGTTTTCTTGATCTACCTGCTCTCCTCTTGACCTCCACAGTTCCCCTGAACTGATATTTCTTACTAACCTCCTGCACTGTACAAACTGCAATCTGATCCTCTTATCTTCTAATAGCTTTCCCTTGATTTTGGGGCATTTAATACTTCCATACTTCAGATCGTTAGACAATTATTTAAAGGAGCTTCTGGTTGCTAATTGCTAGTTTTAATGAATAGACAAAGCTAAGAAATTAGATTCTGCTGACTGTACTTTTGAGATTAGGAGCATGAGACTCCTGATTTAGACGTTGGTCCAACATGCTAAGAAGAATAGTACTTGTAATAAACCTTTCAGACTTTCCACCACAGGAGCGTTTGTGTTAGAGGTAGACTTTCAGATAGAATTAGCCCAAAAAATCAAGTATTTACCTGATACATTTGCATAGTATAAATGGAAAGATTTTCACAATGTATTTAAACTGCTGCTAATATACCTAATGATAAATAACTTTTGCTTGTACAAACAAAAATGAGAATGTTCAAAGCCAAACTGTTAACCCGTGCATTAATTAAATCAAACATTAAATTAATAAACATGAACAATATGGAAATAGTGAAGTAATTCCAGATCAAATCTAACAGCAAAATAATGCAGGTCAAACAATGTGATTGAGAACTACAAAAGGCTGTGAAAGGCATGACAGTGTGGGAAGATGGCAACATATATCCCCGAGCCAGCTCCATTTCACAACTTTTATATCCTTTAAGCTGTTGTTTGTCACAGTATTAGATTAATCAATGGACGAGCAAATGGCCATATGGAGAGCATCAAACAGCGGGAAAAAGAAAACAGATCTGGGCTTGTTTTGGTAATAGCCACATGTACAACAATGGACAAAAAATAATAATTTACATATCTTTGTAGTCATTTAGTAGGGAAATGTTTTTTTGTAATTTTCTACAAAATATCTTTTTTTCTTACATTTACACTAATTCAAATCACATCTACATCTTGATGAAAGTCATACAAACTGCTTGTCAGTGCAGTTAGTGGCACATTATGAACTGTTGATTATATAAGTTATATAAATAAACCTAATTTATTTATATTTATGCAGAAAGCTAACATTTATTTTTGTACTAATTGGGTCAGTTGTCGCGTACAATTGTTTTTTTGCAAAACCGACTTCCTGTACAAAGATTTTACACTTGTTAGGTGCTAACAAGAAATACAAATATTCTTACCAAGCAAAGGTCTGGGTCTTTTGCACATATACTTAGACCTGATAAATATAACAATATATGTTTTATTGTGATACACAATATAATTTTCTGAGCATTAATGGGCACATCTCACTAACTAAATACAATGGGCAATACTTAGGTCAACAAATATTACTGATGTTTTGTTCAATAACTCGATACATTATTGTGACGGACCTATCAATGACCAAATAATCAAAACAAATATCACGTATTGACTTCAAATACTACACTATTTTTATCCATATTATTAATCCAAATTAAAGAGTCTGCATGACCTTGATGAAGAACTGAATGTTGTTCGACTTTACACAAATAGTGAAATTGCTATCCACATAGCTTTATTAACAGCAAAGAAATTACCATTTTGCACTAAACATGTCTTGGATGATCAGTTGCATTAGGGTGAAAAAGGAGGAATTGTGTAAATGAGAGTGAAAACGAGAAGCCTGACCTCATCTATGGCCCCTGACCTTTTACAGGGTTAAAATAATTAAATCACAGATAATCAGGTTCATTCTGTAATCATGAGAACTGGTCAGTGGTGCTACACTGTGACTACTCTGACCTTTGTCAGAAACCAGGCTGAGAGCCCCAGCACCTATACATGCCATTTGGAGAGCTTTTCTGCCCCGACTCCTGTAACTTTGCTGAGATATCACCTGACATTTGCTCTCTGTGGTAAGATAGATCACAGAATCATGTTCATGAAATGCCATGCCTTAGGTGACATTAGGTCTGTGGCCACCAGGGGCAGCGCTCACAGCTGCTGCTAATGAAAAAGACTGGCTTTTTTCCTGCGGAGCTACCTTTCCTTTGTCTTTGCATGTGTACAGGTGCCAATGACTGGATTGTGTGTGCATGTGCGTGTGTGTGTGTGTGTGTGTATGTGTGTGTGTGTGTGTGTGTGTGTGTGTGTGTGTTGGCGCGCTTGGTGGGATTCGCTGTTTTAGGTCCATTATTCTTTTGGCCTGCATCCCCATTGTTCTGCTCTTTGGCAGGGTTTACCTGCTAGTCGCTGGCCAGGAAGTCCTGGCACCAGAGCATTGCATGATAACAGTAACGCTACACTAAAGATAAGACAGGAAGACACTAGCCAAGGCTGAATGGATTGTTCATTGTGTTTTTCGGTTGACAGAAACTGCCCTTTTTCCTCTTTTTTTGGTTATTTTGATTTTTTGGTGGGTGCTTTTATTTCGAAAGACATGAACCGCCTTAATTGTTATTTTTATTTGGTGAATTTAAAGTGTGATGTGTATGTTTACCATTTAACATCATACTGCTGGCTGTTTGTGTCTCAGTAATCCTTTTTTGGGTTATTTTGTATGATGGCATTTTAGTATGTAATATTTAAAAAGAAAAAGAAAAATATGTTTGCAAAATATTGCAGTGTTTTGAAGACCAAGTATCTAGGGGTGTGCCATTGTATCGTACGCAATAATATCGCAAACATTTTAAAATATCGTGAACAATATTTTACCCTGTAATATTGTGCCATGTAAACCCACATCTAATTATCACACAAGGGTACAAGATTTTTTCCTGTTTTAGCAAAAGAAACATTCACACTGTTCTTATTTTCCATTATATATCTACTAAAGACATATTATATCTGTCCAGTATCATTTATTTTACTTAAAATATAATCTGATAAAATCTTGTATTTTTTTATATCTCAGTTAGTGGTGTGCTGTATCATATCGTATGCAATAATAAAATTGAATATTCATTTTGTTGCAGTAGTGCGTGATAATATTTTAGGGCCATATCGCCCACCCCTATAAGTAACTGTAGGGCTATTGTCCTTTTTTATACACATGACATGCCGACTAAATCTGTCAATTCAACCATTTATAGAGATGCCATATGGTTTTAGTTTATCGTACGAAGAAAAAAAAAGAAAGAGTTGTGGCCTCAGTTGGTGCACTGGTGGCGCACCGCAGCTCCACCCCTTCAGGATCGATTACTATAATTTAACATTCTCATCACTACATGTCCTCTTGTAATCGCTCCAATAATAAAGATTATTTCCTTCAAATCTGTCTGTTTCTTTCTTCTGAATAAACATAGTTCCTTGGATAAATATTTCAGCATTCCTATATTAATAAAAATCATATGCTGATCAGAAGCAGATTGAGTATTTCTTTACTGGTGAAATCAATACAAAAGCATAACCTTTTCAAATCTTTAACATCCCTCATTTTGAAACAATTGCTGTATTGTTTTGCCATAATAATTGTTTTGCCATAATAATGCAACTTTCCAGGTTGTAATAGCACTTTTTATTTATTTACAAAATATCATGACTTTATTCCTGAAATCAACTGTTTTTTTTAGAGTGGCCCTAAATCGTTGTCATAATTATTTAATGTTTTGGTTAGTACATTTATTTTGAAAGACACAAACCACCAAAATATCATCATACTGCGGGCTGTTTGTGCCTCTGTAAACCTCATTCTCGTTTTGTGTTTTGTTTTTTTGTGCTTTTTCTTTCTTTTTGCTTTTTTTTAATGCATCAAAAACATTTCCATCTGCTGCAGGTGTGCGAGAGAGTGTGTGTGTGTGAGACACAGAGCGAGAGAGAAAGAGAGAGAGAGAATGAGACCTGCGTTAGGGCAGCGAGGGGACACAGTGTGATGCAGGGCTCAAACAGCAGCTCTTCCCTGTCACATTATCCGCTATGAATGTTTCTGAATGATAATGTGATCAAAAACCCCACTAAGCTGGAGAGAGGGGAGGAAAGTGAGTGAACGAGCAGGGGAGAGTGAAAGCTGCGATAAATTGCAGGAGCAGAGCCACTTGAGCATAAAATTAGATTTTACAAATATGTTGTTACCTGGCAGTTATTTGACAGAGGAGATATTGGTGCATTCTAGCCTCTATGAGGGTTACTAATCATATCAAATAAATAAGAGAGGGAGAGTGTATTGCAGCTCTGAGGGTATCAGATGTGTTTGGAATAGGTAAACTGGGACAACAGTGCATAACTTAATTAAAGCTCTTATTACACATCCTCAACATTACAATATATACCGACGTCATTTTTCAGCTCAGCTGCTGGATCTATAGATCTTACATTCTGAAGCAGCACTGTGCAGAGTACAATACTAGCATGATGAGTGTTTTTAAATCCTGTTTAAAACATATTTCTTAAGGTAAGCTTATGCCTAGTAAATGGAGTGTGTTTTTCTGCTGTATTTCTATTTAAACTGTGGTATTTTATAGGGGTGTAATGGAACACGAAATTCCAAGACCTCACGACTTGGTAATATGGGGGGAAAGACTGCAGGTTTTTAGGAATTTAATTTGAGACTATAAAATGTCAGAATGTCTCAGAAATTGTATTTGCATTTCAGTCATTGACTAAATAAATACAGTGACAGAGAACACAGAGAGATAAATGATATAGAAAGAAAAAGTATATATATAAATATATATATTAATTACAATGATTAATGTATTTGTTTTTTCTATATCATTTTATATCATTTATCTCTCTTTGTTCTCTCTACACGTGACACTAAGATGAAGAGAGAGGAGAGAGAGAGAAAGAAGAAAAGGGAATGGGGAGACAAACAAGACTACAGTAACCATAGCTAACCTCCCTAAATCCTACTAGCCTAGAGGCCTAGGCTATAGCTATAGCTTAAGGGTCTGGGTGGCATGCGTGTTTGTAAAATTGCAGTTTTTACCTTAATGCCAAGTACCGTTAATTCTGTATGCAGCAGTGTGCACTGAAATGTAACCCACTTACTGTTATGGTTCAGTCTTAATACATGGTTATTTACACTGCAAGTATTTTATCTTTCAGTTTTTTTTTTCATATTACTGTATAAAACACGTAAGAAAAAAAGCAGATTCTGTGACTAAATTAAAACATAAAAAAAATTCTAGGCATGGATATTTTCAGCCAATGGAGAAATTTTTTAATGTATCAAGGGTCCTCTATGATTTTCGTTTCCCATTACACAGCTGCGAGGCATGTATTCAGGGTGTATCAGATGGATGAAGAGTCTGTAGTGTAGAACTAGGTTCCATTTTATAATAACTGTCTAATAATTGTGTAATTAACCCTTAACAATCGTGTAATAACAGTGTAACTATTGGTGAAGTATGCTTTGTTGCAGATTTATTGCAGTTGTACAGATTATGTACTATTCAAAAACAGTCACAGCCATAATTAAATACCACAGAGCGACCCTAGCTGTGTGTAAATAGATGTATATTTTGAGATTTGTTGTTGTAATTAATACAGTTATATGCAGCACTATAATTATACATGGACCTTCGATCTGTGCATGACCTTGTGAATAGTATCTAAAAGATAAGTGTCTTATTTATCAAACAGTGGATTGTCCATAGAGGTAGAGCCCTTGCATGTTCTGTAATTTAGATTAGTTTATTATTATTATTATTATTATTATTATTATTATTATTATTATTATTATTATTATTACTACTATTTGTCTGAATTAAATAAAATAAATTACTTAACACAGAAAGTCTTGAAAGTGCTGTTTAGATACAGTTTTGCTGAATATGACAGAAATGTATTATGCTAATTTGGTGATGTACACATTTAGAAGTTTTAAATGATTTCTGATATATTGCATTTTAATAGGCATATTTTGAATGACAGAGGTTTGAATGAGAGTATTGGCTGTGTTCATTCTGTATAAATGTTTCTAGAAGCTTTTATTTCTATATAAAAATATTATATTGCCAAAAAAAAGGCATCTTTTAATAGATAGAGATTTGGCTATATTTGTGTAATTGTTTCTAGTCTTTGTTCTTTATGTATATAGTTTAGTATGCAACAACATTCAAAATAAAAAGGTATATTTTAATAGATAGGGATTTGGCTATATTTGTGTAATTGTTTCTAAAAGTCTTAGGTTTTTATATGTGCAGTTTAACATATAGAATAATATGCACAATAAAAAATAAAAAAGAATGATAGCATATGTGTGTGTGTATGTGTATATATATATATATATATATATATATATATATATATATATATATATATATATATATATATATATATATGCAGCAATGCACAACATCTTTATTGACATGTAAGGATCAGAAGGTGTCATATTTTGTTGATGATTGGATTGATCACATCAGAGAATTACAGAGTGAGGTGACAGTGGATTATATCTGTTGGCAGGTAAGCACAGTGCAGTCCAACACAGCATCTCCGCTTCCGCTTTTGAGGATATGGAAATGGAATGGGACAACAGATGAACACAATGTTCCCCTTAATTGGTCAGTGTTGTGCACAATGCTGGTAGTTTGCCGTAATTGTTTAGCGCGCGCCATTGTTTGCTCCATTCTCCTCAGCCATTGTACTGCAAAGTTCCTTTGTGCTTCCAGGGAGCAGTGGAGCTATTCACAGGCAGCCTGGGAACCCTACCAGAGAAGCACAGCCGTACAAAAGAGCGCTCTCAAATCACTCAGTCTGCTAGCATACATTCATCCAGCAAGATAATGATATTGTCTCATTGTGCATGCTCTGGCATAGCTGGAGCTGCCTGGGTGGGGTGAAAGAACAAGGTCTAAATGAGGAATATTTGGATACCAGACAGCAGAAGAACATAAAAACTGTGTGTCCAGTTGATTAGGCTACTTAACATTCCTAAATACAGTCCATGCTTCCAGAAACTGGTTAATCTTAAAAAAACAAACAAAAAAAAAAACAATTATACAGTTAACGCCTTAGAATACGGGTCACAATTAACAGTATCTATGACAGAATAAACTGTGTTAAATGGTTAAGTAATGTCTTAATTGATTATTAATAAATTATATGACACTAGTTAAGGGATTATTATTATTAAACATTACTCAGTTTTAATGCTTAAGAATATTTTATAATATAATATAATAATGAATTGAGATATTGGTTAAGAATGTGTAATGATTATGAATGTATTACCTAGTGTCAATTAATTAAATTAGTTGAGACATCTTATCATGAATACTGTTAATTAATTTACCCTTATTGTAAAAATGGTATCCAGTTGCAACAGCAACATATTTCTCTATGTATACTAATAATTAATTCCATTACTGTATGGAATTTTATACTATATGAATAGTATAAAAGCCAGCACCAATGATGTTCATAATCACACACTGACAGATATAATATACAATACAAATATTATGTCTTAGTATTCATAAACATTTTTATGATACACAGTATTTATCACAATCATCAGCAGCAGATTTGTAAACACTGCTATTTAAATACTCTTTTTCTTATAGTACAGTGATTTTTTGTGCAATTAAATAGATTTTGATGCACTCTGTAATTAAATGTACATTTGGGTCAAAGTTCTTTAAACACCTTGATATGCTTATGTTCTGTTTTGTCGATGCAAATCTTTACGAAATGTTGTACAATACGATTAAATATTGACACATTGCCCAGCTCTAAAATAAATCAATCATTTTCTGCTGCTGTGGGACCAACAACCCTTAAAGTTAAAGCTACAAAACAGCCATATTAGAACATTTTATCCCTTTTTTTTTAATAATTATATTAAATTATACAATTATTGTGTCTGAAATGCCAGATAGCCTATATAAAGGTGATTTACAACAGTAATTTTTAGTTTATACAATTTGTTACAGAAGTGTTTCTTACAATTTGACTTTATTTAATTGCAGACTATGTACGCCCAATATATTTTTGTTTTCTCTGGTCGACATAAGTTAATATACAGTACATCCATTCCTTCATTTCAGACCTGCAGCTTATTCCATAAACATTAGGACAGTAAAGCATTGATGACTTTTTCTTTTTACGGCGTTTCAGCTTCACCTAAAATATGTTTTGTCACTGAGGATACTAAGTTATGAAGTGTTTCAGGTATTTTTTTCCCTATTCTTCTTGCACTGTGTTTAACAGTACAGAGTATTTGTGGTCACATTTTTCATTTCTAAATTCTCCAAACATTGTCTATTGGGGGCAGGTCAGCACTACAGGCAGGACAGCAACAGTACCTGTACCCTCTTCTTCTACAGCGATGCCTTTGTAAAGTGTGTAGTGTGTGGTTTTTTGTCGTCTTTTTGTAAAATGCTTGGACTTCCTTGTAAAAAAGGGGGTCTTGGAGGTGGTATATGTTGCTCTAAGATCTCAATATAAATTTATGCATTAAATGCTACCATTAAATAAGTGTACAGACACACCCCCATTCCATCACAGACTTCAGTGGCTTTTGATAAAAGTCTGGATAATCTGGAATACCAATTTTTCTGACCACAATACACAAATTCCACCGTGTGGAAGTCCATTCCAGATGCTGCAGAGCCCAGAAAAGTCTGTTTAACATGGTGAACATACTTTTGCTTTGCACACTTTAGAAAAGTTTTATGTGGCATTTGTAAATGTAACACTGTATTGTAGTGCTTGTCATCAAACATGCAGATCTGTCAGTTATTGTTAAGTGCTGATTTTTGATGAATTGCAGACCTTCACACTTATATTTCTTCTGATTTCTTTGATGGTTTAATGATATTATGCATTGTAGAGGGAGAAATATGCAAATCTTCTTTAGTCTTTCTATGAGGAACATGGTTTTCAAACATTTCAGTGATGTCCTTACACATTTACTATAAACTAGAGATCCTGTTCCTAACAGTCCTCAAAGACACTTTGTGAATACACCTTTTCTAACAAATCATGACAATAATTACCTGTTAACATCACCTGGCAAAGTGAATCGAAGAAACATGGCATTTTTATTTGTGCATTTTCCACAATGTCACATCTTTTTCTGATGTAGGTTTATAGAATATTTTAACATTGATGTGATTTATAGTAATATTTCAAACCCTAAACCCCCCTGCAACCTAATATGGGGACATTACGTTTCTGCTTCTCTGCACCATGATACTTTTTTTTTTGTTAAATGGTTTCTTTACACTTAATTGATTGAAAACAAAATTACAGGAATCCCAATCTTAAGTTTTATAGCCAGTTTACACAGAAACCTGGGCGAGGTAAAAATTTAAATCCAATTTCATCAGTGTATCCAAAGAAGTACATTTATTTACATTTGTTTTAAAACAAATTGGGTCTTTCCAACCCCAAATAATATATTGTTCAAAATTTCTAACAGGCTGCTAAATTTGAATTATTTTAGGATTGATAATTAAGCCAAAATAAGGTTGTTTTTCTGGGTGTTCAGAACAGTAAGAGAAAATAAAGATGCACTTTTGCCTTTGGACAGATCTAAACAAGAGACTTAATTTTGTGATACTGAATGTAATGTGCGTTCCTAGCTCTACTGTTTAGAGTTAAATCCCTGCTTTATCATTGATGACAGGGACTCTGTAAGGCACTGTGTAGCTCAGCCGAGTAGCACCGTGCCATGTGGCACGACCATTTGTGTTGTTTTTCATTCGGGCAGAATATCTGCGGCTCTTTAAAATAGAATCTAAGTAAGCTCACTGAGGGCCATATTATGAGAAGCAGCAGCTGTAATGAGCACATGTTTTCTGTACCGGGCTACGGCCCAAGAGATTAATTAAGCCCTTTTGTAATGCAGCCTAAGAATAGGAAACAAGTTAATCGCAACTGAAATTGACTGATGTTAAGGAGGAGAGAAATCTCAGATCAAACATTACTGCTCAATTTGCTTTGGGCTTTTTAGAGTTGCCATTTGATACTTGGAGCCGTAACACTTATAGCTGTGTGAAAAGACCTTGCTGTTGTATTTTTTTGTATTTTTTCTCTCTCTTTTTGCTTCGGTCCAGGGTGCTCTGGGTATTTTGACAGAGACAGAAAAGGCCTTGTGCGTTAAGCGTTTGCATTATGCTTATGACTGGGCTGTCTGAAAATAGGCAATGCAAATTATCCCAGGATTTCTGCCTCCTCCCAAGGAGCTGGTACCCCCATGTTTATTAAATTTGTTGAAGTGCTTCCGAGCAATGTACATTTTATCCTCTTAACAGTCAAATTAGTATATACTCCAGCAATTACTTAATGTACTCTAATGAGATTTCCCCACAAAACGGCAGGATTCATTTATTTTAATGCGCCGGGCTCCTTCCAGGGAGTTTATGCATCACGTCCCTCTGGAGAGCAAGCGGGGCTGGAGTCATAAATAGTGGAGTGTGTGCAGCGCACTGTGGCTGCTGCTGCTGCTGCCGTGTGCCCTGAAGTGGAGGACTGGGGTCCTGTAGAGACTGCTCCTCGGGGAGGATCGTAGCACTGCTCAGGGGGTTGACGACCTCTGCTATGGTGGAAAGAGCCGATATTCAGATGAAATGCATTAAGGCTGATGGATTTGTTGTTGTGTGCTTTTTTAAAACTGGTTCATGCCGTTAGGGATCTGCATACTGGGAAAGTCTGTGGGCTTGATTGGAATGTTGGTCGTGTAGTCGTGAGAAAAGCACAAATGAAAAAGTATTGGGTTATTAAGCACACAGTGATGGCGGAGTTGAACATGTATTCTAGTTGGAGTATTCTATTTGTGTGGGTTTATTTTGGAGAAGTGATGGTGCTGTGGCCTTCAACAAACATTTATTTCATTTTCCTTCATCAGGTACCAGAATTCAAATTTTAGAGTTCAACAGCTAGGATTAACATGGCTGTAAAGATCCACAGCTTTTCTAACATTACACTTTGTATTACATTATGCTTTAATACTACAAAATATTTGAGATTGGGTTAAATAAGTGAGTTGCTGTGGGATGTGGACAAGTGATTTAAGGACAAGAATGAGAAGGGTAGTGGATCACAACAGCACCTTTTTTGTGGAAGACCAGGATTTGGCACACATTCTGACAAACATTTCATACATTTGCCTACCTGCTTAAGCTGAATATGAGTGGATCTGGATAAAAATGTAAGCTAAATGCTGTAAATGTAAAAAAAAACAAAAAACAAAACAAAAAAAAAACTGGAGAGAGCAAGACCATAGCGAGAAAAGCTTAAAATTCAACTTTGATAGTTGGCATTACTTCACAAAGTGACAAGGCAAACAAAGAGATTTATATGCACAAAGGGATAATGAGTCACTGGTGAATGATTTCTATATTCCTGGGGAAGAAGAGTGTAAGAAATGTTTCTGATTAGATAACTTGTCGCATGTGTCATGAGGCATAAGTCTTCTGTGAGAGGGTGTTATGGGAAACGTAGTAATGTAGTGTTGTTATTGTTGTTATTGGTATCTTTATTCTTTTTCCCCTTGCTAACACCATTTAGATTTTATGTGTATTATAAATTCCTCTTCTTCTTTTTTTTCCAGCAGTTAACTGAAGGTTCATTAGTTCATTACCCTTAGAGATATTTAATCTAAAAATGATAAATGTACATGCAAATGCACATCTTTATTTCATAAGGGATATTCCCAAACTCCAGAGCAAGATTTTCCCCCTCAGCTACTGCACCTCAGAGAGCTCTGGATTCCTGGATAGAGGGTTATGGCTAATTTACTGGGAGAAGGTGAAGCAGGTCTAACGGTATTAAGCCTCAAGGGCTGCGGATCATTCTCCACACTTCAGATGTTATCATCTAACGGAGGCAATAGACCATCCCTTATAGTGGTTTCAGTCAATCAACTTTGTTTTCACTTCTGGCTGTAATATTTATTTTCTTTAAACCCATTCCACGAATTTCTGGAATATCAATCTATTCTAAAATAAACAGACCGAAGAAGGGGGGGAAAAAAGAAGTTGTTTGCAAAAGTCCCATCTCTACCTCTCCACATACGGAATCCATTTTCATTTTATTACAGTATGAAAAGAGACCTGCAGGCCCAAAGATGGCTTGGAACCTTTGATGGGCCTATTTTCTTTTTTTCTCTTCTTCTTTTCTCCCCTCATCTCCATTATGTCCCTGAACTTTAAAAGCTCCAGTTGAAACTCAGAGCCATCACCCTGAATGCAAAGAGGTTCCCTCCATCTGTCGAGCAAATCCAGTGCAGTGCCCTTACGATATACAGTTCAGTTCACTAGAAAATTTACTTCAAATGTCCATACCATTTGAGTTACTGCTGAACCTGGCAATATGATGCATATCACAATACAGGGGTTATGATTCAGTAAATATAAAAATACAAAATATTACAAAATATTTGTATAGGAAAACACATTTGTCCAACATTTGTATTATTATTATTATTTTTTTTTTTTTAGAAAAGTTACCAACCAATCAGAACAGTGGGATCTGTTCTTTTAGGGGTGTGTTGTATCGTACACATTAATATTGTCATAAATATAAAAAGGAAAATCGATTGTGATTATAATGTTTTTTTTTTTTGTTTTAAAGCAGTCTTTTTTATTATATTTACTGCAAATCATTTATTGTTAATTGTTTATGTTTGCACTTTATATGCAAGCAAAAATATTCTGCACTTTAGTATTTTATGTTATATTATGTTGTTGCTTTGTTAGACAAATATTTAAAACTTTTTGTTTCTTTTTGTTTGAGAGTTATATTTATACGAAATAAAAATGTTTTAAAAAAAGAGTATCCTTGAAATGAAAACATTTTTTTACTATTTTGTCATGTCGACAAGAATACTGTTATCACAGAAATAATATAAAATAGTGTGATGATATTTTAGGGCCATATTGTCCTCCCCTAATCACCGTGCTTTCATATGTCAGTATTTTCTAAGTCAGTTTGGATGTAGCTCTAAAATATAGTTCTGGTTAATTTGGTCTGAACTGATTTGGCTTTCTCTTTCTCTCTGTTTCTTTGTTTTACAGGGGGGATTTTTGAACAAACAGAGGGGCCGGTCTCACTTGTCAGTGCAGAAGAGCTGGCCTTTAAATTTGCTGTTAATAACATCAACAGAAACAGGACATTATTGCCAAACACAACATTAACATATGATATCCAGAGGATTAATATCTATGACAGCTTTGAGGCCTCAAGAAAAGGTGAGTAACTTTTAACTATTCTGATTATGGACTTTTATGGGTTTGAGGGAATTGGATCATGATTTTACAGCACACCTTTTGATTCATACAGTGATGTTTAGGTTTTATACGCTTGACATTGTTAGTAGATAAACATAACTGTAATAGATAATACATTTTCTTCAAATGTATTTTTTTTTGTTTTTACGTGAATTATATACTGTATGTATTAGAGCTTTAGTTAGAGCTTTCTCGATTACATTATTTACAGAGCCATAATCATAAAGAAAAACAAACTGAAATTCAGAAGTTTTCCTTAAAAAGCTATTTTATTATTGTTTTATTTATTGATTGGTTGTTTTCTAATTACAATTTAGTAGTTTGTTATATTCATATTAGTATGTTTTTTTTGTCATTTCATATAAAAAAAAAAGCTCTGACAACTCATTTCCTGTGTTTTCACATGTTTCCAAGAGTTTCTAGAGTGTTAACCCTTCCTCTGCTCTTGCCAGCTTGTGATCAGCTGTCTTTAGGGGTAGTGGCCATATTTGGGCCTTCTCATAGCTCCTCATCAAATGCAGTACAGTCCATCTGCAATGCGTTGGAAGTGCCACACATCCAGGTGCGGTGGAAACATCACCCCATGGACAACAGAGACACGTTCTATGCCAACTTGTACCCGGACTACTCCTCCCTGAGCTATGCTATTCTGGACCTCGTACAGTTCCTGAAGTGGAAAACAGCCACTGTGGTGTATGACGACAGCACTGGTGAGATATAACACATTTTTCTAGATGTATTCTGCTTAACACGGACCTCTGTTGCTTCCAAGGTCTTCATAGGCTGATATTTTATTAATACCAAGCATCTGCATTTTAAATGGCTTTCAAAATGCACTCAATTCAGCACAAGATATATTTTTATTTAATTTTTTAACCCAATTAAACGATTTTCTTCAGTACTTCTGATATCCGTATTGCTGTAAGTTGCAGTGTGATTAGCTTGTTAGATGGATTATGGTTCTGTTTACTGTGTACAGGTCTGATTAGACTGCAGGAGTTGATAATGGCCCCATCCAGATACAACATCAGGCTGAAAATCCGCCAGCTCCCTCTGGACACCACTGATACCCGTCCGCTGCTGAAGGAGATGAAGAGGAGCCGAGAGTTCCGCATCATCTTCGACTGCAGCCACACCATGGCTGCGCAGATACTCAAACAGGTCAGTATTCATGCTAAGAATATGTATTTCAACACAAAAATAGGAGAGTTTAGAGACATTTAGTATGTTTAAAATTTAAAAGAATTTTTAAATGGATTATAGATATTGTATGTAATATTTTATCACAGAATTAGGAGATTTATGTGACCTTTTTTGGTTAGAATGAGCTATAATAAAGAATTAACAGCTATTTGAAGAGGTACATTTTTTAACTGACATTTACATGGAACCACGTCTTCCTTAAGGCATACTTACACAATTATATAAGTTTGTATCTGCAATTAACAGATAGTCTTGTTCCACACGTTTAGGCCTGTCATAATGATTTTTTTTTTTGGACAATATATTGTTCCTGAAATTACTGCAATAAATGATTATAGTTTTAGGTAAATTTTATGCCACTATGCCATATAGTGAGAATATAACAGCATAATAATGTACTGTAGTTATATTCTTTTAAAGAGCAATGGCCTTTTTAATTGTTAAGGTTAATCAGACATTGTAATAACGTAGGATATAAAAATGTTTAAATACCTTAAATAAATAAACCATAAATAAAATAAAATAAGGCTGTTTATAAACAAAGTCGACATGCTGGCTCATTCACAATAACAATCTCTTCTTGCTAACAGACATAGCTAACAGGAATAGAAATGGAACAAAAAAAATGAATAAAAAAAAAAAAACTACATTGGCCTTCATTGAAAGTCATTCTTTTTTTTCTTTTCCTGTAAAGTATATATTTATAGTGTTTTTATCCAGTAGTTATATAAGACGATGATCCAGGTAAGAGGCTTATCTGTGCAACTGTCTTGTAAGCTTCTTCTTCCCTCAAAGTTTCCAAAGTATCTTTACTCACAGCATCCTTCCATTATTTGTCTGAGTTGAAACCCCCTCCAGTTATTTTCTAGGTCAAAATGAAGGCCTTATTACTTCATTATTGAACTTATGAACAAGTGGTTTCTGTAGCCTCAGTCCACCAAATACCCCGATACCTGCGGTCACCTGTCTGTAGCCTATCTTGAGCCTACCTTTCGCTGTCAGCTTCTTCTGAACTGCTGTCGCTACATGCATTCTCCTTTAGGCGACAAGGAAATGGGAAATGTGACAGGGCAGGAAGTCTGTTGAAGTTGTCCTCAGGCCAAATCCCAGATGGCTTTAAAAACCTGTGCAATACTTATGTGTATTGGGGGGGCTCATGGTGGCTGAAGGAATTACAAGGGACACACATGAGTAAATATTACAGGAGCTGGTAAACTTGGAAAGAGGAGGTGGTGTGTGGTTTGTATTTGGTCTCTGAGTAAAAGTGCTTTATGATTGTGTGATGGGTATTATGGATGTACATTATGGACAAAAAATGAGTTGTATGATAACATTCCTGCATACCTTGATATTGATGTGAAAGACAAAAAAATTTATCCTAATTAGGAATGCACAGAAATGTGGGCCAACCGTAATTTTTTTTTTTTACATGAAGCATTACCTCACTGATGGGGTGCGAGCTGGTTGGCTGCAATGCTAACTGTTGGGTTAATAACATTTCTGGTTAAATCATTGCAAGTTTAACCCATTCACACCCAGCCAAGACCAGCAGCTGTGTCTGTTAGCATTGCGGTTCACCGCTAAAACACCCAGCCAGCCCATGTTGGGCCAAAAGCACCTGTGTGACGGAATCTGCTGTGCCTCATTACACAGGGCTAACTGGCACATTCTCATTTATTCAAATAGATTTTAATGTTTAAAGTAAAATAAATGTAAAAATAATATAGCTAATTTAAATCACAAATATATGTGTGCTTTCCATCTCATTATTCCACAAACCCATATCACAGCTGGCATTATTTATCAGCAATTACATTTAGCTGCAATTTAGATAATTAACCAAATTCCTCTTCTTTTTTTACTGATATATTTATTTAAAAAAAATAAGTTCCTGTGTAAAACTTCTTAATGTGGTGGGAATCAGTAAAGAAACTTTATCATAAGGATTTTCTGATTAGTAGATAATTTTATAAGGGACAAAACATGGACAAATGTTCAACCAAATTTGATTCAGGTACAGCACTGCTGGACAAAAAAAAAAAAAAAAAAAAATCACACTTGGAATTTTTGGTGAGTGCGTTAACTATGGACCTCTACCTCACTCTGTTTTCAGGCGTAATTTGTCACATGATCTCAGTCTGCAGCGTGAAAAGCTCATTTTGCTGTTGTACGTAGAGGATGCAGCTTGAGTTAGCTGTTATTAAAGACATTATCACAGCTCTTATGATGTGTTTATGGTAAAACCTCAAACATGCGATAAAACGATAAAAATACAATAAAAAAAAAACACACACAGCCATAATAGGTCAGAAAACTGTGGAGAGTTGAAAAAAAAGTCAGGCGGGTCTGAAAAGAAAGTTCTCAATGGATTGCTTAACCTTGCTTTTGATTTTAGTTATTTATTTTTTTAAAGAGCAGATGGTATAATTAAAGAGGAAATATGGCTACCCTGTGTAATGCAGGCATTTCAATGGAGATTGAGTGAGTGAGGCGATGGGGAGTAGTTGTGAAGGATGAAAAAATGATCACTCTCTTTGATTAAGGGCCCTTATCACTGTTGGAAAGGTAGCCGTATGACATTTCCTATTGTGATCTATTGAAAGGGCTGACAGAGACGTGGACTTCAGTCCTGTTGGATTTTTCATCTGTTTCTGTCTCTGTCCTGTGGGCAGAATGTGGATTGGATGCCGAGACGCGGGGTTTGGTCAATATAGCTGTAGAGTCCTGCAGCTTCTCCCTGTCTCCCTCTTGTAAATAGGTTGTGTTTTCTTTTGCATTCTTTTTGTTGGCTGTCATATTGATTGTAAATTGAGATGCTGACCTTTTTCATTGTCTTGTATTTCTCTTTCCCTCCTCTCTCTCTCTCTCTCTCTCTCTCTCTCTCTATCTTCTCCCTCCTCTCTCTTCCTCCCTCTCCTTTCCATTACTCCCCATGTGCTGCTACAAGGCTCAGATGATGGGGATGATGACAGAGTACTACCACTACATCTTCACTACTCTGGTAATGTACCACACTTGTTCAAGCAAATTGAGCCTCATTTATTTTCATCCTGCTCAAGTTTTTTTTTTTTTCTCCTTTTGTTATAACGAATAGCTTTTAATTGCCAATAGGCCTTGGATGTGCTCCATAATATCAATTTTATTTGCCAAAGCAGCAGTGTAATGGAGTCTCCAATATCCCAATATAAACACCACCCTACCCCCCAGCTCAAGTCCACAAAAGTGGACTTTAAAAAGCTTCTACAAAGACAACGGATAGTCAATTGATTGTGCCACCTGAGAGTTTAATTGAGGTAGAAATGCTTAAGCTAATAACCGAGTGTTTGAATGACCTTTGAATTAAAACCCTCCCAACTGTTTACAGTGATACTCACACTCACATCTCTAAATGCCAGCTCTGCCTCTCCTGTGCACATTTAGAGTGGCCTTTTAATGCTTCTGATGTATCAAACCGCAAAGCAGGGATACTTATCAGAAGCTTATCGTACCCTCCTTAAGGCCGGATTATTGTCCAACGCACTATGAATACAAATCACCTTGGCATTTGTAAACTAAAATACAGAGAATCATGCTATTTTATTTTTTTTACAATCAACCCTGGCTGATTTCTAAAGCAGTGCATCAGCAGTAGTCTGTGCTAGATTTCAGAGCCTTAAGAACAATTGGTTTAATCGCTTTTCTCATCTGTAATCAGCTGTAATTTGTAATCAGTCCTATTTGTTTTTTGGGTTTTTGTTTGTCATTCTTGTAAAATTCAGGATTTGAGAGGCAGTTTTAAAATATTAATAATGTGAAGTTTGTTTTACTTAAAATAAATTGCAGTAAAGATTAGATCTGTTGGCTTAAGTAAATTAATTTAGTTATATTTCACTCTGTTGATATTTTTCATTTATCAGTGTTTAATAAGACATTCTTTTCTTTCAATCAGCTGTTTTTGAATCATGCTGGTCTTATGTAGCCCTACAAGTATCATTGCACTTACACAGAGACAGTGTTTTCAAGCTGAGACAGTCAGTGCCAGACCGTTAATGAATGTTCTCTTTCTGAATTCAATGGTACAGAACACTATTGATAAAAAAAGAGGAAGCTAAAATAAAGTATAACCCCAACAGTGATGATTCTATATGCTAATTGTAATCTGTGTATTACAAGATTATAAACAGAATCTAAATTCCCAAGACTATGACTATGAAAACTATGAAAAAGAGCTTTCTAGATATTTTAAATCATTTAAATAATTAGAAGAAAAGCCATAGAAATGCATTAATATATTTACAAAGGGGCTAGGCTTACAAGAGTAGTTAGGGACAGGCAGGGTCAGTTACAGTAAGGCAGCAAATATAAACAACATACCAGAGAGCGTAGTCAGGCAAAACAGGGTCAAACACTGTACATCCAGCAAGGAGAGGGCAAAGGCAAAAGAGTAGTCAAAAACACACACAAAAAAAAGGTTGGCTACGGAATAAACAATAGAGAGGGCAAGACAAAAATCGATAGTCAGGAACAAAAACAAATCGGTAACAAAAGGCAACAAACAAAGAAACACATTGTAGAAGAACTAAATAATTAGATTCTCTGTTCAGAAGAGAACAGAGCAAACTGAAGGGTATTTATACTAGACAAGCCAGGTGGAAACAATCAGTAACTGGGAGAACGGAAACACTGTAGCATCACATGATCGACAGAGACAGGGAAGTCCAGTGTGAGTGCATGTTGGAATTGGAGTCCAGAACTGACAGTTTTAGCCTCTTTAGATGATTTAAAAAAAGAAAACATTCTTAACATTTTCATATTTGTTTGGTACTTAAACCAACATAATAGTAATAAACATGATTTGGACCTGGTTACATGTTTCATAGCCTATATAGAATTTTATGGGGTTTTAGAGACAGCATTTATGCGCCTTGATATGTGCTTCTAAACATATATTTACAGCACTGCAATTCTCAAACTATATTTTTACTGCAATTGTTTTTAGCAAACTGAACATCAGTGTTAAAGAAGAAAACATACACCCATGACCAAAGAATTATTTAATAGATATAGCAAAACTAGTTGTACCCAGAAGGACTGTCAAAGTGCCAGTAATGAAGGCCACAGGTGATATGGCATGACATAAAATGGACATGTGATGCGTCACAACAAAATTGCACATTTTGGTGCCGACCACAGAACATCTACAGACCGATTCATTGGTTGTCTTCAACAAGACAAAGTGGAACTTGTTACAAAAGATGCTACGCTACCATTTTGAGTAACTAATTCCTATCAGTGGATTCCTTGTGGGTGGAACTGTTATTTTCAAAGTGTATAATCATGTGACATTTAGGATTTAATGATCAGTTTTTCACAGAGAAACATTCCACAGATTTCATGGTATAGAAGAGAAACAGGGCCTGAGAAACTTTCACACTGATATGGGATGAGTTTCTCAGAAGTGCTTCAGAACTACAAAAACCTTGCAAACTGATAGAGCAAGTGTCACGTTGAGCTCTCTGATTTTTGAAATTGCCTTGATTTTGCTGTGCTTTTGTGAGACTGAGCCTTGTGGGTAATATTCTGCGAGCACAATGGACGGCCAGATAAAATCTATAGAACTGGAGGAATACGTTTCAGCAAAAAGATTCCACTGTTTCCTCTACTGGAGAAGCCAGTGTCTGGTGGACGACATGCAGTTACGTTTATGTAGCCTGTAAGTGCTGTTTTAGCACTCGTGACTTCACAGTATGTGTGTTTTAGAAAACAATAAAAAAAAGCCTTTGTAGAAGATTTAGGTTGGGCTGGTTGATTCCAACTCAGAATAAAAAACCTTCACAGTATAAAACAGCAGCTTTTTTCACGGCACACCATTTCACATATTGATATACTGTATGCCCAGATAACAGCATAGAATCAAGGTCTGTCAAAGCCCTGGCACAGTAAATTCACTGACACGAAGAAGGATCACCTAACACTCTCCCCACAATGCGGTTGCGGGTTTGGACACCGACTTCATCCCTCAAGCTCAGCGGCGTGACAATTGCATTGTTCCGCTGTGTATGAGTCTGTGTTTACTGCAGTAAATCACTCATACACCACAGCATGGGAGCACTGCTTTGTAACACTTTGTCAAGTGCCTTGTGTTTCAGCAAAGAACATGTGTTTTTCTGTTTTTAATATTTGTTTGGTTTGTTTAGTTTTTTTTTTTTTTTGGTATTGACATTATGAGTAAATTGATAAATAAATTAGTAAAAACATATTTATTAGATGTTACTTATTATTATAAAATAAGGATAGCTTGTTCAGTAAAGTAAGATTGGAAGCAGAACTTCTCAGTAAAAGTAAATGTAATCAGGTACTTAATTTTATTTAGGAGAACAAGTATTGTTACAGTGCCTTGAATGGAGTGCAGCTAGGGCACTTAATACAGAAAAATACAATAACAGGAACCAAAGCACACAAATAAATGAATGCAGCACTAGAGTAGTATATTCACACACACACACGTATAAGTTCCTATCTGACTCCACATTCACTTATTTTATATTTCAGTCACATTCCAGAATTTATTTCCTAAACAGACACTGTAGAAGGTGATGAAAGAGTTTATCATTGCAATTGCAACAACGGTTTCACTCCAGTGAAATTTGGTTTTAATGTTTCTATTTTGTCATCTGAGAGGAGAGAGGCTCTGACTTAGTAGAGCGTGAAAAGTCAACAGAGTTGTGTGTTCAGGGGTAATAGCTTCTCTTTCTTCTTTGAAATGATCCAACTTTTTCACCCTTACTCTGGCGGAATCTTTTCAGCTAGAGGTGAGATGAGAGCTGCGGCTTCTGAATCTATAGGTGATGGGGTTTAACTTTAACTCTAGGGGTAAATGTAAATGGGATTATTTATTTATTTATTTATTCAATGCACTTGTTTAATAAGAGATTGTACAGCACAGTTCTAACTAATAGAACATTACCATAATTTCAGTTCTTTTGGCTAATTGCATTTAAAATCATGCAGTGTATATTAAGGTAAAGTGCACGGTATTAGGATATACACTGCCTGGCCAAAAAAAAAAAAAAGTCACACACTCTCATATTTAGCTTTGATTGGAGCACTCATTCGCTGTGGCATCATTTCATTAAACGTCTGCAATGTCATAAGATTTATTTCAATCCAGTGTTGCATTAAATTTTCACCAAGATCTTGCATCAGCATTGATGATGGTGGAGTCTGACCAACCACTGCACAAAGTCTTCTCCAGCACATCCCAAAGATTCTCATTGAGGTTAAGATCTGGACTCTGTGGTGAACAACCCATGTGTGAAAATAATGAACTCATGCTTCCTGAATCACGCTTTCACAATTCCAGCCCCATGAATCCTTGGAATATGCCCGAGCCATCAGGGAAGAAAAAATCCATTGATGGATGCTGTTGCTGAACCTAAACCTGACCAACTGCAGCAACCCCACATCATTTACTTAGTTAAATCCAGGTGGTGACCTTTTTTTGGCCAGGCAGTGTATGTAGGCAGATTTACTTTATATATATATATATATATATATATATATATATATATATATATATATATATATATATATATATATATATATATATATATATATATATATTAGTAGAGGACTGCAAGAAGACAGTAGAAGACAGTAACTATATCCATTTATTTTGTGTTACAGTATTTAAAAAAAAATAAATAAAAAAACGATATTATGGTAAGCTATACTATGTGGCTTCTGTGAGTTGTTGCACTGCCTTGAACCATTCAATAAAAACAATGTTTTTTTTTTTTTTTTTTTTGTGGACTGTTTTACAAATTATAGATGTAGATGTTCTATTCTGAGGCAACAGCATGTCTTTAATACCACATCTTTTTGTACGCACTCATAGCTCATATTTACAAGTATACATGGAAGAGCAACTTAGTATACTTAATAAACGTGTTCTGTGGCACCATAAACACAAATGAATCTACCTGGAATGGTTTGTACAATTTTAAACCTCTTACCAACAATTGCGCAAAGATAAAATATATTTTATTATATATTTTAGATTTTGTATGAAAATAAAAAGGCAAGCTGGAAGGAGGGGAGTGAATTCTTAAATTACTAATGACCTGAGGTGTGCATTTAAGGCTTAGGAAATAAAACAGCTGTGCCAGAGATTTCCTTTTATCTCTCTTCTGAAATTTATTGTGTCATTTTTTTTAAAGAAGTAGTCTTCCAGGTAGCGGATAATAAAGAGCAGTTTAATTTTCTGTAGCTGGGGGGCAGGCATTTTTCCAGCATGGGTCTTGCACGCTCTTGTTCCCTCAGTTCAAAACCCACAGGGTGTTAATGAAATTGTCTCTTACGTCCTGCCGAATGTCTGTGCCCCCCTCGGATTATTCAGGACCCATGTGTGTATCTATATGGGACTTTCGAGAAGAAGCAGAGTCTGTGTTTCGAAACTGAGTAAATGACCAGATCCCACTCTTGCACCTGTTTGTTATCCCCTGGAAGTTATATTTGAGTTATTATTTTATGGAAACATCCATTTTTGTGTCCCTAACATTTATAGATATATATATTCCTCTTAAATACATTAGGTTACATATTATTCAGCACTTTATTTTAAAATAAATCAAACATAATGTGACAATTAAAGCTTTGTGAGGCAAGAATACACAGTTTTAGGTTAGTTTCAGTATTCTAAAGTCTTATTTAAACTGATGTTTATGACTTTCCAAAGCACTTTGATGAAGTATTAGTGATATTCTTTGAATTCATGCTAAATGTAAAAATTCTCTCAAGTCTCACATAATACTTTAGCATTGCAAGAAAATAATCATTGGTCTTAAGATCGTTATATGATGTTGCATTGTGTCATTGTGTTACTTTGTGTTTTTTTAATTTTGCATGTTAAATAAAAAATAGCACATTTGGCATAGTAATAATAATGTAATATAAATTGACTTTTGCATACAGTCAGATACAAATTTAAGGAATTTCATCATTATTTTACATTCTTTTTAATATATTTAATTTGTTGTCGCAACTACATGGAAAAAACATCATTCATCCACACTTTTAACAAACCTAAATGAACGAATAATTTCCTGTTTTGTTGTAATATTACTACTATTCTGTAACTTTGACTACATAAGCTGAAGAGATTGTCATTTATGAGTATTCAATAATATTAACATTAACTGTTATTTAATAACATAGTTAAATGTTATCTTAGTTAAAATTTTAGAATTTTGCCGTTTCAAAAATATAAATTTCTTAAATATGATCCATATTTTTTGGATTTAAACAATACATTATTTTCTGTAAGTCTATATGTATCCTGAGCTTCTTCAGGTAGAGATCTTTTCACATAAGACTAGTTGTCACATAAGATTTAGAAACTCAAAAGGCAGAAAGTTTACATTTTTTATCTTACCTTCTACATTTGTTAAGCAAAGCTTATTAATTGGTAGTTGATCCCCAATCTCTGGTCATCACTAATTTCTTTTTCTCTCTTTTATTTTTGTTGTAGTAGTATGGGTGGTTCCAAGCAGTGACTATATACAGTACATACAACATTTTGTTACATCAGTCCATATTACATTTTTCATTCTCTAATAGTGTTTCTAGTTCAGAGGATCAAAGTCTTCATCAGTGACTCTATGCAGAGTTCTACAGAGTTGCTGGGTGCCTTACATTTGACCCTCTGACCTCCGGAATTGGATTGAGAATCATTAACACCTCATCACAGGTCTGCTTTTCCACACTGCTGCTTTCATTTTCAAAGGTTTAGTCTCACATCATTGCTTTGCTATGTGAATTTCCCATCCTTTGTTCATGCCCTGACAAAGGCATTGAAATCCATAGACAGTGTGATCCATTTCAGGGACGGGCTGGTATTCAGTATCAGGTGGTCCGCTTATGGTTGGGCGCGTGGAACGGTATCAATGAACACAGGATTATTGAGGAAATAACCATTTCAATTGGCCATTGAGGGGCTGACTCCTGGCTCGCAGTGTCTGAAATGTGTGTGCATCCTGCAATCCCTCATCCTCTGTACCCAGTCAGCCTGGAAATACAGCATTATCCTCCCTCCTCTTTTATTTTCTCTCTCTCTCTATATATATATATTCACCTTTCCTGTATCTCCTCTTTTTATTATGAGACAAAGGGACACGTAGCCCTCCCTCACTCTCCCCTTACACTCCCTCACTCCCTCTCTCCACTGTGGTTAAATTCAAGCCTGGTTAAATAAAAGATTTTTCTCTCTCTCTCTCTCTGTCTCTCTCTCTTTCTCTCTGTTTTCACATTTTAAAATTGTAAGGGTCCAAAAGACTAGTATCAATGTTAAATAACTACCCAATATTGCTGTATAGTTTAGATTGTACTCTGCTATGCACATATTTTCCAACGTTATCTATTGTGTCTTTATGTTATATTCAATGAATATAATGAATAATAATTTACCTCTCTCTTCCCCTCTTCAGGACCTTATGGCCATCAACTTAGAGCCTTACCGTTTCTGTGGGGTTAATATGACGGGTTTTCGCATTCTGAATGTAGACAATCCTCAGGTGGCCTCCATTGTGGAGAAATGGTCCACAGAGAAGCAGATTCCTCCTAAACCCGACTCTGGCCTCCTGGAAGGAATCATGACGGTATGCTTCATTTTCTCACTGCAGTATCAAAAGCCACAAACCATACATTTCTCATAATGCCTTATAAATGTGTTAAGCGGACAATATTACGTTGCAGTTAACGATTCAGATTAATGTTTTAAATCACATTACTTTGTTTTAATATGAGGCCAACAGACTGGAAATGTATACCTATATAAAGTCTTAATTTACAGTGCCAGTCTATTAAAATGCAGTTACAAATGTGATCAAATCATAATTAATATTTTTTATAAATATAATATATTTATATCATTATTCATCTGTTTTTCATTTAAGTTAGAGTGGTGATATAGATATATACTTTATTATATACTTATATTATGTGTAACTTATGTAAATTCAATGGTTCCATCTTCTCTGCAGTTGTAGCCTCTGCCTCTCTGCCTGTCTTTTTCATGTAGCTCAAATACTACAATCACAGGTTCCACCATAGAGACAAGCAGCTAGGCTTTAGCCTGAACTCAGTCTATGAAAAAAAAAAAAAAATACACTGTTAAAAAAATATTAATGCCATGAATATAATTGTTCACAATATTAACGACTTAAATTTGACAGCACTAGTAATAAAAAACACATTTAATTTAATTATGAATTATGCAGTGCATATAATTTGTATTCAGTTCATTCTGTACATCACTTTGTTTTATTGTTGCAAACAAAGAAATAATTTTCTTTCTGTAATAGATCTAGTACTAAAATTCTATGTTGAAATATAATCTCTATATCTGTCTATATCTGTTATTAACACAAATGTGGCATTGAATTTGCCTAGTTATGCCTACCAGCTTATTATTTAATTTCATTCCATTATAATTGTATAATTCAAAATCAAATATATATTTGTTTTCAGTTTGTTTGAAAAATTTATTTGATTAAAATAACTCATAATTTTGTGTAACTAGGTTGCCTTGTGTCCAGTTAAGTTCAGAATACATATGTTGTATTGAGAAATACATTTAGATTAATAGATTAGTATCATATTATTACATGAAATAAACATGGCAAATTAAAGAATTTCTGAGAGGTGGGGACACTAATGCAAAGGCAATAATTACAACT
The DNA here is from genome assembly GCF_023375975.1 of Astyanax mexicanus. Classification (NCBI taxonomy): domain Eukaryota; kingdom Metazoa; phylum Chordata; class Actinopteri; order Characiformes; family Acestrorhamphidae; genus Astyanax; species Astyanax mexicanus. Next base: position 34,033,667 of record NC_064413.1, on the reverse strand, counting down.
TTTGGTGGTAAAAATAAAAGACGAGTAAAAACAGGAAAAGGGCTTTTCAACGCAATTTAGTAAAAAATATTTTGTGGCCATTATTTTTCTTCTTTTTTAATTATTACCATATATTAAATACTCTTTCTTTAGTTTCTAATTAGAAAACATATATATATATTTTTTTAACAGTTTATTTATTTTTTATTAGAAAGCAGTGCTCTTTCTAGGAACAGAACACACACTTTAATTGCTGTGGAAATACTGTAGACTTCATGACTTCTCTTACCAGAAACATCAAGGTAGCACGCCTTTAATGTCTTTTTGCTCAACTGGAAGGCTCCATAGCCATATTTACAAAGAGCTCCTTGCACGGGAGGGAGCCGCGTAAATAATTTAGCAACTTCTTGAACCATGTTGTTTCGCAGGGAATAAAAAAGAAATATATAAAAAATACACCACCTGACGTGTGTGGAGCTACAGGGCCCAGCTGTGCTGAGATATCAGCGCATCCCAGAACCATGTTCTCTCCTGTTATTTATTTATTTATTTTCCCCCCTCTGCTCCTGTCTTGCATGCTTTTTGATGCACCTCTGGTAATGGTGCAGAAAAGCAGGGTCGGTTGGCTGCCCATCAGACGGGGTGTCTGTTGCCGGGGCTCGGGCTCCTGCGCGGCGGCTGCCTCTGCTGCTGCTGCTGCTGTCAGCTGAAATAATGTCCCCCTTTATTCCAGACAGATGCTGCTCTGACGTATGACGCGGTCCACATCGTGTCCGTCTCCTACCAGCACGCGCCGCAGATGACAGTCAACTCGCTGCAGTGCCACCGCCACAAGCCCTGGAGGTTCGGCGGGCGCTTCATGAGTTTCATTAAGGAGGTAATGAGTACAGCCAGGGGCCATGCTGTTGCTGCCGCTGCTGTGGCACGCTCCCTGTTCCGCTGGGATCTGCATTCAGATATCTGCCTGAGATAGGATACGTAGCTGAAATTTAGAGGAAATTGCCCAGCGTGACTGTAGATCGGCTCACCATAGTGTATAAAACGCTCTGAAACAGAGGCCATTTTTTTTACTCAAAGAAAGTGACTGCTTTTCTATAGGAAAAATGTTATTCTCCAACACACTATAATCCAATTTCCCCCCGTTTACATGATGTGCATTGCTGGGATTGGAGTTTTACTGATATAAGAAATATCTGTGCTGTACTATGATTAATATCATCTGTAAAACTGAAATGTGAAGTGCAGTCTTTTCAGTAATGTAAGAATTTTGATAAATATATTTTTATTTCAAGAATAATGTTAAAAAAACAAAAAAAAACAATAGAATACTGTTTATAGTGCAAATCATGACAAAACGTTTAAAAGAAACTGTAAATTAAGATATACAATAGCATTAATCGCTGGAAATACAAATACATTTTTCTTCATGATTCTCTGTGGATTCTTCTTTTATTGAAGTGACTGATTATTCTATTGGAAGGGTTTCATTCTATTCATTCACTTTTTATGATATATTATATGATATATTATATTATTGGGAGTGAGCTTTACTCATGTAATGAATATCTGTGCTATATTATGAATGACATCCTGTGTATAAGTGAAATTTTAGGTGTTTAACATAATATGCAATCTGGTATTGCTTATAATTATATAAAACTGTATGCGAAGAATTTTGGAATTATTTGTTTACCATCATTTTACCAAAATGACAAGCAAAAACAATATGATAGCATTTTATCCTAAATAATCACCTAACAAAACACTATGCCATTGAACTGGAAATCAAAAACAACATTATCATCTTCTACTCGAAATACTTGCATCATATGTCCAAATGTTTGTGGAGATTCACAAACACAAACCTATTTGACCCCTTACCTAAAAGGGCAGGTGTGGGCATTGAGGGGTATAAAGCCCCTCAATCATTAAACTGTGGAGTAGTGAAACTGTGTTCTCTGGCATGATGGTGCTCCAATCAATTTTTGGGGGTGATTCTGGGGATTTGAGTTGGGGTGACCTCACTAATGATTCTGTCACTGAATGCAATCAAATAATGATAGCCATGAACCCTTTCCATAGTTACAAATGGCCATGACCATGGAGCTGTTTGGCCAGTATGGTTTTAACACATCCATACAAGGCAGAAAACCGAACAAATTCCATCAATTTAAAATCAATCATATTCATATTCCGCATGTAAAACCCCATCATATACATCAGTTTAATTTTTGTCAAACTTGACATGCATTTTTTCTGTCCTATAAATCTGAAAACCTATAGTAATGTGCCTTTGGATATTTATTTAATATCTTAAACATTGTATTCAAGTGATTACTTGTTGATAGTTAATAAAATATTACAGTGACACTAATGTGTCGTTGCTTATATTATTTTAGATCCTTATTTTCCTGCTACTTATTTGAGCTTATGATATAAGAACGAAATGGCAATAATGTAAAAAGCGCATTCTAACTAAAATTAATTTTGGTCATATAATTTTTAAAGCCTTGGCTTTATTTGCAGCACCAATTCTCATTTTTTTTCAACTGGATCTCTAGTAACCAGTGACTTTTTCCCCTAACTTAAACTTTGTTCTTGCCTTAAATCTAAGTTACAGTGTGTACTATTTTGCACAGCGTGTACATCAGTGCTCGTGTCCCACTTTCCACATGAACTCCTTGCTGTGCATTCAGCTCACAAGTACGAATGGCATAATCAGCTCCTATTTCAGCTCACAAGAGAGTCTGTGATTGTGACTCATAATAGGGAGATTAGAGTTGTAGAACACATCTTTGTGCACAGAAGAAGAGAGAAGAGGGCCACAGAGTCAGCGCAGAGAGAGATGTACTGTATCTGAGTCGGAATTGACGTCGCAAAACAAGGGCAGAAGTGTCCCCGTTGGGCCCTATCTACAGATCGCAGACTATAGACGAACGTGAGAGAGTGTGTGTGTGTCTGTGTGTGTGGTGCTAGTGTAGAGAAAGGGGTTAAAGGGTGCAGTGGGATTTTTTTTCTTCTTCTCTCCTGAGAGAGGAGCGAGTGAGATTGTTGTTAATTAAGACTGGGCTCTTTAGGGAATATATGACTGAGGCATTGGGATGTAAAATGTAATTAAAAAGGAAATATAGGCTCTGGGAATGTGAGCATTACACCTGTGTGTGAGTGTGTCTGCATATGTGTGTGTGGGTGTATGAGTGTGTGTGTGCATATATATATATTTTAAGACCTTTTTCCACCTTTTTCTGTCTCTGCAGTCTCACTGGGATGGCCTGACTGGACGGTTGTCCTTCAACAGAACCACAGGCTTGCGAACAGACTTTGACCTGGACATTGTCAACCTGAAGGAGGACGGCTTGGAAAAGGTGATTCCTCACATTCTACCACACAAAACATCCATCCATTACCAACAGACACACATTTATTAGCGTTTTAAATGTTTAGCAAAATCATGATTCATTTAGATTAGACAATATTTATTAAAACTGCATTATCACAAGATTACAGATTTAGGGCCCTATCATAGACCCTGCACAAGGCATGTCGCAATGCTTGTTAAGTTAAGGAATAAATCCACACTCATGGGCATGGTGGTCTGGAAGTGAGGTCTGTTTAAGTAAGTTTGGGTCATGTTTCTATCTTTGCGATAGAAAATACAGGTGTGCCACTGACTGATTAAAACCCTGACAACAGTCAACTGTCAGTTGCTCAATCCTATCTTAGCCCTGCAGGAGCATCGTGCCCACTGTGCCCTCAGTGTGTGTACAACCCCGCTCGTTCAACACACACATGAATGAGCTTCACTGCACAAACCCGAATTTTCCCTCAACAATAAACAGAGTAAACAATATTAAAATAGAATTGCTGTTCCCTTAAATGAGCTGCTGGCGTACCTTTACAGCATGAACACACGGGTCAGTATCCTCTGCTGAGACGCTCAAAGGTGCTGCACTGTTATGATCCCAAAGCACCAAAGTCAGAGCCCACCTGGCAAACTGATTTACGACTGGTTTATTTCATGTTATGCCCAAAACACACTTGATTAATTAAAATAGAAAATAGTACATGGATTTTGTGTTTTGTGCCCTTAGGATACCAAGGACACACTGACCACACCCTAAATCAAGCTGTGCGATGCACAATTGACCAGTGCACTATAGATTGCTAAAATAGAACACTTAGTATTTTAGGTTTCTTGACACTCGTGTCAAACTGGCTTAGTAGGGGTGATATTCACACTCCAGCTGTCACACTAGCTAATGAAAAAGCTTATTAACAAGTGCCACAGTTTATTCTCAAGTATGGTTGGTGACAATTCTGGGTCAATGCAACAGTAGCAGTAGATAATATTTGTCCTTTGTTTAGTTAATCACATAACAGCATATTTCTGTACTTTTTTATAAAGTATTCAAGTTTCTAATATTATTATAAAGTATTTAATTTCTAAAATTACCGCAGCCCATATATATATATATTATTCAATTTTGCACTTGGTTAGGTTCTGGTCTATCTTGCTGTACACTAATCAAACATACCATTAAAATCACCAACTTGTTTCTACACTCACTGCCCATTTTATTAACTATATTTAACTATATAGGAGAAACACTCTGTAGTTCTATAATTACATACTGTAGTCCATCTGTTTCTGTGCATACTTTATCATCCTCCTTTTACCCTGGCCTTCAATATTCAAGACCCCAAAAGAGTTATTATTTTGGGTCCTGGGTCATTATTCTCAGCACTAAAGTGAGTAACACTGACATGATGGTGGTATATGAGAGTCAGTGGTGTTGTGCTAGTACAAAGGGATCAGACACAGCAGTGCTGCTTGAGTTTTTAAACCCCTCAGTGTTACTGCCACACTCAGAGTAATCCACCAACCAGAAATATCCTATCAACAGCCTCCTGTGGACAGTGTCCTGTTCTGTTTTATCTTTCAGTTCACAGACTTTGGTTATAAACATTAACAGCCTTGTTTAGATGTTGCGTTGATAACTGAATTTTAACTTCTGGTGATTCCATGAAGGTCATATTGGTAGCAATATTGGTGTCTTAACACGGTCTATTTAGTCTTCCTAGGAAATCCTTCCATTAGAAATTCTATGAGCAAATCAATCAAAGTTTTTTTAAAGTCTTTCAGACTTTAGACCTGTTCTCTGTGCTGCCCAAACTTATCTGTAGACTTACGGAGATTTATGTTTATTATACTGTCAAGTTATGATACTCACTTAACTATACAGTCAGAAAAAAGGTTCTGTACAAGTACATTTCTGTTTGCCAAAGTACAAACAGTGCAAATATAGAGCTAAAAGTACAACATGATCCTTCAGGTTCAACTGTTTCTTAAAATAAGAAAAAAAAAAAAAACAGGAATATAGTACAAACACGTCCCTTACCTAAAGGGAAAAAGACATACCCTGGATACCACCCGAGTGACAGTGTACCATTTTTTTCTAAAAGGGTATCCACAATAACAGACATAGTGACCAGGGGGATAGAAATAAACATTTAAAACACACATCACTGTATATCAATCTGAATGACCATATTATGGTACACTAAACCTTCCTTACTACCTCATTCCATTTAGCATCAATTAGAACAAATAGAACAGCAGTCAATGTCCTGACATAATAATTTACCCCTCAGCCATGAAGCAAATGGGCTATCAGCATAAGTTAGTGGATCATAAAGTAAATTGGATTATGGAATCCCGCAATGTTAATTACAGTCTTTGTTAAAAACAAGCAGGGATTAATCCAGAATGCTTTTGATGGTGATGAGATGTGTAAATATGGCTATATTTAATGAGATATTTATCTTAAAAATGGGAGAGCAAAATATGTGTACACTGCAAATGAACTGTCCTTATTCTGTTTCAAGCTGTTCTAGAGATGTGAGCAACAGTGATGGAAGTGCTAGATCCTGGAAATGCAAGTAAATTTTTTGTTGATTTGCCATATTTTGAACTTTTACAACAAAGGACCATCAAATGGAAGTAACCAAAAAAAGATATATATTTTTAATATAGAGATATTAGAGAATATAAAGATAAAAACATATATATTTATAATAGGGATGCACTAAATATTTGGCATCTTAAATTATGTGATTTTAAGTTTCTGACTGAATAAGTAAAGAAACAGAACAATTTATACAGAACAATTACTAACTTTATTATAAGTCATATGGCAGTGTTGCTTCTAGGATTTTTAGACCCCACATTTTACCCCTTCCCCTTGCCCCCAGTGGAGTGCTGTGTTCAATGCTGACAGGGAGTGTGAGAGAGAGCCAGCAGCCAACAGACACCAGCTTCAACTTCATTTTTATACTCAACTAGCATAACCCATTTAATACCACATGTGATATCACTTTACTCAGTTTACTACCTCTTCACAAACTTGCTGCTTTCCAGCTGAAAGGTATAGAGCTGTACAGGGCTAGGATAGTAATGATACCTGACCTAACTTAGCACACTTAGCCTTTAGCATTTGTTTGTTTACCAGAAGACTTGGTATGTCTGCTGGGATGTTGGAAATTTAGTGAAATGTATTTTAGTGTTCACTAAGTATGGTTAATTTTTTTTGTTTTGTAAATAAATGTTTTGTATGTGAAAAAACATGGCTTAAATATATTTAATTTATAAGTTTAGCAATGGGAAAAAAATGGCAAAATTAATAAAAACCTGTAATAAAACAAGGTTCCGCACATATTCAATAAAAATACAGCATTTGTACTGTGTTTTTTCATATATTTAAGGTAGCATTAAGCTTACTTTGTTTATTTATTTATTTATATATACTTACAATTTGTAGCTGTCATACATTTACTTGTTGATCTCTTTTAAATGATAGCAGACACCCTGCAAGCCTCTGTATTTGAATGTCTTTCAGGTATGAGACATCAATGAGCTTTCCGCCCGGAATCCAAAGCCAAGGCGTCGCGTCAGAGCGAAATCAGCTTAGTGTTTCCAGGCCTTAACTGTTTGAGCTGTTGTAGAAAGAGACTTGGGACGTAATCCCTTTTAATTGAATATTAGCCCACGTTTTATCTTGTACTGGAATTAGGAGTACTTTCTTGGGTGGAAAATTTGCTTTATGTTGGCATTAGTGGTGAAGAGCAGAGATACTCTCCTGCCATTTGTAAATAAGTATAACTTCACTGGATAATCAGGTTTAATGAATGAAGCTTAATTGCTAGCACTTTAGGAAGGATGAAATGCTGGAATACACAGGCGCACCCCTCTGGAATTTGTCTGATTCTACACAGGCTGTAACTAATGTGCGTGACGAATCAGAATGTGTTGGGCGCTGAGTCAGGCGGACGGTATTATCAGGCGTTTATGGCACCAGTTGATGTGCTTGTGTAACTTTGAATGAATATACAGCTCAACTCTGGGCTTCATGAATACAGGAGCAGTGGCAGGGATGGTGTGTGTGCGCGTGTGCGTGTGCGCGTGCGCGTGTGCTGCAGGCAGGCAGGCTGGCGGAGGACAGCGCTGCTGCAGCACGCATGCAGACAGAGATGGATGCTGACAGCCACAGGGCTATTTGCACTAATGATTTGTTGGGGAGTGTCTGTACAATATGCAGGGCTTCTTCCCGGCGCTGGAGGGGAAAGATTGTGGAGAGAACTCGCCTTATTTGTTCAGATCTTTGCGCTGATATTAGTTGAATTACTCATAGCAGAACTTCGTATGCAAAGTAAACTCTTCCCGTCAGGCCCGTTCTATTTTCCTATTTTTCTCTGTATTAATTAAATGCATTTCAATGAAGCATTTCCAGGTTCAAGTACTGCTTCAGACACACACACTAGTTTACTCCAATAAAGAGTCACTGATTCTGACTAAGCTATATTACTGGATTCCTGTGGAGAGTTAGATGAGCAGTAAATAAACCTTGCCTCTCTGTTGGAAAGATTAGCATGTGTGTATATGATGTCCCTGTTTATACTAACTGCACATACCTCTATTTATTAACAATAGTGAATACATTTTTTGAAGGATGTTTCATATACAAGGTCACTTTGCAGTGCACTCTGCAACTGCATAAGTGCCTACATCTACAACTCAGATTTCTTTCCTTTTACTAAAAAAAAAGAAAATGTACAGAAGACCTTAAATGCCCTCTTTAGCATATTTGCCCAGAAATGTTAGTATTGCCAACATTTGTTAGAGATGTTTGCATAAGACTTTTGGAGTCAGAAAAACACTAAATAACTGGAAACCAAATATTGGATTACCATTTCAGAAACATATTTTAAATCTTTGTTAAAATTTCATTAAAAAAATAATTTAAAAAAATTGCCTTGTTTTGGCTACTGCACAGCAAGAGGATGGTTCCCCAGTTGCAATGCTGACCCTCTCCATAAATTACCTGCTAGCGCACCTTCACAGTGTGAACGAGCAGTGGCTTTCCTCTGCTGAGAAGCGCAGAAGCGCTGCACCATTACAATTACAATCTGCCAAAGTTTAAGCGAAGCGACTTTGGGAATGGCAAATGGCAAATGCTGATTGGGTTGTTGCATGTTAAGCACAAAACACACCCATGATTAACTAAGAGAATTAGTACATGCCTTTTTGTGCTGCCAAGCTGTACAAGGCATACTTTTCCTGTCGTTACAATAGCAAACGCTCACTGACATGCCCTAAATCAAGCTGCACAGTGTGGGTTGAATGCTTGTCTAAAGATTACTAAATTAAAGCCCTAAAATTAGAAAAATATAGACTCTGTGCCTCTGCAGGCTAAGATACTGACATTATGGCCTGAGTATCCAGAGTTTGAATCCAGGGTCACGCTGCTTCACCCTCTGCAGCCAGAGAAAGCTTTTGCATTAAACTGAAATCGGACTGCCATCCTCAATGCCATTTATCTCGGGCGAGTAATGCACAGTAACTAAAAGTCCATCCTCTTTGCATTCATCAAAACAGTATGATAGAAAATTGCAGTACAATCTTTTCCAAGTCTTTAATAATGATAAGCAAACAGTGTTATCAATTTGTAATGCATGCTATGGTAATTTCCGCCTCTGCTTTTGTTCAACATTTTCTCTTCCGAAATTGAATTGAAAAGCAATTTCCTTTGGTTGAATTGCCCTTCCTCTGATCTTAATGCGTTCACAGGGTGCACAAGAGCTTGGCTCCTCATGGTGCCACCCCTCCCTCCCCTCTCCATCCCCTGAACCTTTTGGTATATAGGTGACATAGGCAATCAGCTAATGCCAGTGGATGAGCTCCACAGGGTCTGCTAATGCAGAGAGTTGGGCTATAGGGAGGGTAAGGATCACTCAGGCAGGCACAGTACGCACTGGATACACAATTTTCATCTTCCGCAGGTGGGGAAGTGGAGTGCTTCAGGAGGGCTGAACATCACCGAGGTCCCCAAGCGAAACGGCATGAACATCACCGACTCCCTCTCCAACCGCTCGCTCGTCATCACCACCATACTGGTAAGGTCACGCAAGCACTTAACTTGAAGGACACCCTTCCTTTTCTCTCCTTCCCTTTTCCTTTATCTTTCCTTTTTTCTATAGTGATGACCATCATCCCTCAATGTACCTACCTACCTGCAGAGATCAGTTTCATCCCAGATCTAACACACCTGGTCTAGTTGACCTGTCAGTGCTTTGCCTGATTTGATAGGAACATTTGTCAGGTTGGGCAAGATTTCCAGAATGCTGCCACATAAATAAGTTTGACTTAATGAGAAGTTTAATCAAAAGTTCGTTGTTTGTCAAAAACCCTTAATTTAGAGGGTGGTCTTAATTTTAAATTATATTTAACCCTCTTACTGATATGGACCGGTTGCAAGACGTTAAAAGACATACATTTAGAATATGATTTTTGGCTTAATGTAATTTGAGCCACTGTGCCCTGTAATTTTACTGAGTTGTTATTTTTTATGAAAAGATACAATTACTTCTTTGTCCAGTTGTTACACAGCCAACATAGACTGTACAAGTCTCTAATTTTTGCATGAAAGGTTTTAAAAAATAACCTCATAATTTATTTTGCAAAAAACAAACAAACCAAAAAATATTTTTTTCTTCTGTGGTAGCAGACTGGCAAGTTCCCATATAATTGGGATGACCAAGTCATCAGTGTTAGCAGGACCAGACAACATTTCTCCATGTTATTGTGTGTTTGTCCGACATGCACTGAGGTTCATATATCTTTAACATATGTGTACAGTGGTTACTAGGCAAAGCCACTAATTTACCCTAATAAGATTATATTTCTTTAGTTTTTCTTTAGCTAATTTGTAAATTATCATTCTATAACATGTTATATACAATTATAAACTATTATCAATACAGTACACACAAACCACCATGGATCATCTGGTCTTCAACAGGCTCCTCCAACAACAGTGCAGGATTATAGATAGGCCAACTATTAGCAACGCATGGGTATGTCAATTAATTATGGGCAGATCAGCTAACAAAAGAGTATAGGTGAGTTTATGAACAATGGAGTATGAGTAGGTTATATAACAGTGGAGTATTGACAAGTTCATTAATCTTATAAAGAATCCAAAATATTTTTTTGTTTGTTTCAATGTGTATTTCTGAAACAAAGATAAGAAAAATAAGATTTAAATTTTGACAATTGTATGTAAAATCTTATTTTGCACAAATTAAAAATGTTCACAACACCCGTCATATTTTGACATTCAGACAAATGCAGAATCAAGGGCTCAGATCTGTCAGTACATAATGTAACTTTGAATGTTGTTCCTGTTTGGTAAGAGCATGTGATAAAGGAACTGGAACAGTCTGCCATGCACACAGTAGGAGTGAATGAGGGCTCTGCCATAGAACATTGGTCACTCATAATCCAGCTACTTGTATAAGTTCTTTTCAGAACACAGAACAGTCTAAAAATAAAATAATAAAATAAAATCAGCTTGACATACAAAAAAAAAAAAAAAAACTTTGCAGTGCCTGCAGGTGGGAGTGTTTTTTAATGTTTTTTAATGTGTTATTTTTTTTGAGTGCATTGCAGGATACAGTTTAATTGCCAGACAATGCTGCTTATTATCATTGCAACATTTAAATGATTCAGTTCTTTAACTTATATAAAAAAGTGCTTCAAATGCTAGGCCTCATCATGTAATGTTTGTAGGAAAACATAAAATAGACCACAAATGTAGTTGTTGATCAGAAAAGATCTTACTACTGTACTCTTCAGTTCCTTATCAAAATAATGCATTAATTACTCATATTAATTAATAATTATGCAATAATTTCTTAATTGTTTCCATATGCAAAGGTGGCCATGCAGGGATAGGTTCAATATGTAATTATATAATTACAATTACATGTGGAAACTTTGACAAAATAAAAAAAGGCTAACCTTTTTATTCTATGGGTAAAAAAAAAAATAATAATAATAATTGGTACTTTTTCATTATTGTAGTGTAGCAGCCTCGTAACATTTCAGTGAATATTAAAAAAAATATATGTTTCAGCTCTGACCTAAACCATCCCAATAATTTTTTTTATTATTATTTTTATTTTTTAAGAAGTGTGAATAGATAGGAGTGTTATTCTAGTGCCATACTAGTGCTGGTGATGGTGCTAGACCGCTGAACAGCAGATTTACACAAAGAGGAGTGCAGGAAAGGCCATTAGTGACACAACTTGAAATAAACAGGCGTTTCCCTCAGCACAGCAGCCACACTGATGCTTTAGGCCCTATATTTATGCTTGTCGCTGGAAGGTTAGGGGGCTTTGTGGAGTTGTCATTGGGGTGCTGACATCAAACTGCCTTTGTGAGCTTATTTTGGACAGGCACATGAGTTAGCTGCAACTGTAAAGACTGTCATTAGCCCTGGATTGGGAAAGAAGGCTGTAATCAGTGCTTTTCTGGTGCTCACCATGGGAGTTCCATGATCGGTTACACGAAAAAATTAACAAAATTAATGACATATCAGGCACAAAGACATGACGTTGAGATATTGGGCCCATATGTCATTTATATTCGTGCTGTGCATGTTCACTTACAGCATGCTTACTGAAAGTGATGTATAATGTAGAAGAAATGCTTTCCACACGTGAGATTCTGTCGTTGTGTTTAGGCAGACCACAAGACTTTAGGTTTAGGGAGTTTAAGTGCATCTTGTCTTCTGTTTGATTGTTTGTAGCTGTTAATTTTGGCTTAGAGGTAAATTAAATAAAGTGTATCAATTTAGATTTCATTAATTAATTCATCTGAAGGCATTTCCTTCGTGGAATTATTGAGTGTAATTCAGGAATTTTGCTTGGAAAAGGTGACAATTTATTGCAAAAAGTTTAGTTTATATTTTTATTTTAATATTATTCACCTGACATAAACCGATTAAAATAAGTAAATTGTACATTTACTGTTTATTAGTTATACTGAGAAATAGGAATGTCACAATGCCAGAAATATGATAGTTTGTACAAATACCAATAAAATGGTTTGATTCTTGATGTCAGTTTCAGTATCACAACAATAAATAATAATGGGAATTAATGTATTATATATATTCCAGAATGAACTCTTAAACTTTAGATACATTTTAAGCAGAAACAGAGGGATCAGCTTTTTAGTTTAAAAAAAAATGTTGTTGCCCAAATCTGATTCAAGGATTTTTTTTCTGAAATTTGAACCAATAATTGTAAGCAGTCAAAGCAGCCTCTCATATCTCCTTTTTTATGATAGTCCTAGACTTCTTTACCATTCCCCACTTTTTGTGTGCTCATTTATTAAAGGCTGATGCTTTATTCTGAGTAATTCAGCTCAACAACAAAACAGATATTTTGACTGTAATGTTCTAATAATCTGAGTGAATATGTCATCTGTTGATTTTGGACTACTTTGGAACTCAGTTAGCTGATTGGACATACTAGTCTCTGGTTGTTGGGTAGGATCTCCCTGCAGTGCCACTGATCTCAAACAAGTTTGGCACCATGGAACACAAGTACCATAATGTTTTTAGGTGGTTGGTATCGGCCTGGTACTGAAGCATTGTTTCCTATGACATCCCTACAGCAAGTCAGTGTGCCAGTTTAGCCAATGTGGATTAATTCTAACTTTTGTTCTTCGGTCAATACAGAAGCACTGACCGTTTTTTGTTTTTTTATTCTAATCCTATATTCTTACTGTTCCAAAGAGGCTAAAATAAAGTTTTATTACATTTTATTTACATCCATAAATTCCAGTAGTCACTCTCAGGCACCACAGTCTGACTGACTTGAACGTGTTTCAGCTCGGTTTCGGTCAGCTGCAGTCAGTTACAGTGAGCTATGGCCTGGCTCTGATGAGACTGGTGACAAAAGTCCACACTGAAGCTTTAGCTCAGCCCAGCAGGAACAGATAAAGTCATGACTCTCCATCCTGTGGCGGCTCATAATGACAGCGTATCAAGCAACCCCATCAGTGCACAAATAAGATGCCTGGTGTTTGTATTGCGAGACCTGGCACCCTGAAAAGAGATTAAGATATTTAATGTACTTTCCCGCATGCATTGTCTTCACTTCATTGCCTATAACTATTTCTCTGTACTCTCCTCTCCCCTACTCCCCCTTCACTTATGTACACCCATGCAGAGAGAAAGAGAGAGAGATAAGGAAAGAGAAGAAGAGAGAGAGAGAGAGAGGCTGCTTTTAGCTTTGATATGAGTCCAAACCTTGGGGAATTTCACATATTAGAAGACTAGGAACAGATGGTAATGACTTTTTTTCTGCAACACACAAACTTTTTGATCAAGATAATTGGACAACTTATACAAAGTTTTCCTTGGAGCTGACTGGTTTCACTTTCAATATAAATTACTTTGTAATAAAGAATTCATTTGCTGTGATTAATTTATCAGTGTGTCAGTTTTAATCATTACAAGTTCTGGATTGGAATTGTGTCACTGGCCGGTTGCCAAACAACAGCCTGAGTGCCTAAAACACATAAAGATTTTTTTTTCCCCCGATGCTAAAGTTAGAAGTCCATGAAATAAACTCATTTACTTTTGGCAGCGCTACATGATGCTGGCCCAGTTCACACCTGCCATTAATATGAGTTCTGGGTGACAAGTCATAAGTGGATTACACTGAGTACAGGTGTGAATGGGATTTAAAACATGTCAGATTGAACACACTGAACCCACTTTAGAGGTGGTCTGGGGGGCACCACATAACACACGTGTGGTAAAGTGTTCTGATCTATCACCAACAATAATAAAGGCCCACTTACTCCACTGCATAATCACAGCACAGATCATATCACCTGACCTGCACAGCTTCATTCTGTGTCTTCACTTCTGAATCCAATTTCCCAACAGCATCACAGTGTTGAGATCATATTATCAGCTGCTAGAACAAAGTTTAATATGATGCTTGATAAATCATTCATGACATATATGGACAGTTTCCCCCCACAGGGATTGGACTACAGATTAAAAGGAAATATATTCTACAGATAGGCCTAATCCCTATCCAGGAAATTGACCCTTTTTCTTTCTGCTACGATGGTTTTCAACAATACAGCCACGTTTGTCTGTGCATTGCATGAGCAACCCATGCCATGTAAACATACAGTTTGCAACATATTGTACAAGGACACAAGGGACACTGCTGAATGACAGCAAATGCAGCGAGATGACGTACGCTGTGCTCTTCCTCCGGTCAGAAAGTCTGCTGCTGTAGAGGTCAGTGTAGAGGCATTGTAGGCACATAGATCTGTACAGAGAAAATAATGAAACAATGTATATATATATATATATATTAAACACTGCGTATCGTGCATTTAGATACAGTTTTAACACAAACTGCTACAAAAAAAATTAATTAAGAAATTAATTACAGAGAACAGAATTAACAATATTTTGCTTTTAACCTACCTGCGTTAAATTAATAGTGAATGAATTAAATATTTTTTTTATAGGAATCAACGATTTGTCTAGAACAAGTGTCACTCTATTAATTACATTTATATGCCCTGATATTTTATTAGTTTAATATTACTTATGAATATTTTTTTTTAAGATGGGGATCAATTAATTAATATTTCAAACTAAACATTAGATTAATAGCTTCATTCTAAATTATATATACATTTGATGGCATTGCTTTGATGCTTAAGATCACACTCTTAATAGCAAGATATATAAAATTAAAGAAAAGAGACAGATTATTTTCACTTGTTATATAGTTATAGTTATACGTTATTGCCTTTGACATTTTACATACTTAAGTCTTCTGTTTTTATGTTGCTTTTAGAGGTGTTTTTGCGCCGACACTGAGTAAATTGTAGCTGAAAATATTATCCCGGCTTACTGTGTGCTTCAGGCCAGTATGTCTCTTTTATATTCATACAGTATGTGTGCCACTGATGAATTAGTGGCAGTCGTTCCACTGATAGAAGCATGCAAATGGCAGAGCTCCAAGGCATTTATTATCAAGGCAACTGGACGGGACGGAGAACAGCAGTGAAATCGATTTTGAAATTCAGCCTGAGCATCATTACACATGTCTGAAGCATCGCTCCTCTTCTGCGGTGACGGAGTGTAGCTGTCCTCTTTCTGCTTGGCAACATCTGGATTTTTTTTTCTTGCTGTTGGAGTGTGAAATGCTATAAAAGCTAGATTATGGTCACAGTAAACCCAGAGAAAAAACTAAGAGCAGGAATCGATCAGATCACTGAGAGTTTCAGAACAGCAGTGGGCTGCGCATCGTCAGTTACAACAAATCGCAAAGCCCATGTAAAATGCAGCGGAAAAATGATGCATGGCGCAGGGGGAGGAAAAATCTGCACCCAGCCTGTAAAGAGCATGCCATTCTTTCAGAGCTCTGTGAGACTGAAATGGGGTTCAGATATGTGAGGGCAGGGTTGGATTTGAGGGAGTTTGAATCTCTATTTTTGATGCTTCTTACTTTTTGATGTAATTAATACTGGTAGTTGCTTTTCCTGTTGTTTGAAAATTGTGAACGAAAAGAAATGCTCCAGAAGGTTTTGAAATTAATATGTTTTTAAATTGACCTTCATTATTAACTTTTTCTCCTGTATAGTTGCCATTTTGGAAAATAAATGTGTGTGCAGTGAATATTAAGTCTGTCACAATAACTATTTTTTTGGAGGATATATATTATTATATTATATTAATATATTAATTATATATTAACACCATTCATTCCACTATTTTAAAGGTAATATAATGGCAAAATAGTAAAAGTACATATATACATTACAGAACACTATATATTTGAGTGTTAATAATGTTTTGACACTGTAATTGGAATATTATATTTTATTAAAATATCCCCCGTACTCATGTTAATGGGCTCTTCTTGATAATACAAATATTGAGACCAGAAATATAAATATCAGCAAAAAAAAAAAAAAGATTATTGAGGTTATGAGGTTATTTTTTTTGTGCATGGATAAGTGAAAATATGGTGGTGTGTGTGTGTGTGTACATTGCTCTGTATAAACAGTACTTAAAATGAATAGTAGTAGCTGGCAGAGCACATTTTTAGAAACTACTAATTAATATCAGCATGACGAAGCCGCAGTGAACAGTGCTGAATGTGGCTATGTAAATATATATTGGCTCAGACTGTGCTGTAGCGATCTGTTAAAGCACTCAGCCTCAATTCCCTCAATTCCTCTCAATTAGGACTGTGTGCAGGGGAATAGCAGAAACCGCTGACCTCACCACTGCTTTTCATTTGATGTTTTGTGTCTGAGCAGGAGGAGCCATATGTCATGCTTAAGAAGTCTGACAAGGCGCTTGTTGGCAACGACCGCTTTGAGGGCTTCTGCATTGACCTGCTGAAGGAGCTGGCCAGCATCCTGGGCTTTGCCTACGAGATCCGCCTGGTGCCTGATGGGAAGTACGGATTCCAGGATGACAAGGGCCAGTGGAATGGAATTATAAGGGAGCTTATGGAGCATGTAAGTATAGGGTGACAATCACTGCAGCAGCTTTGCACTTTAGCACCACACCACTAGCACTGCTATAAAATAACCCATCCTACAACTATTAACACGCTCCAGTGAATTCATGTCAGCTGATAACACGAGTTATGACCTTCTGCTTTATTTACTTTTGTCGCTGTTTTCTATAACTTGCCACAGTTATAGAAAAATAATATGATTTAGGGTACTACCGATACTTATATCAGCAATGATAAGAACAAACAAATAATAATGGATATTACATTCAAAGAGGTGTGTGTGTGTGTGTGCATCCTGTCAACATGATTTGGGTTTTACTAAGTCTATTACAGTCTATTTAGTATACAGTATCATTATGCAAGTTTATGGTAAAGCTAAGCTAAAACAATATTTTTTCTTATTTTTTAACGAGATAAGTGCATTATTCATGTGTTATTTAACAGCTATTTATTTTTATTGGGGGGAAAAAAGGACAGGAGAGACATACAATAATTTGGATGCCTGTAGAGATTTAAGCTAATAGATAACGTTTAACCAAGATCTCGAACCTTAATTAGCTTGTCTGGGCAATGGCTTGTTGTCAGGCATTGTTGAAATTGATGAAAAGGCAGGGTGATGCAAATTGCAAAGCTTTATAAATACCTGGACTCACAAAATAAACGACATAAACATTGTCCCGACAATCAGCAGTCATGCGGTCCTATAAGCAGCTGCCTAGCACTCTTAAAATTCAGACTATATAAAGATATAAAAGCTTAGTTTGTAATGAAATTAAGAGAATGGCTTTTATCAGAAACAGTGTGGGTCAAGCTGAACACCATAATATAATATAATTAGGATCGCCAACATAGGTAAATAAATACCTTTAATTTACCAAAAGAGGTCTTTGGGAAAATATAGCAGACACAAATACACAGTATAAATATGACATTTGTGGAAGAAAATATCAGAAAATAATAAAAAAATAAAGTCTGATGTCTTTTGCTGAATTTAAAGAATACAAGATGGTGAATCAGTCATGCTTCAGGTTTGCAGCCAGTGGTATAATAACAAAGGTGTTGGTAAAGAGGCAAAAACATTCAATCAAATATTAGCAAATTCTGCAAGCAAGCATCTCAAAATCTCTGCAAAATCTATACAAACATTTCTTCAGAAAATGATCTTAAATCCACAGTGAAATACCTCGAGAGTATCAAGCTGAAGGTTACGCATTTCTCACAGTTCCCTGAAATAAACATGATGGAAATTTTGTGAATAGACCTCAAGCAGTGTATGCAAGACAGCGCAATGATTTCACAGAGCTAGAAGCCTTTAGCACGGGAGAGCATATGAAAATCCCCAAACTATGAACTGAAAGCCCTATACTTAGCTAGCAGCAAAAAGCTATGATACTTTACCAGAGGGTTGGTGTTACTCAGTATTGCCCAGACTTTTGTTTTGCAGATCTTCTTGCTGTTGTCTAGTAACAAATTAAATTAAATTATATTTTATGTCTAAATTTTTTTGCTTTTGGATTAAGTCATTAAATACCATATTTTGTGGTCATTAATAAAATAACAGGTGTTTTAGTATGATTTCAGTTTGATGAAAAGTTATTGTAGTTCATAAAATATTGGTTTGTTAAAGAAGTTCCAGCTCAAATACATTTGATAGTTGCCCTTATTTAACATTAAGTAGGGCCGTATGATTAATCATTTGTTATCACGATAAAGTTTTTTTTTTTTTTTAAATAAACACATAAAAAGAGCTCTGATAATGCCTTAAATAACAGCAAACTCAAATTGCAATATGCACTTGGTTAGGGTCTTGGGGCACTTGGAAAAATGAGTGCAATCGAGCCAAGTGCCAAAAATCAACCAAGAAGCTTAAACTAAGTAAAGCACTGCATTATTATGAGTTCTACTAACTCAATAAATGCTTAATATACATACAGACTTTGTTTAAACTTAGTTTCATAAGTCTTGTAAATGGCACATGTACATGACTATAACCTTCCACATTTCAAATAATAATACGTGTTTTTCGATTGATGTATTACAACTTTTTTTTGTTTTTTTTTCCAGAATTTTCTCCAGTTTTTCTCCCAATTTAGCTAGGCCAATTGTCCCACCCATTCAGCTTCTAGTCAGCTGTCTATCCCCCATCACTAGTGATGCCTTAACACCAGGAGGGTAAAGACTTGCACATGCCTCCTCCGACACATGTGAAATCAGACTCCGCCTCTTTGCCAACTGCTGCTGATGTAGCATTGCCAAGTAGCATCGACTCAGTTCTGATACATCAGCTTACAGATGCCTTGTGCTGACTGACATCACCCTTTGGAGTGATGAGAGGAAAGAGTGCCATCTAGCCACCCAGAGATAGTGTGCTCTCTCAGGGCTCTGGCAGCTGATGGTAAGCTGCATCACTGGGATTCGGAACAATAATCTCCTGATCATAGTGGCAAGACTAGAGCCCTACTACAGCAAGCCTGTATAATTTTTTTATATACTTTAGCATTACATTTTTTAAGCATTTTGCATATTGCATCAATATAACCTGACATTCAACAGCGTTACTGCACATTTTCTATATTTTATATTCCTAATTCATAGAGTAACATCAGAACTTCATACACTAATTCTTACTATATACACTATAAAGGAAATAACCTTTGTAACCCTATGAATTTCATCAATATTGCGTGGTATGGCACCATGGCAGTAACAAGTCTCACTTTCTAGGGGTTAAGGGCATTTCGTGCCATCATCTATTTCAGTCCAGATTCCACTTCTGAAACTGTAAAGTCGCAAAGGTGAAGAAACACTCGCAGACACACTGATACTCCTGGGCAGGATAGCAGCCAGTGCTGCCACAGCAAATACTACTCAACTGAGCCAGCAGAAGCAATGTCGGGGCTCAAGCCCCCCCCATCACCTCCGCTCCCTTTTCCCCAGGATCACCCGCTGTCCCTGTGCTGCAGACCCGAGGGCCTCTGCACTGGACACTGGCATGGCACTGCTGTGCTGGCATTTGCAAAGTGGCGCTCATCCCACTCCCCTTCCCCTTTCTGTCACCCTCCCAGATCAGCGCTGGGGCTGGCTGAGAAGTTGTAATAGCTTAAGTGGCATTTAGTGGAAGAAGTCATATGGTGGGAGTCAATGGCAAGGTGCTGGAAGGGCTGCGAGAGGTGAGCTACTGCAGCAGCACTTAATCTTCCCCTGCGCTTCGGCCAGATTCGCTACGATAACAGTCACCTTGAGCAGAACAAAGAGATTATGGCAGGTGCAGTCAAGTAGAGGTGTGTGTTTGTGTCAAATGTGAGGTTTTTATTTAGACTTCAGCTAGATGCTGCAGTTCCTCACAAATGAAGCTGATGAGAGGTAAAGGAACGAAGAAGCACACGTACAATGTAAAAATTACAAATAATAATGTATTTGTATTTATTGCACAGATGACAATGGTACCCTGGCAAAAGTAGTGTTAAAAATATCAGCAAATCTTTTTTTGGAAATGATGACAAAACATCATTATTGTGATAATAGCTTAAATAGTATTCCACCTTAAAATAGTCTATTTATAGTCTATTTACTGTGAAGCTATAATTGTATTTTTTTGTGTAAAGCCCATGTTAGGTTTTTGCCTCTACCTGCACTGTATTTTATTGCTATTTGCAGTTTGTGTCTGTTGTTTTTTTTTTTTTTTGTTTGTTTGTGCAAAAAAAAAAAAAAATCAAAAATCAAAAGAATTGTTTAATTTTTAGTTACATTACTTATTTTGTAAACATTTTTATTTTATTCAAAATACTATACAGTTTTGGAAAATTACTGTTGTTGCAAAAAAAAAAAAAAATATATATATATATATATATATATATATATATATATATATATATATATTTTTTTTTTTTTTTTTTTTTTTCTTCCCCTAAAAAAACCCTAAAAATAGAAAAAAAAAAACAAAAACATTGGCTATTGTCTTGTGTCTTTTCAAATCTATTATCTTACAACAATCCAATACTTGCTGTGCATACATTGCTTTTTCAAGCTTTCCCTGTTTCAGCAACAAAACAAATTTCCTAGATCACTTTGTTTCACTGACACTAATTTTCTGTAAATATCCATCTATCTCCAGTATTCCCATTTCTCAAATCACTTCATCCTCGTAATCTCTGCAATGGATTTGGCTCTGGCATTCTTGGCCCTTATCAAATGGCTTCTGCGGTATCGAAGGTGCTGTGTGTATTTTTAGGAGCTCTATTTTGTGGCTGAGTGCTTTTCTTGCTGCTGTCTATATAGATAAGCTGATCTGGAATCAGCAGAGCTGAAAAGCAAACTGAGGAACAAGCTCAGAGAGCTGACCTCGGATTGCCACGAGAGGCTGGGCTAGATAGACTGTTTTCATGCGCGTTAACTCGGGGAATCTCAAATCTCTGAAGAGGAATTTATGGCGTAAGTGATTTCTCTGCTGATTCTCATTATACACGGTAGCTCTCACCTTTTTAAGCCATGCGAGACTTGCATAGCATATGAATGAATTTACAACCAGACGTTTCTGAAGTTCTTTGTGTTTTTTTTTAGATTGGTCTCTGAGGTGGATTGAGAATACATCAAAGTCATAGGTATCATTAAATTAACCTGTAATAGACTAATAGCAACTATAGGTCTGAGTCATATATATTTTTTTTATTGCTCTTTGGTATTCTGAAAAGGAAAGTATTACTAATGATCATTATTAAAGAGATTTAGCAGCTCCATTTGTGGTCATTTCTTTAGTTATTAAAGAATTTTCCTTATTTTCTCCTGTTCTGTCTACAGTAAGTGTGCCATGCTTTCTAAAGACTTAAAAGGAACATAAAGGTTCTTGGATTTTATAGAGGCAACAGGAAAGTCAAGTCAAGTCAAGAAGTATTTATGTTCCTTTCATCAGTACAAGAACACAGTGGAGCAAAATGACATTCCTCCCAGACCACGGTGCAACATGGAGCAACACAGCACTACACACGACTACATAAAGTGCAATATGCAAACAAGTGTGCAAATATGTAAACATAAAAACAAAGCAGCAATCCACTTTGAGATTATTTTTATCTGATATATTGGTGTTATTGAATCTGTCCATTCTTTCAAAACATTATAATTATGTACAGCTCCGGAATAATTAATAGACCACTTCAAAATGATCAGTTTCTCTCATTTGACTTTTTGTAGGTATTTGTTAGTCTAAAATGAACATTTAAGGTCTGAAATCACTGCTTCCTTTTTGTTATTTAGACCTCATTTCAGTTCTGTAAATGACAATATTTTTATTTGGAATTTGGGGAAAAAATGCTATCAGTAGTTAAAACAACAATGTTAATTTTACTCATATATATATAAATATCTATTCCAGAGCTATATATATAATATTGAATCACAGTCATTTAGTGTATGTGACTGACATCCCATTTGGCTATAGAGAGGTTTTAACTCTTTAAGGACTATATAAATAACATAAACATACAGAAAATCATAGCTTACTAATCATTGATCTAAATGAGCTTTAAAGACACAGGCTTTCCCCTGCATGCATACATAAAAGATATTGATGGAAATATGTAAATATTTTAAAATATGACAGTTACATCCTACTTCATAATCATAATTGTTTTGTGAATTGGCTGCATATTCACATTCACACATTGCATCAGATTGTCTGAGATTCTTATCCATGTCAACGAGATTGCATCACATAATTCCTCTGGATTTGTTAGAAGCGTTTTCCTGCTGTGAATTACCCTTTCAACCGCATCGCAAATATATTCTGTTTAATTCAAATCTTGTGTCTGAAAAGGCCACTGAGAAACACTTAACTATTTGTTTATTAAACCACATTAAAACCACTTTTGCTTTGTGCCATGCTGTGTTAACCATGATGTGGCCATGAAGGGAGGCACATGGTCAGCAATAATCACTAAAACAGACTTTGGCATTAAAAAAGTGATTGCTATTTAAATGCAAAGGTTTATGAAGAAAACATTAATAAACACAATTACACCAAATTAAGACACAACTATCTTTGTGCCTCAGCAGAAACTGAGATCCAGGCAATATTTGTCCTTCAATATTCTTTAAATGTTGAGGTTTCCTGAGTCTGGGTTTACTGCAGCCTCAGCTTTCTGTTCTTGCCTGACAGATGTGACATCTGACATGGTCTACTGCTGTTGTGGCCTACCTGCATGAAGTTTTTACATGTTGTGCATTGTGTTGTCTAGGTTACTGTAGCTTTTCTGTCAGTTTGAACCTGTTTGAACCCATCAAAATGATGGGATGTATAACGGGTATAGAATTAGTTACATTACTCCTTGTGACTCTAACAACTATGACACATTCAAACTGCCTTGGATCAATATTTTGTGAACTCGTTGAACACACTATTAGGATTAATGTATAGTCTATATTTTGTAGTTTTAATAAGTAATATGCGATTGAGGCACAGTTTAATGTAAAAGGGCTGTTTTGTAATGCATTATTTTTCTCCAGCACATTTTTGAAAGCCCACTGCAAAGCCAAAGGGCATGGTGGGCAAGGCACTAAGTGGTGCGTCAGGCCTTGTTAAAGTTGATTTAGTTACAATAGATGATCCCATTAATCATGCCGCCATACCAGTATTAATAGCTGGCATAGCACATCATTTGTTAGTGTTGTGGCAATTAATCTTTGTGCTGGAAGGTTACACACCAGCATAATCTCATTGTCTCAGGGTATATTCTGTATATAGACGCTGGGTCCTCTTTTGGAGCATGCTGTAATGAAAAGTCATGTTATTTGCAATCTCCAGCCATGCACTCATCTTCTTCATCTAGTCAGATGTTAGCCAAACATTGTTCTTAAGGATTATTAATGATAGTATTGACATTTTTATTACTCTAATGGCATCGTGCTAATGGATTGTGGAACAGCAGGTGAAGTGGGGTAAGCACGGCTGCACTTTGAATGTATATAACAATTAATTTTACATTTCTAATGAAGATGCCGAATTTTGCCGAAGATGCTGAGATTGGTCATATGTGACGGCACACACAGTGTGGTCACCGTCGTCAGTAACAGTGTTAAAAGTTCACAAGAGATGGCAGGGGAAACCTGCGGGTCAGTCAGCTGCTTGAACGGCAGGTTGGATGAATATGCGCAGTAGGCCAACGGGAAGAAAGGGAAATCCTTGTGTACTTTATGTAAATATTTAATGAGATCTCAGCAGCTTCACTGTTAGACTGGCATTTTATCTATCTGTCTTTCTCTCCTACCTTTTTCTCTCTCACTTTCTACCTGTAATTGTCTCCTGTTCTGTCGCTTTCTTTGGCTGGTTGTCCGGTATTTAGCCATCGCAGCGGTAAATGTGGACTTTGGTAATCCAGGCCACTGCATGCAGCTTTTACGCCATTCTATTCCTACCTGACAATCACCACAGGGCTGCTTCTGATCACACTCGTGCTCCATATGGATTGAGTTAAAGCCTAGTGATACTGTATGTCTGCTATGGACGAGTCGGGTGGTTGAACTATCTTTGTTAGGTGAACATTAAGAGCGGTCTCACTGAAGAAATCTGAAGCGTTTGTGGAAACACTTTACAATAAAGGTCAAAATTATCAGTACTTATGACAATCATAAAATAATGTCTCAACTTTGTATTAATTGATACTAGACTTACTATTAAAACATTACTAAATTTTAAAGCTTAGGAATGTTGTAAATAATAATGAATCAGAACTATATGGGCGGTGGATAATATGGCCCTAAAATAACAACAGTGTTTCATGGTATTTTCGTGATAACAATACTCACAGCAATATTTTAAATTATAAAAAATTATAAATAAATAAAGAATACACTACTGCAAGACAATTTGAATACAATTATTGCATACAATATGATATGGCACACTCCTAAATGAGATGTTAAAAAAATACAAGAATTTTACCAGATATGTCACAGAAGTCAATGATCCAGAATGCCATGATACTAATAATGCACTCTATATATATATCTCCATATATCCAGGATTAAATTAAAAAGAATGAAACCAGATAGATATAATCTGTCTTTAGTAGATGTACAATGGGAAATGAGAACAGTGTGATTTTTTCTTTTGCTAAAAACAATGTGGCACGATATTTCAGTGTATATCATTGCTCACGATATTCAACAATATTGGCGCGTACGATACAATATGGCACACACCTAATCGGAACATTAGCTAAAAAAATTGTAATCACTAATAATGTCTTAACCTGTGTCAATCAATAATTAGTTGAGCTGTACTTTCATAAGTAGTCTCAATTAACAGTGACGGTCTGAGTAGTTTCCCCGCCAAGTTTCATTTCTGTCAGTTGTTTCCTTTTAGTTGCAGTTTTTTGACATTGAGTGTATATTGGCAAAAACAATCAATTCCAGTTCAAATGCGACTAATTTTCTCTAATTTTGAGCTGTTTTAAAATCAAAAGATGCATCTCTTAATGGTGAACCCAGTCAGCTCATCTGAGATTAGCCATCTCTCGCTTGGACAAAGGGATAACAGCACAGAGACAAAAATACAGTCATTCTGCAGAGTCCGTGTGAGGCCATGGTGGTAAAATGAAATGTCAAAGAATGTCAAGAAAGAGCAGCTGTAGTTTTGCCGCCATGGCTGAAGAAAAGGAGTTCATTGTAATAAAAATGTTTCATTTTTGGGATGTTTTGTAAGAGCAAGTGTTGCATCCCTTTCTCCGTGCAGCAGGAGAAGGAGCTCTGAACTCCTTTGTGATTCCATCATGTTAGGGGGAAGGAAGCAGCCATGCGTGAGCCAAGCAGCTGGTTTCATTAACCTCCTGTCCAACCCTGGAGAGGAGGAAGCAGGGCGAGGTGATGTAAATGGTGACCTTCTAAATATGCAGCCAGACACGTGCCACTGAACACTTCCCTTCGCCTGCAATTTATAGACAGAGGGGAGGAAAAAGCAATAGTTGCAGTGAGGAAACTAGGCCATTCCAGTCAACAGTTGAATCACCTTGGCAAAAAAACGGACTTTGAGTGCCTGTGGCACAAATTTGCTGGGGGTTTGTTCATGGGCAGCGTGACATGGCCAGTTGTCTGTTTGTACACACACACACACACACACACACACACACACACACACACACACACACACACACACACAGCTCCCAACTGCTCTTTCACTGTGGGTCTCCTTTCTTTTTAACAGATCTAGACAATACAGTGCCACCAGAAAGCTCTGATATGCCGCACATCTGCATACTGTCACTGTCCAGGTGCGGATCAATGAAAATTAATGTAAAACTATTCATTCCAAGCAGTTTGGAGCATTATACATTTTGGCCTATACACTCTCTCAACCATGCTTATATCTTTTTTTTCTACTTCAGTTTTATGTGTGCTTTCCAAGTTGTCCCAACCTTCTCTAAATTGTTGTTGTAGTTTTCTGTATATGACCCTATTTTAGTGATCTATAGGTGAGCCGTCAACTGTACACTGCACAGCTTGGTTTAGGGCCTGTCAGTGTGTGTTTAGTATGCATTGCGCAGCTTGAAAGCAAAAGGCATGTACTAATTCTCTTAATTAATCATGGGTGCGTTTTGGGCACTTCGAGACCACCACACACATCATATAGATATATTCATAAGGTGTGAAAATAGACATTAGGTGGGGTGTAAGATTTGAATGAAATTGTATTGTAAAATAAGTCAAAATAATAATGTTCTATATTATTATAACAACTCTAGACTGTATAATATTTATAGTAAATAATGCTTTTGTCAGTATATAGTTCTTCTAGATCTTCTAAAACAGCTACAAACTGCATGTTTCATTACAAAGAGATCATAATTAGACCGGGCTATTTTATTCTAACTCTACTCTTCTCTAGGCTTTATAATACAGATGTCATGATTCAGACTTTCAAGTCTTTCCATTTTCCTGTTCCTTGTTTTTCAGTGTCACTGGTAATGGAAATTGAATCTGAACTGAATTGAATTTTGTTCTCTGTCTTTCTCTCTCTCTGATCAGAGAGCAGATCTGGCTGTGGCTCCTTTAACCATCACCTTCGTCAGGGAGAGAGTGATTGACTTCTCCAAGCCCTTCATGAACACGGGGATCAGCATCCTGTACCGCCGGTCCAACAGCACCAACAGCGGCTTCTTCTCCTTCCTCAACCCCATGACCCCTGACATCTGGGTCTACATCCTGCTGGCTTACCTGGGCGTGAGCTGTGTTCTTTTCGTTATCGCCAGGTGAGAGAAATTGAAAGCGAGCACAGGGGAAAAAATAGTATTCGCTCTCGCTCTTGATCGTAAGAAATGCCTTACTGAGGAGGATTTGATCGTAGAGAGCAGAAGGCGTAGTGACGTGTGAATCCTCACGGCTGGGGTGTGCTGAAGTGCTGAGGAAATAGAAGACCAGTAAGGCTGCCTCTCGCAGGACCTTATTCCCCCCGGGTAGCCATTGTTGCTGACACATTGAGCGCCATGTGAGGAGTGGTGCTTGAGTTAATTTTGGAGGAAATGAGCGATTGGCTGGGCTGTGAGTTTCAAGAGGTAGCAGCTGCTCTCATCGGGTCCTTTTTTGTCTTTGGACATGTTCGCTTTCAATACTCGGTACTTCAATACAGAAAACACATAAAATGCAGTTTTGCAGGAGTGCCATTACTTGGGCTGTTAGGCGGCTAGTAGCCTGAGTTCTCAGCCAGTAACACTGTCTGGACATGATGCAATACGGCAACACTGTGAGTCCTTCCATTCCATTCGGAGGAAGCAGAAACTTGCTTCAAATAGAAGTCAGTTATTTTCTTCAAGCGAATCAAAATAGTCACAGAGGCATGGTGAGGCTAAAGGTAATACTGCCAGTTAGAGCATTTTTTCTCGTGCACATGGTGTGCGGAACCAATCAGATTCTTAACTCTGCTCCGCAGTGACATTTTACAGGATCCAGGTGTTTTACGCAAGACACAGTGCAATCATAGGAACAGGTGACTGGTGAGAGGATAGTGAATTACTGTACATTAGTGAAACTGCCACTGTGCTCACACAACCAGACTATGCTCACATAAAGCGACACAATAAGAAAAAATACTAGGAGATAAATCAACTGATGTTACAATTTCAGGAGTAGCACTTTACCTTAAAATAACAGCATTTCTGGTTTGGTGCAGAGAGAATGGTGTTTCTTTGGGTCTGAAATGCTGCTACTGCACTCTGTAACTTTGGTGCATAGTGCATATATTTACAGCAGTGATGTAAAAGTGATGAATACTCTTCAACTGTAGGGGGAGCGCTGTAGCAAAACCATATCTTATATAATGCTGGATTAACTGCAAGTGCAAATTAGCTGCACACCTTTCAGCTAACAGCAGCTAATGCAATAGTAATTGTATTTTTCACACAGTTGAGCTTATATGTTCTTTTTTTTTAACATTGCATGTTGTTAGTGAAGGGCTCAAACTCTACTACTGCTGAACAAATTATATGATCCCAATATTTTGATTAATATCCCTATTAAAAATCAGAGGATGGGTCACAGAGCTCTCTCATCTCCATCTCACAGTGTTTTTGCTTGTTTTACTGTTTTAGTTAAAGATTGTCTTGCAGTATTTGTTGATATAGAACAAGCACAATGTGACAATGTGTCCATCAAAAATGACTGCCCATCACACCACATCCCACTCTGTTACTTAGTCTGGACAGTTTTACTGATTATAATGGAATGGTTTTGTTTTTGTAATTGCTGAACACCTGCATTGCTTGATAAGGCTGTAAGGTGGCTGTAAGGTGCATAATTGTATAAGTGATTAATATTTCAGTGTTACATTTTTAATATCTATAAAATATGTAGCTAGGAAGCCTATCAGTGCTTGTATTTATGCTTAGAAAAAAATTCAAAATGTTCATTTATCACCTGCTGCTTTGAAGAATCGCCCGTAGAGATCTTCACAGCTTACCGTGCAGATTTTACACACGACTCAAAGAGCACGAGTGCCAGACAGCCTGGGGTCAGGATGCCCTGTTTCTCTCCAGCAGTCATGACACAGAAAAAGGAAGATTATCTCAAAATGACCATTATTGACGCTGACATTTTGAGGTCAGTGGTTTTTGGTGAAACGTATATAAAACTACCTCAAATGCCCACGAGTCCATGAAATGGAAATAAATTGCAGCAAACTGAGCCATGAATGTGAAAACTAATCTAGCATCCTGAGTGCAGCCTTATCAGAGCCCTTAAATTCAAGAATCATTTTAAGGATGTAACTAAGGGGTGGTAGGAATCCCTCATAGCAATGCTTCAATAAACTGCCCATGCTCTGGAAAATATACATTTGGAATTCAAAAAAAAAAAAAAAAAAAAAATAGATATGGAAAAAAATGGCCAATGGAATATAGATTAAAATTTAAGACTCCAATACCTCACCAGTGTGGATAAGCACTTACGCTCCAGCAACTGTGTAATAATGGACGTGTCCTCCCTCCCTGCTTCTCCTGTCCTTATCTTCTCAAATACCTGCACATTGCCCAAGTTTCAATTTTCTGGGAGTTAGCGCTTCTCCCAGAGGTGCCTCTATAGTGTCTGTAGAGCTTAGAGACTGAGAGGGAAGACAAATGACTCCCTTTTTTCTTTTTTTAATTGTTACTATAGTCTATTATAGCCAGGGCTGGGAAATATGACTAAAAAAACTTGAGAATGAGTCTACGATAACTTACGATACACAATATTATAAAAACAGAGTAAACATAACAGAGTATAAAAGTACCACTATTTATTTGAAGCAGCAAAAACAGCATGATGTGTATTCAAATAGTAAGTATGTCACTGTGTATCTAAGACTACTAAACTGTTAAATACTTATCAAGATACTTTACTAATTTACCAAATTGCTCTGGATCATGTCGGTGAGATGTTAAAATACATTGTGCCGGTACTATAATTATAGTGTTTCTATGTAGAAACAGTATTTTATCGTAATGTGGTCAATTCAAACAATTAATTATTGTAATAAATGGATATCTGAGTATATTGTAAAAAAGAAAAACTACCCATTTTGTTACAGAAAGTGTAATTAGCCCTGTGAAGTGCAGGTCCTTCACTACCTTCACTAAGAAATCCTAAAGACTGAGCTCTTCAAAGAGCACTTACTCTCCTAACACCTCTAACAAACTAACTAATTTTAACCTCATTTTTTGCTCCTCCTCCTCCTTTGGCCTCCTTTAGGCCCAGTCAAAAAATGTTCTTTTTGCATTGGACCTCTATGTCCTCTATTCTGAATGTACAACATTATTTGTAAGTTGCTTTGTAATGTTATATTTTAAATCAAAGATGAAAAAACGTGAAAAACATGAATAGTTTGTAGCATTTGGCTCAATAATGCACAAAAAAAAAATCAGCTTGTTATGGCTACTGCGCTTGCACAGATCTCTATATCAATATGAGGATGACAAATGCTAACTTTCCTTTTTTCACAGTGTACACATCAACCTGATTGGCTCATATTATTGAAGCATGTGTTTTTATCCATAAATCCATTACAAGAACTACCATTCATATTTGCAGCAGTGTCTGGGCTTTTCATTAATAATAATGCACTCAAAGATTTCAGGCAGGCTCTGGACCAACTGCAATCCTGACTATGAAGAAGCAAATACAATGACTGACTGACTGGCTGAATGTTTGTTTGATTGATTTGTATCAGTTGTCACTCTGTGCTTACTAACAATTAACAGTTAATAAAGTGCAGCACTAACTGGCATGCTATTTAAAGAATCTCTGCATATTAAAACTCTCTGAAATGTGATGCTCAGACAGCTTTACGTTCGGCACCACTCATTTTATGTCTCCAGTTTATATATACAATTAAATATGACATTTTAATGCCCTCTGATAAAATAAGCACTAGAGAAAAGAGGAAAAAGGAGAAAGATCCGGTACCACTTTAAAATAAGACTACCTTTATAAAGGGTTTACAATTAGTTTATTAATGCTTACTAATTAGGTAGAAAATGCCTTAAAAATCATTAATAATCAGTTATAACACACACGTAGAAGGAGCAACAATATAGAATGCTGTGGGTTCACTATTTGGCAAACAACAGGTCATTGTTTCCCCTTTTACGTTTGTGTTACAACTGATTATTAATGATTTTTAAGGCATTTACAACCTAATTAGTAGCCATTGATAAACTCATTGTAAACCATTTATAAATTCTTTATAAAGGTAGTCTTATTTTAAAGTGGTGCCAAAGATCCTATCAGTTCTTTAAACAGATATTCTGTATTTTCTTTATATTCACTTGACTTGACTAGGTATCAGCATGGACTTGTTTCTGTGGAGAAGTCAAAATCCTGTTAGAATTGTCTATCTATAATATATATCCTTCTCTCAAGGAAGGAATATGATTTCTTCGTGAGTCAGTGCTAGTGCCAGGTGTCTTTTTTTTTTCTGTGTGTGGCTCACACACATGCGCACACACATACACACATATACACACACACACAGACACGTCTTCTGAGACTTGAGGACAGATTCAGGTTAAGTATTTCGAATCAAGGACACTACTGGAGGGCTGCGTGGGGTAGGACTATTCGATGAGCCCCAGTTAGTTATTACACAACGCTGGAAAGCTCAACATGCCACAGCTGTACTGCAACCCAGAAATAATTCTTCCTCGTGGATCACCTCAAACAGACACGCGCACAAAACATCCAGCGTTTTAAGCCGTAATCCACACCTTATGTGGGAGACATGCAGCCTTAAGATAAATACAGGCGGTAATGCTCTGTATATCTTCCATGACGGGTTTACAACTGTTGGGGTTCTTATTTGTCACCTCTCATTCCATTTAGCTAAGTCTCTCCACACAACACATAGTCACATCATTTTGCAGCTGCCTTGTTTTATTTAGATTTAGATTTTTACTGGGAACATAAAGTAGAAAACTACACACAAACGCGTTCACATTGAAGCTGCATTTTGCATTAATAACTGCTCTGCTCTTTAATTGGCTGTACAGAACAGACAAACATTGTTAATGATAAAAATAATAAAACATGCTTGAGTAGTTTTAGGTGGCTCTTTATCACAGGGTGCTTCTACGTTGGGGCAGTGAAGGTTAGCATGGTTTGATTCCGTGTGGCATATGAAGCCAGCCAAGCGCTTCTTTTAACAATGAAAGCAACATTATTTACCACCTCAGCGTGTTTTAAGAAGCACACTACCTTGGTTATTAAAGCAGCATTATGTAAGAGTTGCTCCTGCACTGCTTCTACAGTTGTAGAATGTAATTCACTTTTACACCACTGGTTTAAATACACATTATATCCTTATAGACAGCTGTAAGCATGCACTCGTTGACAAGCTGAAAGGTACCCAGAGCAGCAAGATGCTGGGAAAGGTGAAATTACTACATAGTGTTTATTATATCAAGCTGCATGGTTGAGGCAGTGTCCAGCTCACCCAGGGAGTGAGCACCTACACCTTTTTTTTGTGTTTGCTCTGGTCTTTAGTTAAAGGTTTCCTCATGGTTTGGTTTGTTTTCACACAGGGTAAAAAATCTTGTGTACAAACAACCCGTGTTAAAATGCTAACATAGAAAAAAGGTCCTGTGTTCAAGACAAGTGCATATTTCAGTTTAACACTGAGTAACGGCTAATATGGCATTTGTTCATAGCTGTGGTAATTATTATGTCATTTACAAAACACACATGGTAAAGGGAGTCATATAGCCAGTTGGATCGGCTCACGCTCCGCACCAGAGTTTGAATGGTGGAAGGTGGAAACAAGCCAGAAAAGCGGTTAGTTAGTTAGTTAAGGAAAATGTTAGTCAAGGAAAATGTTTTTATAGAGTATCTGATTGGTGTAATTTTAGTGAGAATTTTGCCAATACTGATTCATCTGTGGGTTGTCGATATCAAAAATATGTTCAATTAGAGTTCAGATAAAGTTCAAACTGAGCCATCACGTTTCTCTGCACATGCCCTGTCTGGGGAGATCAGGAAGAGACAGCTTTGTTATCGCCCACAGGAATCAAACTCTTTACCATCTGACTAAATGATCTCATTTTATCCTACCTTTGCTGATGCAATCTCTACCTGCCACTGTGAAAATATGCAAAGATAATGCAGGATTTTAATACGAAGAAAATCAGATAGCTTGAAAATCCATTTCATTAAAATTGATGGAGTGTCTCATGCTACTAGACTAATTGGTCATAAAATGAAATTAGTAGAAGAGGTTATGCTTTGTTGCACAGAGATAATGCTCGTGTGTTCTTTCGCCGCAGATTCAGCCCGTACGAATGGTACGACGCCCACCCGTGTAACCCCAGCTCTGATGTGGTGGAGAACAACTTCACGCTGCTCAACAGCTTCTGGTTCGGCGTGGGCTCCCTCATGCAGCAAGGTAAAGTACTACCATACATCTCTATCTCTCCAGCCACTCCAAGTGTGCTCATAACACCCCCTTCAAACAGAAGTTCAGCTGACAGCAGTGTGAGCTGGTGGCTGCTTCCAGCACAGCCCTTCTCATCAAGAGTTTTGTGGAATTCAGGCTCCCATCACATTGGAAAGATGTTGTCATGCTTTTTCGGCGGCGCAGGGAGGAGGAAAGGTGTCAGACAGCTGTCACATGCTCTGGCAGGTTGGAAGGGTATCAGTATATTTTGTTTCCATGAAGCTCAACTTCTGTCAGAGACCATCTTCATGTCGTTGGCATGGAGCTGAGGTTAGGATCAAACTGCACAAAAGACTGCGACTCTGTCTCGGCATTACGCCGACACGCTGCCGAGATGTGCTGCATCTAGATCACTACACACCCCAGAAAAAGATTAGGAAATACACTCCTAAAAATAAAGCTGCTTCTGATGGGTCTTTGAGCGATACCATATCCTCCTGTGACCCAGCACTTCAGATTTGTCCACTCTGGAGGACAGACTGTAAGTCTGAGATATACAAGCCTAAGCTATATTTATGCAATCTGTTTGAATCCCACTTTACTGGGCTTTTCCGGTGAGGACAGCTGTGGGGGTGTGGCCAACAGAGAACAGGGACCTTCTATTCATAATGGCAACCATCGCACCTTTCACGTTTAGACTCAAAATATTTTTTGCACAAAGATGTGAACACAACAGATACTTTGAGCTTCGCAGACCGTGCAAGAATAATTTATACTTCCAGGATACTTTTTCCAGCCATATTTCATGCCTTTTTGGTAACTAGTGCAAGTGATTAATATAATAGTATGTATCGATTGTTAATAATCCTTCTGTCTAAAAATGAGATTCTTAGTTTCAGAAATGTACAATAATTTAACTATTTCATCCCACAGCTTTATTTATATGTTCTCTATAGTGTTTATTACATTTTTAGCCAGTTTCCATACGGGGAAGAGGGCTTTTAGTGTTAAGATTTATTATCTTTATCTCCCTGCTTTAACAGAAATCTACAAGAAAATGTCAACAATAACAATAAATACCTCCTATATTTAGAAACCAAAGCCCATTCTCCACTAAAAGGGATGTGATAAAATGTTTTTGAAAAACGTTTTTGATTTTGTTTCCCCCCCACTGTAACACGGTACATGTAACCACAATATATAAAAAAAAATCTAACAAAACAAAATGTCAACACTTTTGGATTCATGAGTTGGAATTCTGGATCATGCTGAGTGCCATCAGCAGCCAAAGTCAGAGAGAGCAAAGTTGGCCCTACTCACTCTTGGTGAGAAGATGTTGGTCAGCACAGTTGTCTGTTAGCTGATGTATCTGAGCTGGGTTGCTGCGCTTTCCTCCAAGCACGCTGTCTACCTAGCGATTCTGCATCAGCAGCAGAAACATGAGGTGGCTGACTTCACATGTAATGGGAGAGGCATGTGCTAACCTTCACCCACTAGTGCATTACTAGTGATGGGAGGAGTCCTCATGAGTGGTCTGAGTAATTTGTCTTTTAAAATGGAGAAAATATTGGATACAATAAGAAAAAAATATATATAAAAATATATAAGTAAGGCTAAAGAAATTTTACAAGAATTGAAGATTTCTGAACATTTAATTTAAAGGTTCTTCACAGTTTTATATCACAAAATGTATCTTTATGGAACCAAAAGTGATTGGTTTTATTGGATTTTGTTGTGCTCTACACACTCTTTGAAAAGGTGACTTTCATGATAGACTTTTTTGTAAATAAAATAGAATGTACTGTGGTAATGATTTATTAAATTCAGATTATTAATTCGTTATAATGAAATATATCCTCTTCCACTTATGAACACAATATGGCACAGATATAAGTGTAGAACCTGCAGTTCTTACAGAATGTCTCTGCTTGTTTTAATGAGCTATGAGTAAGAAATTATTAATGTGTCTACTGAGGGCTGATGATGATAATATTTGATTAGTACAATTTGTTTCCTGTTTCTTGGGAAAATCGTTTTATCCAAGTTTTCAATAATAAAAAAAAGGGAAGGGAAAAATGTCAGAGCTTTTCTTTTACCAAGGTATGTAATCATTACTGTCTGCCTCTCCAAACATATTTGCCTGAATACCATTTTAATTCTTTTCTTTTCCCTCTGCACTTTGTTTCAGCCTCATGAAATTAGTGAAGGAGGGAAGCTATTAGAGACACACAAGCCTGATGCTGTTGTTCCCCGTACCCCTCACAGGCACACATTAGCAAATGATGCCCCCAAAACGAAGCAGGCATAATAAAGTAGGCAGGGGAGATAGAAGGAGTAATGAAATGCTTAAGCTCATGTAAAGTGATGAACGGAGACTTCGCCGTGGTGAAGCTCTGGCTGTGAGGATCGCAAATGTGGGAAGCAATTCATTATGAGCATCTTACTTCTGTGCTCTCCAAATGCCTGGAATTCCTATCAATTTGCCCCTGTTCACAGACACAGGAAGTTCAAAACTGTGCATCGGCTTGTGGAAAGCGTGGAGACGAAGTCAATAAGAAACACCCACATGATATTTCGGAGCCCCACCATCTTTCACATTTCTCTCTGCTTCCCGGCAGCCCTGTTTATTGGGTTCTAGCAGCCAGTGAGCCTCAATTCCTCATCTCTTGTCCCACATCTTCCCCCAGACTTGTTGTTGTTGTTGTTGTTGTTTTTGGTGTTGCTGCCGCTGCTCCTCCTGCTCCTTTCTTTCCTTTAACAGGAGATCAATTTAAGCTCCTTCCTTTAAACCTGAATTCACAAAGACACGAGATTGCTCTGTCTTTGAGGGAACAGTGTTCTTAGTGTTGATTTTCACTAAAAAGCTTTTTTATTTTTTTCTAAAGTCATTCTTTAAAGCAGCTCTTTTTTTAACTGTCGTAGACTTTTCTTCCAAACAGCAGTACAGCAGCTCACAGCAATGTAATTTTGTAAACATGCAAATAATGGAGTTTGAGAACAGAATGTGACACAGTCAGTTTGTGTCTAATCTTTCATCTTGATGGAAGAAAGACAGAGATGTGTGCATGATTGGAAGATAAAGAGAATGGAAAGACACTGAAGAATATTCTCCATACATAACAGCACTTCAGTATTGACAGACAGTCGGGTAGAGCTAGGCAATAAAAAAAATAAAAAATAAAACTGTTCTTCAATACAAAGGTTTTTTTTTTAATTTTCTTTTCTTTTTTTTTAAATTATGTTAATGCTACAGGGTTGTTTATGTACCGTCCCATTAAAATCATACTACTGCCACTTATTCAGTCATGTGACTCTGACCCGTTCAGTCTGTGACATTAAAGAAACATAGAATAAGTAACTTGTACCATCTTGTACAAAGCAGATGTATCAAACACAAATCATGTCAGACCTTTATTAAAATGATCCCTTAGTTATCATAATTGAGGTAAAATGTACAATTAATTATAATAATAATTGTGTAGTGTTAATGCAATGTAGTGTTGTGTGGTAAATACCTACTATCCTTCTGTCTTTTTTACCAACATAATTAGGTATCATGCATATTTAATTGAGCTCATGCAAATCTCCATTCCTACATTTTTACTGAATCTGGCATTAATTGTAATTGTGTTGAAATTGTGATGATAAATTAACCAATAAAAAAGTTCTGAATAAAAAAAAAATCTTCATTGGAAAAATAAATATAGATGCTTCAGAGGGTCAATCAATGGCACAGAGGAACCACATTTGGTTTTAAACAATAACATCTCATTCTTACAAAAATTGAATTAGCTGGTACAATATGTTTAAAAACAGTGTTTTTATTTTATATGTTTCATTTTTGTTTAACTATTTTTATATTTTAATTCCAGTGACTAATGTTTGTAAAAGTTATGTATAAATGCACTATAATATTATAATATTATAAATGTTATCATCGTTGTATTCTGTTCTTTACATAAAAAACAATACCTTATTATATAAAATATGATAAAAAATACAATATTATATAAAATATACAATATGTATTGTACAATATTTTCCTACTAGATTTAATGTGACAGTAGTATAATATATGTTTTATAATTATCTTAATATATTGTCATACTGTGCTGTACTCATTGTATCATTGGCATCTTCAGTACCTAAAGAACACTGCATGTCTTATTACCATTAGAGCATAGTAGTTATAGATGATATAATATATGCAGTATTAAAACATGTATGGTTACATTTTCTTTATTTTCTAGCTTTTTTTTGTAGTTTGAAATGATTTATCATAATCTTAGTCCTCTATTCCACTCATGCTACAGCTGATGATTCTCGGAGGAGCTATAGAATGCTAGGCTGAAATTTCTTGGCTTGTGGGGAAAATGATGGAAAAACAGGGCATTGCATTTAATACCACATCCACATCCCCCCACCCCTCATCCCCCCAGCCCCACAGAGAGTAGTTCCCAGCCGGGTGCCGATTAGCAACTTACCGCCCCTACTCTTTTATGGAAATGAGCAGATGTTTAGATTCAGCATTACAGCAGTAAATCTGGCAGCCGGGCTGTGCTATTGTGTCTTTATACGTCAGCATTTTTTTTTTTCCTTGCAGCCAAGTTGAACAGAAACGTGTTCAGGAACAGCAGAACACATTAGCCGCTATATATGTTTGTAATATTATGACATGAAGGACGCTAGTTTACATATCAGGCATGTAGGGGGTGCATAAATAGGCTGCAGGGCATTAGGTGCAGTGCAGTGGACGGAGTTCACTCCACTCTTTAAGTGCAGAATGTTCTCTACTAATACAGGGCAGGAGCTTTTAATGGAAATGGTGGCATTCTGTTGTAGCTTCTGGAGCACACATGAAAATGTTGCATGAATACATATTACATACTGTCATTTTTTAGGAACATTTAAATTATTATTGTTTAGTCTGCTATTACAGCAATAATTAGGATTAGCATTGTCTTTTGTACATGTATTGTCCAGTCTGTGACATGGAAGCAATATGGAGGAGAAAAGAACAATTAAATGTCTGTCCTTAATTGAAATAATCACTTAACAATAAAAATAATCAAGGTAAAATTAATCCTGATATTGATTGGAGGTCTTATTACTCAGCAGTAGTGTTAAGTGGTGAGGACCTGTTCTCATGCCTAAATTTGTATAACTGAACACAAATCACATACTTTTATTTAAAAAAAAGCTGTGATGCAAATCTGCTTTATATTGAACTTTTGTGTCATTTTGTGCTAGCTTCAAGAGCTCAAACAATACATAAAACACATTTTTTTAAAACAATGCAATATTACTGTTTATTCTGTTTTTAAAATCTGGAAAAAACAACATTAGGACTAGCATTGCCCTATATAAATGTATTATGTTGTTTTATATAGTGTTAATTACAGACCTGCATCTTCTCAAAAACACTATATATATATATATATATATATATATATATATATATATATATATATATATATATATATATATATATATATATATATATATATATGAGAGAGAGAGAGAGAGTTGAAGTCTTATTATTTTATTTTTTTTATATTATTATGCATTATTTTTATTTTTTTTTAGTTTTGTAGTCTTTCCACATGCTTTTGTTCTCCCTCCAGTCAGTGCTGCATGGGGATAAAGCATATT
Organism: Astyanax mexicanus; assembly: GCF_023375975.1. NCBI lineage: Eukaryota > Metazoa > Chordata > Actinopteri > Characiformes > Acestrorhamphidae > Astyanax > Astyanax mexicanus. The sequence continues at coordinate 33,994,738 of NC_064413.1, read as the reverse complement.
ACTCGTAGAGCCATTTTCTGAAATTTTATTTGCACTTCAAACTATTGCTTCTTGCCAGATTCTTCGATATGTCCTATTGATTTTTCCTGCATTCCTTTTTGGCCTGAGCGAGTTAAAACAAATATGCAACATCCATCTCCTGGCACTTAATTTAGGGCCCTGATCCTGGCTGGGTTTCAATGCTTGACACCACTGTTAAATCAGGGTTGTGGTCTGCTGCTGCTTTTGCTGTACTTAAAAGTTGGTGCACAAGATCATAATCAACTATTGATTCCACCTCAGGTTCTGAGCTGATGCCCAAAGCGCTCTCCACGCGGATCATAGGAGGCATCTGGTGGTTCTTCACCCTCATCATCATCTCCTCCTACACGGCCAACCTAGCCGCCTTCCTCACCGTGGAGAGGATGGACTCACCCGTGGACTCTGCTGACGATCTGGCCAAACAGACCAAGATCGAGTATGGCGTGGTGAAAGATGGAGCTACGATGTCATTCTTTAAGGTACGGTGTCATTTTTCATTTAACCTAAGATGTTCTCTTTGTGAATACAGAAAAAACTGTTTTTTTGCTATGAATTTTAATGTGTCTAGGGATGTAAAAAGCACAAAAGCCTGTTTTCACGCTGGCATTAATAACATGCAACCAATCAGCAATCAGCTTTCTTCCACATTTCACTGGCACAGAGTTAAAGAACAGAAGAAAGCTAACAAAGGGATTTTTGGAATCAAAACTTGAAGTCAACTTTTCAAAACCCCTAACTTTTTTTCTTTGCATGCTGAGCAAAAAATCAATACAATTCCACAAAAGACTCTTTTTAGGCCTTTTTTTTTTTTACAGTTCTAGTTAGATCATATTTCCCACTTAAAGGGATAGTTCGGTATTTTTGACATGAGTCTGTATGGCATCATCATAACCAGTGTCGTGCATCCACACTGACTTACCCCCCACAGCGTCCTGTGAGCCGAGTTCTTGTCCAGTTTAGGTCAAAGCGAAAGTAGTCCGGCATGTTTGCTGGGGTCAGGAAAATAACTCCTTTTTCTTCCCAAAGCAGTACGTGTTCAAAAGAGTGATTTATTTACATCACAAAAAACTAACCCTGCAAAAGTCACGCCTCGTAAATCACTTGGGTCCTACTTTCTCTCATTTCGTATCAGTGCGCGTCATTCTGACAGCGAGCTGCGCACGCGTCAACTTGTTCTGTGTTTTGGCAGTGCTTAGCAGCTGTGTTCAGACTAGCAACGCAAACGAGCTAGCTTTAGGGAGAAGTCTATTGGCTTTTATAAGCTTTGTAAACACATATATATATATATAGCTAGGTGTGTGTGTGTGTGTGTGTGTGTGTGTTAAAATGGTGCGGACTTGTGACTATCCAGGCTGTAGCAACAAAGATGTGGCTAATTCTCTGCAGAGTTTTCATCGTTTTCCTGTGACTGATGTTGCTCTGAGGAAACTTTGGGTACTAGCGCTGGGCAAAAAAAAGGAAAAAAGTTCTCAACACACCAGCATTCAGGAGTGCAGGGAAGTCACTGTTGTTTGTGATGGAAGCAGCTGCCCCGCTGACATCCTCATCAATGGATAGGTCTTGCATCTCGGGCATAACTAAGTCCCACTCGTGGCAACAGTAGCATTCCACCTCGGTCTGCATTATTTCGCACTTGAAACAAGTGCACCAGGATTTGTCGGCCACCCTGGGTATCGCAGCTCCAGCAGTGGCTCCAGTTTCATCTTCCACCACTTCTCTGTCCACCCTCTCTCTTTCTGCCCGATCTAATTCCATTTGGCGAAGTTCAACATCTGTATACTCGGGTTCATAAAGATATCCCCGTGGCTCTGAGCGGTGATCAATGTTTTCCTCGTCACTCTCGTAGTCACACATGTTCTCGAGGCGAGAAGTAAACAAAGCGACCCAAACACGTAGGCTAGCTGTCAGGTTGCAGCGCTGCGCGCATTGATATGGAACGAGAGAAAGTAGGACCCAAGTGATTTACGAGGCGTGACTTTTGCAGGGTTAGTTTTTTGTGATGTAAATAAATCACTCTTTTGAACACGTACTGCTTTGGGAAGAAAAAGGAGTTATTTTCCTGACCCCAGCAAACATGCCGGACTACTTTCGCTTTGACCTAAACTGGACAAGAACTCGGCTCACAGGACGCTGTGGGGGGGTAAGTCAGTGTGGATGCACGACACTGGTTATGATGATGCCATACAGACTCATGTCAAAAATACCGAACTATCCCTTTAAGTATTTCTTCATATTTGTTATTTTTTTCTTCTTGCAAAGACTTTATCTTTTTTTTTTTTATATATACAGAATTGTACATGATTATTTTAAGCTTTTGCTCTAAGGCTTTCGCAGAAATACCAGAAATCATACTATCAAGGATGCCAAAAATAGTAGATTGGGTAACACTTCCCATAAATCCTGTAGTCATAATGCATTTTAAATGCATTTATTATGCATTATACATAATACCTTATAAGGATTGTCTTAAGCTTGTATAATAACTCATAGGCCTTTACAGTGGCATACATAGCACGTGATAAAGTATGTGACTAAAAAAATTGTATATGTTTGAGTAAAATGAACATTGTTGTTTTATTATATAAACAACATGTCTCCCAAATTCCAAATAAAAATGTAATTTAAAGCATTTATTTGCAGAAAATTGGAAGTGGCTGAAATAACAAAAAAGATGCGGAGCTTTCAGACCTTAAATAATGCAAAGAAAACAAGTTCATATTCATAAAGTTTTAAGAGTTCAGAAATCAATATTTGGTGGAATAACCCTGGATTTTAATCACAGTTTTCATGCATCTTGGCATGTTCTCCTCCACCAGTCTTACACACTGCTTTTGGATAACGTTATGCCACTCCAGATGCAAAAATTCACGCAGTTTAGCTTGGTTTGATGGTTTGTGATCATCCGTCTTCCTCTTGATTATATTCCAGAGGTTTTCAGTTTGGTAAAATCAAAGAAACTCATCCTTTTTAAATGGTCTCTTATTTTTTTTTTTTAGAGCTGTATGTTGTATGTCCAGTTTGTGTGTCAGCTTTATAAAAGAAGTAAATGTAAGCTTATTCTATTCTAAGTAATTTTGGATTTCAATTTCAATTGGTCCATTGGTTATAAAATGTAGACACTATGTAAAAACTACTTCCATATTCACATGGTCAAAAAGTGAAAACAGCAAAAAATCATAGAGGTTTTTGTGTGAGTGACAGTTTTTTATTTTTATAAAATTGCTTATTTTAGGGTGGATTTTTCCCTCCATATGCTTTCCTGTAACCCAGCTGTGTATCGTACCTCAGCATTTTTAAAGTGATTCATGTCAAGGAACCGACTGTTTTCTACAGTGAGCACATCTAAAAATATAGAGGCATCCCAGTCATAGCCTGCCTTTCCAAAGGAAATTGGATGTCTGACTATGTGATTTAAATGGAGCTTTATATTTATATATATCTGTGCACACCATTTGTTCCCACTCCATCATATTCTATTTTCAGTCTGATCGAGTAAAACGCTGTGATTCTTGGAGTGCGGCGCATGATTGCGGTATCAAAAAACAAGCAGATTAGAGAGACAGGTGTTGGCAATTAAACCATCACTGCTGTCAGTTCCTGCTCATTAGCATCGAGAGGAGTAACGAGCTTGACTAGTGTACACGAGTTAAAGAGATGTAGTCAAAAACTTGGCCGTGGAAAGTCTCTAAAAGCCGGAGTGAAGATCATCTCTGCGCGCCTGAAACACGCAGTGTTAATTTAACATTTTATTGAGTGTAATCAAAGAGCGCTCACATCCTGTAATTCTCTTGTGTGAATTCAGATGCTTGATGGAATTGAGCCAGTAATTATCTGTGATTAGCTATGGTAGCTAACGTGACCTCCTTGTAGAATAGCATGAAATGCCATTTAAACTCACTGCAAATCAAGTGGCGCTCTATTAATCCAACACAGCATAACCTTTTTTTTTTCCATAGATTAAAGATGATTTCTTTTTTCTTTTTTTTTTTTCTTGTGCTTTCCTACCCTTCACCATGTTATTATTTGCAGGAAGTCGAGCAAAGCGAGAGTTAGAATAGATTATGAATGCATTAATACAGAGGAAAAGTGAGAGGAAGCTGCTTGAATCTCTGTGTCGGTGATGTTGTTGTATTGCTTATTCATTCTTAAGGAGTCCAAGGCTCAAGCCAATTCCCAGCCACTTTCAATTATGCTGTGAGACACCAGGGAAAACAGCATTTGAGGGAGGGAAAGAATAACAGGTGCTCAAGGTTAACAGAACAATGTCAACAACGGCACTGCGTAGTGCAGAGTTGGAAAATCTAACAGTAATGGAGCCAAAGCCCAGGAGAGAGTGAACGTTCATTCCATTCATCTGTGTGACATTGTGTGTGTGCGTGTGCGCATGTTTTCGTGTGTCTGTCTGTCTGTCTGTCTGTCTGCATGCATACATGCATTATAGTTAATTAATATCTTCATTTGTTACTAATGTATAGTGACATGGCAAAAGTCATGGGATAGCAGTGTGTAGATTGATCATGAAGTGTTATCTCAGGGGACGGCTCGGGAATGCCCACACCTGTAGCAGTATCGAGGTGTTGTTTTCACAGTCCTTACAAGCAACTCGACGGCCATCACTGTGACGCTGGCAGACAGCTATCTCCACTTACACGAGTCCAGACTTCAATCTCTTTGAATGGAAAAAAAAAAGAAAAAATATTTAAAACTGAAGGTTCAAAAACATATTTAACATACCAACATTTTAAAGCTTTTCTCTCTGATTGGCTCTTTTTGTTACAGGGCCGGACTTAATCCCTAAACAGACTTTATAATAAGCGTTATAAGATCTCCTATTCATATTTCAACCACTAGCTGGTCTCCCCATTAATATTTGCTAATAGTGAGATTGAACACTAGTCAGCGTGCTCATGAAAAGATGAACCGAATTGTAGTTTGTGATTGTGGGTGCCAGATGGATGGGTCATTTCATTTCTTAAGTTGTGAATAATAATCCATGCGAAAAAGACAAGCAATTCTGCCAGAAATCAAGAGGCACCATATTCATTTCCCACAGATGCAGCAGGGCAGCATTCTTTAGCGCATATCTAGTAAATATACTTAAAAATAAGGTGCTACACAATGTTCTTCAAGCAATACCATTAAAAAGCCACATTTGATTCGATAAAGAATCATGTGTGTAATAGAGATGGATGAGAGTGATAAACTTTTAAATTGTTTAAAAAATTCTTTACATTACTATGAGGTTATTCAAGCCTTTGCACTTATCTGTTATCTGTCTTAAAGCATTTTCTGCAGTGTCTATATTTGCATTAATTTATGTGCAGTGTTGCTCATGTGTCAGTGCAACTCTCTTAGTGTGTCAGTATTAATGCTGTTTGTATCTTGTTTAATTCACACTTATTTTACACTTTTACACATTTTTACATTTTTAAAGTGACAGATTTGGGATTTGGGGATTTAAAGATATTTCTGGTAAGAGTATTTAATTGCACAGAGCACATAGAAGAGTATTTTAATAAAGGGAAATGTAAATAAATAGCTGTTTGTAATTGTCATAAAAATATGTTTTTAAGTATATTGTTGGTTCATTATGATTCTTTATGGAAAACTATCAAAATGTAGAGAGCAATCACATCCAATAAACCTACCAAACCAATCAGAATATTATGGAAATAGCAGGGGTGGTTGTCCCCTATCAACTTACTGCTTTTAATTAAAAAAAAAAAAAAATCTTAGGGGCGGCTGCTTTAAATGTATTCATTACTTATTGGCAGAGTCTGACACTTCCCTCTTCCAGCGTATATGTGTGAATCTGTTAGGAATTCTGGCCAAGCAGTATTGTTAAATGCCTTAAACAAGCACACAGCTGTGCAGATTCCAGCATGTCGGGTACAGCTGGTACAGCGGGTTGCATAGTGACAGGCAGGACAAGAAGATGGGAGAGTGGCCAATAGTTGCCTCAGAGGCTCAAATGCCAAATGATGCCAAATGATTTGCCTCTTTTTTTTTTCTTTTCCCCTCAGAAATCCAGAGTATCAACGTTTGAGAAGATGTGGGCTTTCATGAGCAGTAAACAGAGCACATCACTTGTCAAGTCAATTGAAGACGGGATCCAAAGGGTCCTGAAGTCTGACTACGCCCTGCTCATGGAGTCTACTACTATAGAGTACGTGACACGCAGGAACTGTAACCTAACCCAAGTTGGAGGCATTATTGACAGCAAGGGTTACGGCATCGGTACCCCCAAAGGTAACTCTGCACATAACAAATCAATACTTTATTACTAAATCACTTTATTGAGTAAAGATCTGTAGGTGTTCTTTAAGAAATAAGAAAATCTGTGGTGTGATTTAAAGCAGAAAAATTGTCTAAAAAACCCTTTAATCAGAAGCCAGACTCTCGTTGGAAGCAACAAAAAGTGGTTAGAGGCTGTTATTTCTGCAAAAGTAGGATTTACTAAATATTGAAGTAATTTTTCTGTTGGGGTGCCTCAATTTATGCACCAGCCTAATTTTGTTTAAATAATTATTGCACACTTTCTGTAAATCCTATAAACTTCATTTAACATTTCAAATATCATTGTGTTCATCTGCTATATGATATATTTAACTAAAATTGCTGATCCGAACAACCAGTGATTTATAAAGGAAGATCATGGGTGCCCAAAACTTTTCATACCACTGTATATGTATATATGTCATAATTGAATGCATTTAATCAATTTTATCTAAATATACACTTCTAAATAAAACATTTCTTCTTCTAACTATAGACACAACTGTAATGTTTATAGTTAAAATGAGCACATTCCACTATTTATCTGCTCATTTCCCAAAATGTCCACTTCATTTTTCATCTCAAATATTATTTTAGTATTTTATCTTCAGATTTTCCACAATATTTAGAAAAAAAAAATGTGTTTGTACCTATATTCCCCAGGCTCTCCATACAGAGACAAGGTGACCATCGCCATTTTGAGTTTGCTGGAGGATGGACGGCTGCACATGCTGAAGGAGAAGTGGTGGAGTGGAAGCAGCTGTCAGGAAGATGAGCGTTATGAAGCAGGCCCGATGGGTATCCAGAACCTGGGTGGCATCTTCATCGTCCTGGCTTCAGGCCTGGTGCTGTCCGTCTTTGTGGCTATAGGGGAGTTCATCTACAAGCTGCGGAAAACAGCAGAGCGCGAGCAGGTGAGTGACGAGTCACTGGGAGGTTGTGGCGATTTTTTTTTTTTTGTCATTTGGACACAGAGGTTACTATAACTGCACTTCTAACTGGAGATCTACTTTAGATTAAGAAAGGTGAGGGTTGGAGCTGAAGTCTGACTAAGCCCTGCTGATGGAATCTCTGCTGAAATCTGCAGGATGAGCTCAATCTGTGTGTCAGGAACGGGGCTGGGTTAAGACGTTTACAGTAATATCCAAACACTTATGGGACTGGTTTTCCAAGACAGGGATTAAACCTAGACCGGGACTATATTTAAAATTTATATTTCATTTTTTTTAATAGAGAATCAGATCAGAATGCTGTAAAGTACAGAGTGTTTCAGCTGTGAGATATTTTTGAATGAGGCAACTTGTCAAAAGTTAATTTCTCTTAATTCCATTTAAGAGGGACAGAAACAGTCAGTTTATTTCTAAAAGATAAAGGGAAATGTATAAATAATCATCAATAATCAATTTAGGTTTTTTTTTAGATTATAAAGCTGCATAATTTATGTAAGATGGCCTTAAAGGAAAAACATTAAAAATACTAATACAGCGCTGAAAAAAATAAGACCACTTAATGATGGTGTTTTTCTTTGATTTTACCAAATTAAAAACCTCTGGAAGATGGATGATCACAAGCCATCAAACCAAACTAAACTGCTTGAATTTTTGCACCAGGAGTGGCATAAAGTTATTCAAAAGCAGTGTGTAAGACTGGTGGAGGAGAACATACCAAGATGCATGAAAATGTGATTATTCCACCAAATTAGATTTCTGAACTCTTAAAACTTTATGAATATGAACTTGTTTTCTTTGCATTATTTGAGGTCTGAAAGCATCTGCATCTTTTTTATTGTTATGTCAGCCGTTTCTTTTTTCCTGCAAGTAAATGCTCTGACAATATTTTTATTTGGAATTTGGGAGAAATGTTGTCAGTAGTTTATAGAATAAAACAACAATGTTCATTTTACTCAAACATATACCTATAAATAGCAAAGAGAGAAACTGATTAAGAAACTGAAGTGGTATCTTCTTTTTTCAGAGCTGTACATGGAGCCTTTAAATCTTTTGAGCTAAGGCCAAATGTCTAAGTAATAAGTAATAATAAATTTTCATGTTTTGTTTTTACAGTTGCTTAGCAAATATGATTATGAATAATTCAAACTGCTTGAAGTCATGTCATCATGTTTAACAGTTGGAAACAGGCAATGCAGGCAGAGTCAACAAAAACATGCTTCAGATATACAGTTATGACAGAAAATTGTCAGAGTCAGTGGTGCATAATAATTGTGTGTTTTTATATAGGGTTTTATTATTCAAATCTGATGAATTATAATGACAGGCCACTCAAGTATCAGCTGTCTCTAAACCATCTCTGAAGTGCATCATGAAAATGTGTGAATATAGCCTGTAGCCTCATGATTCAATGATTAATTGGTTCTATTGTAGATGTATTGTATTATCAAAAGGACAATCTGTTCAGTATTATTTCTGTATTGTTGAAGCAAAGCCGCACATTTCATGTTGAAAATAGCGGGCCTAGGCTTTATAATCTGATGTCGTGATTTTTTGTTGCGTGGTTTAGACTTGTCTGACATTGAAAAATGCAGAGTTAATGTTACTTCTTTGCTCATACAAGCACAAGTAGACTGATATATATATTGTCTATGGATAATAATATTAATTCAAAATTATTATGGGCAATGTTTTAACAAATATAATAGGTTATTTAATGAGCTTTGGTACAGAAGATACATAGTGTGCTTTGTTTGCAGCGTATTAATGCAGCAGTATTAAGTTCCCATCTATTTTACTGAATTAATTGGTAATTATAAATGATAAAATTCTGTGTGCAGTTGGGTACAGATGTTGGGCTAAAGACTTTATTAAGTTGTGAGTTCACAGCAAAGTAAGTCTGAGGCTTTATTCAAAGTAATAATATTAATGAACTATTGTGCTTGAAATATCCTTATTTATTAGTTTCCTTGCCTAATATTTATTAGTGAGATTTGCTTTATGTTTCAAAGTGACATCGTTCCTCTCAAGGCAATCTGTTAAGTTTTACCTATACCTGCAACTGAAAACACTGCAATGTCAGTATTTGCATGAATAGTTTTTATTTATTTTTTTTAAATAAATGTTAGTGTTTCTTTTATCAGCCATTTAGGAACTGCATCTTTGTAAGCCAGAGCCTCAGTAGTTTACACATACTAGTTATTCTCATAGAACCTGCAGTGCAGTGTAAATGCACTTTACTGTATGCAGGTGATCATGCTGAAACAGCACCATACCCATGTCAACCTAACTTTAACCTTTCATTAAAGCAACAGTCCATAAGTTGTGGGCATTTAGGGATTTAGAGACCTCTCTGGTGAGATTGTGCTCTTGCACAGAGAACATTTAATGCAGGTTAGTGTAAATAAATTGATGTGTGAAATTCTGTTGTTTTTGGGTGTATTGTTTTGTTTGTTTAAAAAAAACACTGTCAAACTGTAGATACCAATTACAAACCAGCAAACCTACGAGACCACTCTGTTATTGGAAAGAATATATTAGATGCTGCAGGGATGGTTGTGTCAGGACACTGATGCCATTAATTATAATATACTGTCCTCCTATGGGCTGCTGCTTTAAACCTATCCTTTAATGATAAAGTAACATTCTGGAGATGGGTAATAAAAAAAAAGTAAAGACACAGTCAATGCAGGTTTTGCCAGTTATGTAAAATCAGAAGCTCACTTTACTTCTTTTTCAGTTTTAGGCTAATGTATGTTTTGACAAATCACACTTGTGGATATGAATTAAATAAATGATATCCTGTTTCATTATCCAAGTTTGATATATCGCCTGCTCTGTGAGCCAAGAGAAAGTGTCCACATTGTGCGAGTGCTTCTGTCACAGCTTATATTTTATGGGAAGTATTTTTTTTTATATCCTATAGAAAAACATGTTGTGATTATTGCAGTCTGCAATCGCCACGTTTATTTTCTTTTAGCAGATTAATACTAATTGGAGCATGGAAAATGAATCCCCTGTTAGTCACAGCATATGTCAGGATGGTGCAGGGAGCAGTTGTGAGTTGTGCATTTGCCAATTATTATATGACAAAAGGTTGCACTGGACATGGCCTTAAAGGTAATAGGGCAGAGCTTAAAAAATGACTAGAAAAATAATTTGCCATGGTGCCATGCCCAGTTAACCTCAATTCATGTTTCCTCCACTCCACACACAGTTAGCGCGCCGACAGTCTGGCCGTCACACTGATTGGACATGGGTGTACTTACTTCCTCTTTTGCTTTCCCCCTACCCCACCATGTCTCTTTTTTTCCCTCAAGAGGTCTTTCTGCAGTGCGGTGGTGGAAGAGATCAGACTGTCGTTCACGTGCGAGAGAAGAGTGAAGCACAGGCGGCACCACCAGCCGCCGGTCATGGCGAAGACGGACGCCGTGATCAACATGCACACCTTCAACGACCGTCGCCTGCCGGGAAAGGACAGCATGAGCTGCAACACCGCGATGACGCCCGTGTTTCCATGACCTGCCTGGGGGACGGTCACCTGAGACACGTTCCCGGCTCCGCGCCCGACAGCAGGGACTACAGCTCCGAGATGATCACGGCATTCACCATCAACCGCAGAGACATCCGCAACCAAACGGCCAACCAGAACGGCGGCAGTAGCAGCAACCCAGGTAACGACCACATCCTCAAACCAATGTACCCCACCATGCCACTGAGGGAGGGAGGCCGCTCCGTGTCCTTCCTGTGAGGGAGCGCCAACTACCGAGCCAGAGCTGTCCGGCCCTGCGTCTGATGTTTATGTATGAAACACAAACACATGTTCACCATCTGTTCTCTGGAAAAATCGAAGGAGCAGCCCCACCCATGTCCCCCATCCTGAGAAAAAAAAAAAAAAAAAAAAAAAAGACAAGCATCTCATTGGAACAAAACAAATAAGAGAAATACGATTGAAAAGAGGCTTCATTGAAGCATGGCAATAAATGAACCACAGACAGTGACAAGGGGTGTAGTTTTTTTTTTTCCCCTAGAGTATCATTTATAGCACATTCGATTCATTTTGGAAACTCAGTGCTCTGACTATTTTTAAATTGGACTTTGACAAAAAAAAAGCTGAGGGCCTTTGGCACACTTCTATGGGAGCTTCATTACAGGCATGCTTTGGACATTAAGGTTGGTTTTATGGGTAATATCTGCAGTTAGTCACAGTATGCGCAGCTCTAGATCTGCAAGATCCAAGGAGTCTACAGAGGAATGTGGCGTCCTCCCTGGTTCACAGATTGAATGCACAAAACAAACAGGGTTGACATAACTCAAGCTAACAAAGCATATTGCCGTTTAAATGAGCAGACTTGTTTTTCTCCCTGAAATTAATAACGGTTGTGTCTGTTGTGCCATGTCTTATCATAGTGCCAAGACTAAATTCAATTTGTTTGTGCTCTACATCGTACGTTGCCGCCAGATGTTTTGTACACATTCAATGATAATGAGATGACTGATTAACACAATAATTGCCAAAGATCTGTCCACTAAAATGAGTTAGATATCTGAATATACCATCCACTCTGAAACAGCAATGGAGAAGACTGATGCGGTTTGTGCTCGTCAACGCGCTTATTGTGCAGATTTGCATATAAATCCACATGATTCACTTTACAGCAATGCATTCTGTTTGCTTTTTGCTTACTTTCGCTTATCTTATATAAATGTGCTACAACCAGGTTTACCATACTTCAAAAAGCATATTTCACGTTTCATTAACAAACTATGTATTTTAGGGAGCTGCATTCTTCCTTAGACTGCTGTTTCTTTTTTCCACCCCTTTTCAAACAGGGGCTAGATTTACACAGATACACAAAGCACTACATTTTTTTTGAATCTGGCTAATGTAGGATATCTGAATGGCCTGGGCTGGATGGTTAGTCGTGTTTCAGATATGAAATTAGCACAGTGTGTATCCATGCTTTTACTTACATTTCAGTTTCCTTCCTTCTATTTCTGTCCTCGTTGCCTGGGTCCTTGAGTGAAGAGACTTGCAAAGTGGATAAAAAAAAAAATAATAAGTGGTCCTTGTGTTATCATTTACATGATGTGCAATTTCAGTACCGGAAAGCATTATATGCTACATTGCTACCCTTAGTCTGAAAATGTATGTCATGTCTTCAGTATAATTTCTTTTCATAATGTTCGAATCCTCAGAAAGTCTTTTGGTGTACATTTTCAGCCGGTATTTATAAATGCCGTAGAGAAGGTTTAGCGATGCGCAGTCAGTTACATACTGTATATAATCAGCCTGTGATTTTATTGTTGTTTTTTGTACTCCAGCACATTGGATTTTAAATGATACAGTGATGAAGAGGTTAAAATACAGAATTCCAGCTTTAATTATTTCTATAGGCCTTCAGGCACCATAAGTAACTGGACAAATACAACTGAGCCAAAACGTTCAATTATCAAATGTTGATATACCATACATTGTGGTATAGCAGTGTGTGAACTTGGAACCACCCAAGTATTCCTTGTAGAAGTTGTGAGGTGTTATCTTGTGAGTGAGGTTGAACATTGGCCAGCATGCTTTGAGCGAGGACTATAATAGTTGGTGCCAGATGGATGGGACATTCCGTCACGTGTGTATCAGGAATACATCATAGAAGGCATTACCACCCACAGTGGACAGCACAGTGATTGGTAATGATTGAGACCGGTGGCATCTGGACAGAATTAGTCGTGCCAACAGGCAACCGACCCCCCACATATTTTGCCCTCAATTCTGTTCTCAGTAAGTGAAATACACCCTTTGTGGATTTCGGCCCGGATGATTTACTTGCCCCTGAAAAAATCTGCGACTGTTTTTGGCTCATGTTTTACATTACTGTCTTTCTGCAAGGAAAAAAAAAATCACCATCTTCTCATTTTTTTGAGGCATGAGCTTGGATCCAGTATCCTTCAGTACGCATCAGAATTCATTGTGCTGCTGTCATCATTATTAGTAAAGACAAGTGAGTCAGTTCTTCTGTCAGCCATACATGCACCTGCCACCATGTTTCACAGCTTTCTTTTTTCTGCATTCTTCCCTTTTTCACCAAAAGAACACATTGACTTTAAGAACTTTTTTCTTTTTGGAAAAACTTAACTTTGCATCAGCTAAGGTTTTAAAATAGTCCACGTTACTGAACTGTGACATATTTGTCTACACTCTGGACTGTTGTGTACTATTGAGTCAACCGTTTCTAAAATCTGAAATCTATTCAGCATTTCCTGTTCAAAATATCTATTCCACTTTTTCAGCTCATAATGGCCTGCTTTACTTGCACTGACATTTCTTTGGCCCTCAAGTTGAATGACAACAGCAACAAACTCCACATATTGAATCAGCTACAGCTAGGCTTATTTGCTGGGCCTATTGAATATGATGCAACCTGATGCTAATGATGCAACAATTGGCCAATAAGCATTTGAGCACTTAACTTGTGTCCAAAAAATGGGGGGTGGTCTCTGTATAAAAAGAAGTTGAATTTCTATGTGGCTGAATAAATATAGAGGGACACGAGTGAATATGCTTGATTTAAAGCGAACATTCTGCACTTTAACCTCATAGCTATGTATTAACAATCAAACACAAAGTGCTGGGTGCAAATACTGTGCTGCTGTCCAGTTACTTAAGGCATTCCCTTCTCGCAATGAACACAATGTCCTTACCTTCACCTGTGCATGCATGTTTGTAGGAGAGGGTGTACGTGCATGCACGCAGGTGAGTGTTTGAGTGCATTTCATCTGGCCAAAGTTTTACATGCTAAATGTCCTCAGCTCTTGCTTAGCCTTTAGCTTATTCGTTTTGCAGGTGTGAGCTAAACGCTTTGTGGCAACAGCTAGGCTTTTAGTCTGCTGGATCTGAGGCTGTGCTGCAGTCCAGTCTGCCAATATGTCCACCAGCCTGACTCTGAAAGGAACAGTCTGACTCAGTCTGAGTTGTCCAGTTTTGAGAATTCAGCTCAGCCTTGAGATTTGCTATTTTGGGTTCTCCTGGAAATAGCCATCGGACGTTATAATACGCGGTCGGACAGAATAACGGAATGGAGCGGAAAGGATCCTCTTTTTTATTCTGGCTTATTTCACTTAGATAATGAGCCGAATTAAGCGGCGGTTCCCATAGACTGCATTAGGCTAGGCTCAGTGTCAAAGGTTCCCTTAGTCTCTGTTGTGTAAATGTGACAAACCATACAAATGACCAGTGTTAGCATTATGAGATGTAGGTGCTAAGAGTCTTCACTTGCTGCCTTTTCAGGCAGCACAAAAGACTGCATACCTCTGTGAGGTAAATATAAAGGACAGTGTTAAAAGCATTTTGAGTTCTTTTTATTGGAGATAACGTACTGATCAAAATAACTCCAATTCATGTGATTTGGTGTTGACTCGGTGAAAGCTCATTGTGTAAGTGTAATTTAAATCCAGTGTAATTTTAACACCCTCTTGCAAAGTAGACTATATATTAGATGAAAAGGAAAATTACTGTATTTTGCTAAACACTGATTTTTACCTGTACATTTGTTTTTTTCTTTTTCTTTTATTTCCCAGCACCATTCCTCTTTTTAATCTGACAAATACTGTATCAGAAATTGTACATGCGTTTTGTAGTATAGGATCTGTTCTATGGCTATACTTAAGATGATGGATTTAGAGGACAATGATGATATCTCTAAACCTTATTACCCAACAAGCCAATTCATTAACATCAGGGGTTGATATCAATATACCACTATCAAATGGACAAAGGAAAGAGTTTGATGTATGTATCCCCCCCTTTTTTAAATAGAGGAAAAACTAATGTATTCATATCAAGTGTATGTAAATAAAGAATAGTATTTGATTCTCAGAGCAGTAGCTGTGATTGCTTTAGAGGAAGGTCTGATTTTATCATGGTTTCTCACTCTCCTTCTGCACCATTTGTGGCTCTTTGGATCAGCGTTAACTTTTGTTGCACAGATCTTCACAGGTTTGGTTTAAAACATCATGAGATCACAATGTGGGATAATGCCTTTCTTCCAACATGTATCCCTGTACTAGTCGAAAAGATACAGACTGAACTACTACATTAGAACATCTATAAATAAATTCAATCCAATTTGGTAAATTAAAAAAAAACAAACAGACTGAACATTTCTTTACACGTAAGATCTTCAGATATTGTGGTACTATGAGCATTTTGAGATTTTTGTAAAATATAAGCAGAATTATCCTTACACTGTGAGAAATAAATTTGATTATTTAAATGTATCCTTTACATTGCCAGTGTGAAGATCACCTTACCCATATATTTCTCTATACTTTATGAACCGAATATTATAAAGAATCAAACTTTCTTCTTTTCTTTTTTTTTTTTTTCGTTCTGTATTGATTGCAACTTAACATAGAAAATTTAGTTTGGGTATTTGAATCAGTCCTATTTATGGAGCATAAACCTCTATTTTATAAAAGAATGAATACGCAATGTGAATACTGTTGTTTTGCAAAAATTATATGAAACAAAAGAAAATAAAACAGACTTTTACAGAATGTGTGACCCATTAATATTTTTCCTTTGGTGATGATTACGTTCCCTTTATTTGACTTTTATCTGTCGGGGAGGGGTGTTGCACTTGATCATCTATTAGGAAACATGTAAATCATACGGCTGATCTCATGGTGCCGCCCAGGGTTTATTTGTGAAGATGAAGAATTTCTATGAATATAGTTTTTTGTAATGTTTTGTATTTTCTTTTATTAGTAATAGTATGTGTTGAGAGAAAATAAATAGTATATCTGATATTGATCAAAAGGGAGACTTATGAAGACAGGAGAGTGAGTGAATTATTTTTCTTTTGACACACTGTGAATAATTCAATTGTACAGATTGCTGTATGGGTTATATGCTTTTGAAATTTTGAATAAAAATATATGAAATATTTTTGTTAGTGATGGTATCCTGAATTAAATCAGCAGTGGCTGGTGAAGCAGATATATAGACTGTGACACAGTGCTAACACAACATCCATGTACCATCTTCACAGTAAAATGCCAATCATCAAGGAAAGCTGTGAAGTAACATGCAAAACGGCCAAAATAAGGAAAACAAGTTTGTATAGCATTTCTAGAATGAGTTGGAAAAGTAAAATTTGCTTGTTACCTTGTAGTAAGTTTAACATTGTTACAAATTAAACCTTTTAAACTCCAGGCTAATTTGCCAATTAGACAACCACAACAAAAGCAGCAGCTTGATTAACCTGGGTATCGAAGCCAGAACCATGTCATCACTCACTAAACACTGAACTACCACTGCCCCCCTTCCCCTCTAATTTGACATTATTGATTTAAAGCTGCATTAATCAGAAACTATTACCAGGTACTATGCAACAGCTAATAAATTGGGTTATGGGTTATGTGGAATTGGGTTATGTGTAAAAGTGTGATAAACTGTTGTGATGAAGTGTTGACCCCACACAGGACACTTACTGTAAAGTGTTAAATCAAATGCATTTCACCCTTTTAAAAATATTCTACAAAATATAATTTCAGATGTTTTATCATATTCTATTCTAATGCCAATGATTAAAGCATGAATGGGAATTCTCGTAATGCTTAGAATGACATCTGTTAATAGATAACATCCTGCTACTCAACAGAAACAGCCAATCAGTTTGCTGGTTGTACTGTAAACAGAGGAGGGTGGATATGCTGATAGGAAAATCTCTGTCACAGAGTTTTTCGTGCATCATTGACATGAAAGCTGCAAACTATTAAGGTTTTTGGTCATTTACAATATGTTTTTGAATATTTTGTGCATTTGTGTATTTCCTGCACTCATAGAGATCAGACTCTGGTCTCGTGTTTTGAAAAATAGCACCAGATTTGCTTATATTTACATCAATAAACAAGTGAAATTGTGGTACTATTTGAATGTGATACAACAAATCTGATTACTTTAACTTTTTTTAAATATTATATTATATTTTCATTTATGTAAATGTTATGTATGCTTAAACATTCACCAGTACTAAATGTAGCTCTAAATATGAACAAATATAGAAAATGTAAAGGTTACTCACCAACACTTCACTGTCTAGTACTGCATTTTATCCTCCTGATCAGATTCCTGAAAAAAACAACAAAAAAAAAAAACAGAAGATCTGATTCATAATCCTGCATGATTAAAGGTTTTGACACAGCAAAAACTTACTTAAGTCTTAATATGTTGTTGTGTTTATTTTACACATTTTCACAGTGAGCTGAATCACATGTGAGCTTTCTTTCTCTTATCATAATCCTGTGTAGAGTATACTACAATGTTTTAACAATGGTCTACAGCAGAGCAGCCGATAGACCTAATAAGAGGGAAATTAACCTTGACAGTCAGACACTACTGCTAAAATTTTCAGGTGCCCTGGGACATGTGGTGCAGAAGGCAGGGGTGAATAATGAGTGAAGGGTAGGAGCTTCCTCATAATGGGAAGATTTATTATCTCTCACTATCAATTAATCCCTACAGGCAGCAAAAGGCCAGAAGCCAAGACAGCAACAGGATAATGTGCAGTCCTGTCTGAGTGTGTGTGTGAGCGTGCACAGGGGAAGAGAATGTTATAAGAGCTATTAAAAGAATAAAAAAATAATAAATCACAAGACACAGTCAAAATTAGCAAATAAGAGCCCAGACCCACTTCTGAATACTGATACAAAATTCACAATAGAATCAAGTAAATTACATGACAGTCTTACATGACTGTAAATATTCTAACTGTTGTAACACAACTTGCATTATAACATTTTGTTCTACAAACCACGTCAGAACTACTTATATGGAACCTAGAACATGTTAATAAAGCAAATGAATTAATAAATGGTTGGAACAGACATATATTAGCAAAAAATACACTTTTAAAAGGGAGCTATTTTCATTTAGTTTTACCTACATACTGTAAATAATGTGATGATCCCACATTCACACTTAGTCCTGTGATGTCACATTTAGCTACGTTTTTTTTTTTCTTTTTTTCTCACACCTGCACTATTTAGTCCAGTTAAAACTGATTCTGGTTTTGTTTCGTTCCTTGGTAAAGTTTACAGTTTGTTTCAGCACCAGGTCTCAGCCTGGTCCCAAACGAGCCCCGGAGAACTTAACTTATGCTAAGAATGTGATCCAATCTCCATCTGATACAACTATCAAATACATTTAACTCCCTTGTAAAAGAAAAAAAAGTGTATTTAAGTATACTTTTTATAAAGTATACTTAACATGGAAAATATGTACTTTTTAAAATTAAAATATTTACTTAAATACATACTAAATGTACTATTTTGGAACAACTTATGGCAACTTAAGTATATTTCAGTGGTAATTGAGTGAAAATATTTAATAACGCAACATATTTAATTAGCCAGTCACAGTGAGAATCTGAATCACATCTGAGTTTTCTTTCTCTTAACATAATCCAGTGTAGAATATACTACAATATTTAATAAGTATATATTTCATTATACATTTCATAAGTATATATCAGTTGTAATTAAGTGATTTTTAAATCCAACATAAAAGCATTTAATTGTGCTTTTGAGTGCTTTTTTCGTATAACATCTGTGAATCTAAGTAGATTTAAGTACGTCTTTTTTTAAACACCTTTTTTAATACTCAAAGTATAACTTTGAAATTTACTTTTTACATATTGATGCACATAGTGTACACCCTAATACTGCTGGAAAAAGAACTACACTAAAGTGCACTTTAAGCTCTATAATGCCACTATTTACTGTAGATTTTCTATCAACACACCGTCTAATTTAAAGCATATTCCTTAAAAACATATTTTATGGAAATACAGAGAAAGTATATTTAATGTGTATTATCATAAAGTATGTTAAATAAAAATGTATGTTTAGTATTCTTTACATAATTTAAACATATTTTTAATGCTCTAAAGTATACTTCCGTTTCACAAGGGTTATGTTTGAACGGCTTTTCAGCTGTAGTTTAACCTGATTCATTACACAGATGATTATTACAGCTATCAACAAATGTCATCGCTGTTGCTGCTCAATACATAATAAACATACAGAGCATTCTTTCAGTATTTCGTCGCTGTCCAATGAAAAACACTTATCTGCAAAACAGCAGCTTTACAGAAGAGACAAAAAAAACCTTGAAAGTTTTAATGGAAGTCAATGTAAAAACAGTTTATATCAGGTAATTTTGAAGAGTTTCTATTGGTCCGTTCATCAAGAAATTTTGGCACAGTGTAAGGGACAGGTTGTCTGTTCAAATTAACTAAAACTAAAAATCGACAAAAATGGAGATAAGTGTTTTTCATAGGAGAGCGACGATTTACTTTCTTGCTCTCGCCCCACACAGCTCATGGTTTGTTGTGTTTGTTGTTGTTGTTTGTTGTCCTTCTGTTTTATCTTGTGTGAAATCAAACCAACCCAACGAGGAGAAGGCTCCAGGTTAACAAACTCTATAACTGATTCTGACTAGAGAAACAAACTGCAGTTGTAGTAAAAAACACCATTTAAAGGGATAGTTGCACACGCATGACCACCATAGGCTTTTTTTGGGTTCAAAAAAAAGAAACAAAATAAAACAAAATAATAAAATTATTGAAAAATAACAAAGTGAACCACAGAGGTTCCCGAATTACGATAAAAAAAATATATAATAATAATATTAATAATAATAATTATGAAATAAGCACCTCCAGCACTAATGGACCCACACAAAATTAGCCCTTGTTTTGAAACTACAAAGGCCAGACTAATCGAGATAATCGTGCGGAAAGTGGGTCAGAGCCCTTTTACACCTTAAAAGAACATGATGTTGCTTTGATGGATTTAATAGTGTAATTATTTTTTTGCTCTGTTTGGCGGTAGCAGAATGAGGACTATAAATATTTCTGTATGAAACGTCTCCTAATGCACTGGTAAAACTCTGTATTTCAGAGAATCGATCAGTGCTAATGCTCTTTTTTCCCCTTTAAACCATTTTCTGCAGTGATGGCGTACGCTCTCAAGATCCCATTTGGACCACAAAGCAAATGTCATTAAAAATCTGTCCAATAAACTGCTTAAACATAGTTGTTCCAGGCGAGGGATATCAGGGATTTGGAATCTTAAGCTGCAGTACACTAAGCAAAGGTCACCACTGCCTTTCCTTGACCTTGACTGAGCCTGTGGTTCCCTCCAACTCTCTGGAGTGAGCTGCCACTACTGAGAAGCCATGTATCATCGACCTGTTTGGAGCTCAGAGTTGAGCAGCGCGGGCTCCGGCTCCTCTATCTCGGTGGAGCAGGCGGGGTGAAAGGCCTGCTTCCACCGGAGCAGAGCTGGGAGATTGTTCTGATGGAAGGCGCCGTGTGCTGCTGACCTTGGCTTCGGCAGTGACTGAGCAGAAAGTGAAGCTCCCGGCGGGGCTGCAGGTGCTTACCTCACGGGGCAGCACTCCCAAATAAGGCTGAGCTCCTCACACCTTCAGAACAATAACAGGCTCAGCGGTCTGTCCAGGATCAAATAGAACCTCTATCTCTTTCTTAATGCCAGCATCTGTCTGTGAGAGTCTTTCTGCTGAAGTGTGTGAAGTGGAAAAGCTTGAAGTTGAAACCAGAGGAGCAAAGTCCTGAATTACTCTTCTGTTAATTACAGGATTCAGCTGTATCATTCTTTATTACTGTGTAATATCACTTTTATCTAAGAGGATTTCTTAATTCATTATTTCGAGTTGAGCCCTTTGACCAAATAACCATATATCTACCATGTTCATCCTGTTGGAGAAATCAGATTTTTTTTTGTACAATTGTAAGTTTTTTCAAATAAAAACAAATAATGAACTGAACAATTGGTTCCTCCCAAAAGAGAGAGAGGAACGGTTGATATACAGGTGTATCTCAATAAATTAGAATATCATTGGAAATGTAATTCATCTCAGTAATTCATTTCAAAATATGAATCTCATATATTATATAGATGTACTACACACAGAATGACCTATTTAAGCGTTCATTTTCTTTATTGTTGATGATACTGGCTTACAGCTGATGAAGTCAGTATCTCAGAAAATGTTAATAAACAGCTCTGAAAAAAAATAAGAGACCACGTAAAAATGATGAGTTTCTTTGATTTTACCAAATTGAAAACCTCTGGAAAATAATCAAGAGAAAGGTGAGTGATCACATGCCATCAAACCAAGATGAACTGCGTGAATTTTTGCTCCAGGAGTGGCATAATGTTCTCCAAAAGCAGTGTGTAAGACTGGTGGAGGAGAACATGCCAAGATGCATGAAAACTGTGATTAAAAACCAGAGATATTCCACCAAATATTGATTTCTGAAATGTATGAATATGAGCTTGTTTTCTCTGCATTATTTGAGGTCTGAAAGCTCTGCATCTTTTTCATTATTTCAGCCAATTCTCATTTTCTGCTAATAAATGCTCTAAATGAGTATTGTTGTCCATAGTTGATATAATAAAACAATGTTAAATGTTAATCTTACTCAAACATATACCTATAAATAACAAAATCAGAGAAACTGATTCAGAAACTGAAGTGGTCTCATTTTTTTTCCAGAACTGTATATAATAATTAAAAAATTAAAAATATATATTTTAATACAGAAATATTGGACTACTGAAAAGTATGTACAGTATATTCACTCAGTACTTGGCCAGGACTCCTTTTGCAAGAATTTGCAGTTAAACACTACAGTAGGAGAACCCTAACTGCTAGTTTCTGTTATATCAGCTAACAGACTGCTGTTGCCATGCTGAGATCTGCACTGAATGAGGGGGGTATTCATATGTTTGTAAAAACCTAAGCATCTCTGAAAATCTCTGTGTCTCCATGAGAATAACATAACAGCTCTAAAACGCTCGCGTGATCGTGCCGGCCCAGCATGGGGTGCTAATATCTCTCAAAGAAATACGCTTTCTCAAGAAGCCAAAATACACTTAAATACAGCTTCAAGATGAAGCCACTTTTTTTCTTAATGTGTTGTTCAAACAGCAGGCCTCCTTAATCCCATCTCTCACACAAACATAAATTCTGAATCATAAGTAAGAAAGCTTAGAACTGTAAAAATTGCTTTTAAATCACCCACAAACCGTTCTGAGAAGTTTAGAGAAATAGGAGTTTTGTAGGCGTTCTGTCAGAGTTTGATGAAAAGGCAGCAAAAGCTCAAAATAATAATGTGATTTCTGCCTTCTTTAAAAGCTGATGTTCTGATCAAATGTAAAAAAGCTACAATTTGATCTGGATACTTCCAGTCACATGTGGAGAGAGGGCTTTACCAGGGATCAAATCAGCGATCTCCTGAAGATTCGGCACCACATATATGACTGTGTAGTTTAGTGAATGTAGGAATATTCCAATTTTGATTGTAGATAGAAAAAAAAACTGAAAGTAATAAGTTGTTAAAAACTTTTTTTTTTTTCATATCAGTAAAAGAATAGACTCTAAAATAGGTCATACCACCAGGGATCACAAAAAGTCACTTTTACCCTTTAATGTTTTGGAACTTTTCTACAATCTTTACTCTACAGTATATAGCATTTTTAGTACATACAATTAAGCAAGAAAATAGAAAACCAGTCTCTCTGGCGAATGCTGATCACTTTTATTTTCAAATAATTATTAATAACTAAAAAAGATGCAGAGCTTTCAGACCTCAAATAATGCAAAGAAAACAAGTCCCTATTCATAAAGTTCAGAAATCAAGAAATCAATATTTGGTGGAATAACCCTGTTTTATAATCACAGTTTTTATGCATCTTGGCATGTTCTCCTCCACCAGTCTTACACACTGCTTTTGGAAAACTTTATGCCACTCCTTCTGCAAAAATTCAAGCAGTTCAGCTTGGTTTGATGGCTTGTGATCATCCATCTTCCTCTTGATTATATTCCAGAGGTTTTCAATTTGGTAAAATCAAAGAAACTCATCATTTTTAAGTGGTCTCTTATTTTTTTCAGAGCTGTATATAAAACACATCATAGCATGGAGGGACTGGATGCAGTGGGTGCTTACATTATCCGTGCTTGGCACGTCGCTGTCCTCATCAAACAACAACTTCTGCACTTTCCCTTCATTTCAAACCTCAGGAAAAACTCAGTGTTATATCCCAAGGTTGCTTGCTGCCTACAGCTAGATTCTTTGAAGTACACACAAGCCTAGACAAGCTCCATTTCCTGTGGGGAGGAAAAGTTCATGAAGATGCGATTTGCAATTCCGTATCATGCCCTGACCTACAGTAGTATCTACTTTCCAGCCTTTTTTCACCTAACTGCAATTATTTGGGATTCAGTAAGCCAGCAATAAAGGGTTAAAGAGAAGATCAACTGAAAAACGCTCGTCTTTAGAAGGCCACGAGGTTGAATGACAATTCTTATACAGAGAGTGTCTTTCAGGAATGAAAGTTCCACATTACTCCATACACCTTTTACAAGTCTATATACACCTTGAGACAAGTCTTAATTAGCTTTGTTAGGCTGGAAATCCTTCTTCTGCCTTATAACTCCAGGTTAGTGCACAATAAAATAGTTCTGTTGCATGTATTACTAGGGATGCACAATGATATCTGAATTATACCAGTATCGACCATTAATTTCTTTTTTTTTTTACTATTTTAAAATAACATCATTATACTGTTTTTTAAACAGATGGTGTGAACAGGTAAGTGTAATCATGATTCTGTACATAAGCAACATCCACAAAAAAGGTTAAGTTTTCATGAGCAAAGATGACCACCGGATCTCCAGTTTGTAACAAATACTTGATAACATGATTAAAAATGTTTAAAACAATGTTTCTCAAAGAAAGATTGGAAGAGATTTGCATATTTCTCCCTCTACAGCTCATAATATCATTAAACAATTCAGAGAATCGGAGAGAAGTTCACATTATAAAGGACAAGGGCACAAGCCTAAGCTAAATATCCATGATCCCCAATCCCTCCATGGTCACTGCATCAAAAAACACCACTCAGCAATAGCTAATCAAAACACACTGGTAGGGGATTAGTTTGTTAAACCTTTATCAAGCATTAAAATACAGAGTTAAATTAATCTCACCTACAGTACATTTTACTGAAAACTTTTTTTGGTAAAATAGATAATTTTGAAAGCCCAAAAGTCAGTGTCATGATATGTGGTTATGTCATTACAATTCTGTAATTTCTGCTTTAAATAAGATAAATAGGACATATTTTCAATTTCTTACACTGGCTGCGTAAGAAGGGGACAGAAGGTATGTACATTTATAAACATACAGACAGGTGCTTACTTTAATTTTATGTATGTATTTTTTTTAAGAATAATCAGCATTGACTGATATGGCCAATATTTCAAATAGATACTAGCTGAACTATGTATTGTGTGCCTGAACAAGACCAAGCAATGCTAACTGCACTACTACAATTGGCTGACACACACTGTGCTACTTTAAAATCCATTGATTTGTTGCTTTTCTTTATTTTTTATTGGTTTATAATAATATAGTTTATTAGTTTATAATAATAATAAACTATAAAGCTATACTGTGTTGTCTAGTCCACCTGTAAGTAATAAATGTGTAATATCGGCCAGAATTCCCACATCGATGCATCCCTACTCTTACTCTGTACTGTGTATTAGCTGATTTAAACTCTTTAATTTTGTCTTGTAGAGCAAGTGCAGTTCAAATGTTAAAATTATGGACAACCACAATCTTAACTGCATTTAGGTTTTATTTTTTAATTTTAAAATATTATTTCTCATCACATCTTTCTCCAATAGTGAGAGGCACTGTTAGGAAGCGTCGTGCAATTATCTGACAAAATCATTAATATAAAATGTAAAAAGATGTCAAACTAGCATCTAGTATATCCAAATATATAGGGATATATTTTACAGTAAGTTTGACACCACAAAGTTTAGTGGATTTATTTTTATTCTGTCTAGCATTTTTCCTACAGCCCTTAAAGTGGGCTATATTTTTGTCAAATATGATAATATTAAAGTTAGGCTCAGTAAAATAAAAATAAAGTCAGTAAATATTGTCAAATGTTGTGACGAAGTTCAATACAGACTGTTTCTGCAAACTTGGTTGTACCATGGATTGATTGGCAATTGATCATCTGAATTTGTACATTTAAATCTGTACTGAAAAATGAAGTCTTGGGACAGGACACTGCATTTCACAAGGGAGTGTGATAACAGGAAATTTAACTCTGGAATTGAATAGAATGGAATCAAATTGCATATGGTTGTGTTCACATTACTAGACTAAAGTCTGTTTTAAAATCTGATTGATTGTCTTAATGTGACACAGATAATATGTGTTCCCTTGCATTAGATAAAACATACTTTGCCTACTAATATGGATTTCAGTTGAGGATTAATGTTGTTTGGTATTGTTTGACTCCAGTGTCTTTCCTTATCGTTATTGATTGGCTGCATAAATACAGGGAATATTAGAATCCCTACATTTGGGTCTCATTGGATGCCTGTGTGCAATAACTAATCTGCAGACATGATCAAACATTAATGTAGAAAACAGAAGATTAGTATTTTGTATTGTTACATAGATAGAGAATAGTAAACAAGAGCTTTATCTAAGCTTTGAGGATTATGTTTACAACTCACAGATTGAAGCAAAAGTGAGCGATTATCACCTCCTTCTTGACACATAACTGAAATCCTGAGTGAAATACATTTTAATTATTGCTGTAAATGCAGGAACGCACACAAACTGAATTATCACCAAATAAACTCACTCAGTGTCTAACAACTACCAACAGATGAGAAATTAAAGGAGGAAAACAACATGAAAAACCACCAGACACAGATTTCACTAGTCTCTGAAACTATCCTAAAGGGAAGGATCACTATTCTTCTAAAAAGATATTGCCTCCATTTGTGATTTGATGGTAGTGATGGGAGGCACTGTCTGACATACTGGTCCAAAATCGTTCTTAATCCATTTAAAAATGGTTTGTCATAGCTAATTAAATAAAGCCAATAGTTATGTACAAAACCATGATCAACTAACCCTCCTATTATGTTACGGATCAATTTGACCTGTTTTAAAGTTTTAAAGATTTAGGAAAAAGTTATTTAAAGATTTCGGAAAAAGAGTTTATTATATAGTATTTTTTCAGTATGAAACTTCTTTAATTTGCTTGAATTAGTATAATCAACATATAATATAAAAATGGTTCACCTCACATATTTGCAACCACCCCCTGCAAAAACAAAAACTAAAACAACATTGCAATGTTATGTTTCAATGTTGTGTAAAACTATTGTTTTATATGTTGGTTTTTCTAAAGTAAAAAAGTAGTGAAAAAAAAAAAAAAAAAAAACAGTGATTATTCTAATTAAACCATTACCTGTTAGAGGTAAGGAACACCATTCAGGATTCATACACGTTTTAACCAATACATTTCCATGTTTTTTTCATGACTTTTTCATGCCTTCATACGATTTTTAAAACATCAGTGCAAACATGAACAATAAAACAAAAAAATCAACTAAAACTACACTTAAAATTGATTGTAGTAGGTCTAAAATAAATCTGATAAAAATTATGACGCAAAATCTTTAATAATAAAATGTGTGTCGGATCCTGAGAGCTCCATTGCATAGGGATAAATTACGTTGTTAGCTCAAAATAGATT
The DNA here is from genome assembly GCF_023375975.1 of Astyanax mexicanus. Taxonomy (NCBI): domain Eukaryota; kingdom Metazoa; phylum Chordata; class Actinopteri; order Characiformes; family Acestrorhamphidae; genus Astyanax; species Astyanax mexicanus. Next base: position 33,967,832 of record NC_064413.1, on the reverse strand, counting down.
TTCTCCATCTATAAACTGAAACAAAAAGAATTGTAGACCAAATTTCCATTACTTTTCCAAAACTTTCCCAGGCCTGGAAATGGCTATTTTCAAAATTTCATGACTTTTCCAGGTTTTTCATGACCGTACAAACCCTGATCATTGCACTAAATATTGATAGAATAATTAGCAATGCAGTTAGTAATTAAATATTTACACTGCTTTTTAGGATTTTTTGGGTTTTACACATCATTTGGATAATTAAACATGTACCGGGTCAAACTGACCCGGGAACACCATTGTGTGTTCCTGACAGATGCTTTTCAAACACTGGTGTTTAAAATTTGTGAATCCTGTATTTTTTTTTGTGTTCCGTCATAAATATGTACCAACAAAAATCTGAAGGAAAATGTCAAGACATTCATCTATGAGCTACATCTCAAGAGAATGTGGGTCATGCAGAACGCCAATGACCCTAAGCACACAAGTGATTCTACAAAAGAATGGAGAGGAATAAAGTAATGTTTTGGAATGTAAAATACCAATCAATCGTATACCAACTTAACAGATCTGTTTAGAGGAGTGGCTAAAAAAAATAACTTAACGCTGATTTACAGGACTTATCAACAGTTGTTAAAAATGTTTAGTTACAGTTACTGCTGCACAAGGGGGTAACACACTGAAAGCACGTTTGAATAGATACGCAATGTTGGATAATTTTCTTTAATAAATAAATGACCAAGTATGTTAATATGTGTGTTCATTTGTTTGATTTGGTTCTCACTTTAGCCATTCTCTTCTGCTTAAAGCAGCCTTATCAATCACATGGTACAACCATTTACTCATACACACACTCAAATAAGGTGTAATTAAGCATAGACAATTCCTCTACCATGTGTATTTATGGGAGGAAGAAACCAAAATACCTGGAAGAACATACCAAGCTACTCACAGACAAATACCAGAGTGGGAATTGAACACACGAGTGTGACACTACCTGCTCTAACTGTGGTGCCACTGTGCCGCCATCCCAAACTCATTGGGGGGAAAATTAGGTGTGTTTGAATTGTCCACAAAAATCCTGACCTTTGTAAAATGCAGATGCATAAGTCACAGAATCTCAGAAGGCTTTAGTCTAGGAGTTTAAATAGATGTTTCCAAAAGTTTTTATTTCTTATTGTTTAAACATTGTGAGCTGCTGCTCGTGAGCTATGATCATTGTCTTGTTGCATGACCCGACTGTGCTTCAAATCCAGGTCACAGACAAATAAAATTGTCTTGAAGAATTATCTGATATAGACCAAAATTCATCTAGTTCTCTCAATGTAAGCAAGACATGCTGCTCCTGATGCAGCAACACATACTCAAACCATAACACTACCACCACCATGTTTACAGTATACTGTATAAGTTATAAGGTGGAAAAACAGTAAAAAACAGCTCAACTACATGCATTTATTTCCAGCACAGGCAAAACAAACTTCGACCTTATTCGATCTTCCTGCTCATGACAACTGTGCTGGCTTATGCACCTGATATGTCAGGCTGTGTCTGAACTACAGTTTTGATCTGTGGAATATGGGAATAGGAAAAAGGCATTCCCTGAAGGCCACAAGCTTTTTCGAAGTTGTCTGTTCTCCACAACACTCCATTCCCTCTCACAGACAAATGAAGGATGTTACAATCTTCAGTTGTGGCATCGATGAGGAAGGAGAAGCTGAAGGACTCGTGCCTGCAGAGAAACTTTATGGAGTGTGAAGGCCAATTTTAGCAGTACGATGGCATAGCTCTTGTCTGCTGAGTCACTTTTTCCCCCACTTCCTATAAGAACTTTCAATATTGAAAATGACACAGAAAGTGTGTGGAGTGTGTGTGTGCCACGCTTTCTGTAAAAACCTCACAGGACTGAGGAGTAGAACGACACTAGCATTTTGTAATGTGAAGCCCTCATCAATATTCAGTAAGGAAGTGACAGTTGGAGAGTCTTGGCAGCAAAAGCTGGCATCTTAGGGAGGTTGCCAGTGGTTCAGTGAAAATTGTGGTGTTTAGAAACCGCTGCTGAACAGCCTTGAAGGCTCCCTTCACTGACTGACTACGTTGTAGAGTTTATATTATCCCTGCAGAAAAGCACAAAAAAAAAAGATTTACATCCCTAAATCAGAAAATTTTGGTACAGTATGCAAAATGCTAATTTATTTAAAAACTAATTTTAATGACAGACAGCATGAACCCAAGATATTTCATGTTTTATCTGGTCAACTTTAATTCATTTATAAAAAAAAAAAAAAAAAAAAAAAAAAAAAAACCAAACAAACAAAAAAAAGGTCAATTTTGGGCTAGTATTGAGGTAAAAAAAAAAAAAAAAAAAAAACGAAATAATAATTTAATTTCAAAAGTTGATGATAACAGGTGATTTAATCATGATTTGGTACCAAAGCAGTATCTAAGTATAAAACTAAATCTTTAGCCCTTTTCGGATGGGATTAGTTTTTTAGGGGGACGTCTCAGTGATAAAACTCCTGCATTTGGACTGCAATTAACAAACAGGAGGACCAGTGAGGTTTCTTTTTATCTTTCTCAATCACGACATCGGGTTCAGTAGCTCCTCCATTTCCACTCGCTGTTGTGTTTACATGGATCTCCATGGAAACGCACGCCCAAAGAGTAATTACGGTGTGTCTGACGAAACTCAGAGATGTGCGTCCGGACGGGACTAAAATTACCAGAGGACCACGGAGTTCAGCGAAAAACAGCAGGTAATTCAGCCTGTAATTTTTTCAGAGGATGTCTGAAAAAAACACACACATGGTGGGAAACAATTCAAAGATTGTATGTATATAATGCTTATGATACAATTATATTAAACAATATTATACTTAGCACAAGGAGTCAGGACAGCTGTTCATACTGCACTAGAACCATTGTTAGTTATACATTTATTTTGTATATTTTAGATTAGAGTATGTAAATATATATAAATATATATTCTGAACATGAGTCTGACTCTATCACAGTATTAATTTAGGTACTGACATATGTAATAACTGGGAGCTGCTATTCCCACTGCTATTTTAGTGTTTAATTTCAAGGCCATAATCTAATAATGAAAAGTTATGCTGTTGTTAATATTCACTAACCCCATGGATCATTTTATTGGTACTAATTAAAATCTAATGTCTGACAGTATATCTTGTCATTGAGGGGAAAAAGACAATCACATTTAGCACAGTCATATTTTCTATTAGATCACTCCAGCTTCAAGGGAATTCTTAGTTAAATACATAAGCCCTATACAGGTTGTAGAAAAAACATGTACAGAACAGCATGTCAGCTTTAAAAGTTCATAATGCGTATAAGTAGTAGCCTGGGACCATTTGTAATAAACATAGATTTTTCCTAGTACATACTGCATTGATTCATATAAAAAAATAAGTTTGTTTGCTGCAATTCAGTTGGTTTTGTGACAACACCAGTCCAACAGAACACTACAGAAATAAACCCAAACTAAAATCAGATTTAAACTACAATAAATTGTTATTTATGTGCTTGTAAATGAGTTAGTGAACGTATCGTCATAAACTTGGCATAAACAAGACAATCGTATAAACCATACTTGTGCAGAGTGTAGATAAAACCACATTTAACCAATCTGTGCAGTGAACACACACATATACACAAGTGAGAACACTCAGGGACACAGATTTTGTGAGAACACGTGCCCGGAGTGGTGGGCAGCCATTGCTGCCCGGCCCACTAACCGCTGAGCCTCCACTGCCCCAATTCCTGCTGCCATTTTGGCCTCTAACCTCTAATGTAAACTGAAAACTCTCTATATATACAATTACATATGCATATGGGCTATTTATAACTTTTGTTAAATGCGTTATTCAATTCTAGAAGGTGCCTAATTGGTATGCACACCAGCTCAAACAAACAAACTCCTCTTGCAGCTCGGGTACTTTTATTGGTAACAAGTTGCTGCAAAATGTAAATTTATCTCCCTTTTTAGAATGCCTTTACGAGCACATTTCACAAATGCTTCTGTTGACCACAGCAGTGAATCTCTGGAATGGCCTAACAAAGCATTGTGTTTAATTGCGTATTACTATGTCTTGATTAAATTTGTTTATGTATCAAATAATTCTTGCATTTTAAACTGCTCATAAAGTGGCTGGCCCAATAGCACTGTAAAAAAAATAAATAAATAGCTTTCACCAAAGTAATGCCTCACATTGGGCCGGATAAATAGGCTACAAATGTCAAATCTCTCTAACAAGATAAAAAATATCAGCAGTGATTAACGTGCTTAAGTCAAATTGCCTGCTGTCACAGAGTTTTGAACTAGCAGAAGTTATTAAAACTGTCCAGATTCAAAAGCTCTTTGTGAAATGTCAGGCAGGGGACTGGGGCAGATAATAAAAACTCTAGGAGCTTCTTTGAGGGGGTCTCTGCAAGGAATGACCCCCAGTAACCTTTCCTTCATCTCTCTCCCACCAGAATGAGAATGCGACTCTGGCTCTGGCTGCTGAAATGCCAGCTAGTGCTGTGTGCAGGAGGAGCGGCTAGATGGGCCGGGGTGACGGTTAGTGCCGTTGCATATGGAAAGACTTTCAGTGTCGCGCAGCACGCTGCAGGCAGCATTCTAATGAGGTCATCAATAACCCCAAACAGCTGCTCAGAAAGAGAGACTCATCTGTTGAGAAAATGCAATGAGGGAGAGTTTCCTGAGGAAAAAAAATAGGACAAGTAAATTGTTGAATTCTACATTTATTCATTGCCAGTGTTGTCGGTTAAATTCGGTTAGAGCGGTTCAGTCATCAGTGAGAGCATTTGATACAGCCCGGAAAGCTCGTTATGGGCATTAGATCAATTTCATCAACTGTTTTTTTTTTTCATTTCTGTACTTCCTCTGCATGCTCTTCTCTTATAAAAGTAACAGACAACGAATATTGAAGAAAAACAAGCACTCTCATGCTTGCTAAGAAGGAATAAGAAAAATAAGAGCAGTTTTTACTGTTCTTTGATTTCTCTTTTGGAATAGTAAATCCCATATGGAGAAAAAACTAAATTGTCCTTGCTTTTGAGGAATAAGCATATTTCTCTGTTTCTCTAAACCACAAAGCTCAAAGCAAAGGATACAAAGGAAATAACAAATGAATGCAAGTAAAAATGACAGTGTATTTGATGGGGGGGGGGGCTGCCCTGAGACAGTATATCCAAAAGGGTGTGTATTGGTTAAGTAGACCTCAGAGATGTATAGTAAGAAAGTAGAACTAATTCACATTTGTACTTAAGTTCTAAAATGCTGTATCTGTATTTAGTGGAACATTGTTTTTTTTTCTCCAACTTTCTCTTTTAACTACTTTTAACTACGTACACTACATATTTTCCAATACATTTTATACATAATCATTTTATACATTTTTTTTATATGCTGCATTTTTTTATTGCTACAATTATAAAAATGTTAAGAATGATTCCAAACCCACATTATCATTAAAGCCAGATTGGTAGATGCTTTGCAATGTCAGCAGGTTTTATAAGGCTCCCTAAGGTGAATCAAGCGAGTTAATCTTATAAGAAGAGTGAGAACATTCCACTGCTTTCTGTAATAACTACATAACAAAATACTGTATTTTTACTTTCAGTACTTTGGTGGTACATTTTAAGCATTTAGAACTTCTACTCAAGTTGCTTTTTTGATAGAACACTTGTTCTTTTACTGTGTCTAGTACTTTATACATGTCTGACAGACATACAGTAGATTAACCAACCTTTTTGCACCTCATTTATTCATTAAATACAAGCACACATCACACAACAGAATGAAAACTGTGATACGATTTACGCTGTGAAAATATGCCAGAAGCATTAAAAGAAGACTAAGAAACTAAGAAATGACAAATAACAGCGTAATAAAGAAAGCAATGTGATGCAAAAAGATGGATTCTGTCTATTTTGTGTAGAAGTTCACACTAAACATTTTTTAAGGAAAACAAAATGTGTTTATTAAAAAAAAATATTATTTGCAGAAAATATAACAGATTGTGTTACTGCAAAACTTTGTCCTTGGTACAACTACTGGCTAAGCAACAATTCACAGTGTGTTCTCCATGGGTATGACAGAGGTGAATAAGAGAAGTGGATAAAAAAAAAAAGAGGGGAAAAGAAAGACACAGATCCTCGGTGGACCAAGTTGTCACCATGGCTGTTGTCTGTTTGTGCTTTGCTGAAGACTATTTTTGCTTATAGAAAAATCAATAGTGCTTGAGTTATCAAATCCAGTGAGCATAGGGAGGGGTAGTATGGCGAAAAGAGAAGGAGCGGAGGCAAAATCGATCCTGAGGTATTGCCTTATTGAACAGACACTGTAAATAGCAGCATTACGATGTTAAGTACTGCAGAAGTTATCAAGAGGCTGAGAGGAGGTCAGGCAATATGTGTTGCCTTATGTGATATATTTTCGCTGGTACATATTAGCTCTGTAACTTGCTACTTCATTTGGAAATAGCTGAACTGAACTAAACTAAATACGAATGCGTCACGTGTTAAAAACACAAACAAGCCAAAACAAACTGATGAATGGGTCTTAATTTCATAATTAAATTCTCTACAGCCTCTTATATTCACAAACAAGCCTGTACAATGAAAACTGAGTGTTTATTACTGGATGCAATTAGCAGGAACACATAAAGAATACAAAGATGATTTCATCAGTGAGGGTACTACACCATTAACGGGGACCGGCAGATCACAAGTGGGTGAATACAGATGCAATCAACATGATTGACTCCTCATCTGTGCAAAACATGAAATGGACTGACGCAAATACACTATAGAAACACAAATGCATGCATAAAACACTCACACACAATTACCTCCTTATTTACCTCATAGCTACAGTGTGTGTGTGTTTTCCAGGCAGAGTGAAGGCTGAGGGAAATTCACTGAAAATCACTTGCATTATAAGATATCAAGTTAACAAGGGGCACATGTTCAGAAAGAGACCCTGAAACCTGTTGAATTCAGCATCTCACCAGTTTTCTGGAACTTCTGGAACTTAGAATTGGCCTCTATAAATTCTTCACATCTGTAAAACTATGTGCTACATAAAATAAATTAAATATACCATTTTATACACTGTATAAAAGCTCATATATGTATATAAGCTCATTCAGAGCATAGTTTGGTTTGATAAAGACTATGACTATGCACCTATTGTGTTGTTACCTATATATCCTATTGTGGTGGCACCGAGTGTGAAAGGACATAGTAGCTCGGTGGGCTTTTTTACAGAGTGTGTATTAGTAGGAAGGTTATGTGTTCTGGTCTGTAAGTTTAATTGTGTTGTAGTGAATTCACTGGTAAAGCATTATTTCATCGTAAGTTTGGGGTGGAAGGTGGAAATGAGCCTCCACTGATGGATCCCCCATTTTGTGAGAGAATTTTTGACAGTGATTTTGCTGCTCTCTCTCTCTCATTTTTCTTAAAGTTGCTTAGCAGGAGTATTAATTCTTTCTTCATGCATTTACTTGCTTAAAAAAAGAAGTTTGTCAAACAAACTTTTTTGGTTTGATTATTTACTTCATATCACATAATAAAAAATAAAAAAACACCACTGAATTTTTTTATTATTACGAGAGAAAATGTAATTCAAAATCATAAACAGTCTTGTACACTTGTAAAAAATACATTTGTTCCTTTTCTGAAGCAGTTTACATGCTCAATTACAATTACAATTACAATTCAGCCTATATCATAAAATGCATGCAAAAATGTAAAAATTAATAGAAATAAATAAATAGCATACTTTTATCTATGTAAGATAATGCATTAGAGAAACCATTTCTTTTAAATATGCTTCTAAACTGATTTTTTTTTTATTTCTTGCAAGCAAGTGCAAGGAGCATCTGTCCAAGTAATGAGCACCACAGATGGTTCTGAAGCAGTGGGTCATCTTCACTAGCAGCAGAAGCGGTACTCTCTTCTCCCAAGGCCGCTGCATGTGGAGCCACTTGGCATTAGAACAGAGCAAATGGCACAATCGGCTAATGACTAAATTCCATAATTAGTCAGACAATTTCATCCTTATTAGTAATTTAATGCACACCAACTGACACAGTAAGAACATTGCAGGGGCAAAAGCTTGTTTCAAATCCCATCCAAATGACAAACTAAATTGGTCATTAAATGAAATGTCGTCAAGGGGAGGCGAGTGACTAGCAGTAATATGTGAGATGTAGAGAGGGGGGAGGGGGGGATTTTTGATGTAGCAGCTCTTTCACAAGTTAACAGAGTTGTGCTCGCTGAGAAGAAAGGCTGCACCTGGGTTTCAGTGCAGAGGCATCCAACAAGAAATGACAGTTGGGACTGAAGCTACAGAAGCCATGTTTGTTTGAAGAAAGAGAGAAAGAGCAGCAGAATGACTAAACTGAAAGAATCAGAATGAGTGTTGTCGGTTGTAGGTGCCATGTGAAAAGAAATCGTAAAAAATGAATGAATTCCCTCCGTCTTAACCAATCAGAGGCAAAAAAAATAAGAGCTCCAGGAAGAAGAAAAGAGTGTGAAACACAATAAAGGCACGGGTCAAAGAACAGAACATACAGCAGCTGGCAAAATGTGAAAGAACTAATGCTAAAATATATAGCTGAAACACAAACGGTATAAGTTTACAGAACTAAAAGCTCTATACTTCAGTTTCTGAATTAGTTTCTCTATTTTTTTTAGGTATTATTTGAGTAAAATGGAAATTGTTGTTTTATTCTATAAAAAACTAACATTCCAAATAAAAATATTGTCATTTAGAGCATGTATTTGCAGAAAATGAGAAATGACGGAAATAACAAAAAAGATGCAGAGCGTTCAGACCTTAAATAATGCAAAGAACACAAGTTCATATTTAGAAAGTTTTAAGAGTTCATAAATCAATATTTGGTGGAATAACCCTGTTTGTAATCACAGTTTCATGCACCTTGGAATGTTCTCCTCCACCAGTCTTACACACTGCTTTTGAATAACTTTCAGTTCAGCTTGCTTTGATGGCTTGTGTTTATCCTTCCTCTTGATTATATTTCAGAGGTTTTCAATTTGGTAAAATCAAAGAAACTCATCATTTTTAAGTGATCTCTTATTTTTTCCAGAAATGTATAACAATAAATAATACTATATAATATGATGTTCCAGGGTCTGACTCTGTTTAGATCTTTGTTTAGCCTCTTATAGTCCTTTTGCTTCCCAAATACCTTTTATAAAAAAAGTTCCTATTCAAACTGTAAGAAAGTAAAAAAAATAACAATAATGCTTTGAGGCTCCACAGAATTGCTTTGAATGCAAGCAAATCTTAACAACAATGCTCCAACGTCTAGTGTAAAGATCTTCTAGAAGAGTAGGCACTGTTACAGCAACAACAGTTCTATTAATACATTATATTTTGCTAGAAATGCTGATTGAGCAGGTTTACTTATATAAAAGGACAATTCTTTTGGATATGGATCTCCTCTGAGACTTAATATGATTTTGCTGCATGATACTATACCATGCAGATTTGCATAGACTGCAAAACACATGCCTTCTATTTCCACTAGCATAAAATCCATAGCTTAATGTTTCAGCACCTGGTAATTAATTGTGGCCTGTAGTCATTTAGAAACAAAATCACTGTGATGCTCCACTGATACTGACTATAATGGAGCGAACAGTATCTCTATCATTGCTGTCCCAGGCTTAGGACACTGCTAACTGCACTATGTAACTCTTGTGAAGTATGTAGGAATACACTTGCGAGAACTGTGTAACGATGCACAGAATTGAGCATATTTGCATAAAATCCTGTAGTGTTTCTATTTCGCATTTATTCGCACGACTATATTACATTTAGTAACTGTCAGTGTATCTCTCAGCTTGTCCAGAAATGTGTGATCATCTGTGATGCCTAAATACATGCATTATGATACTACTTTACAGTGGCTTCCTTTTAAATTGTGAAAAAAGAATATAAATGATTCAAGGTCCTAATGTTTGCATTAATAGTTACTACACCATGCAAAATTTGCACAGACTGCAAAACACATGCCTTATATTTCCACTAGCATAAAAGTCATAACTTAATGTTTCAGCACCTGGTAATTAATTGTGGCCTGTAGTTATTCAGTAACAAAATCACTGGGATGCTCCACTGACACTGACTGTAATGGAGCAAACAGCATCTATTATTGCTGTTCCAGTCTTGGCAAATGGCTAAATGCCCTATGTAACTCAGGTGAAGCATGCATATAATGAATCATATTTGCTACAATCCTGTAGTGTATGATTACTCTACACCCAGCTTGTCCAGAAATGTGTGGACATTAGTGATGGCTCAATGCATGAATTATAATACGCCTTTACTGTATCTTTTTTCTCTTTAACTTTTCTCTCAACTAATACCTAGAAAAAATGAATTGTCCAAAAAAATGACAAACAAAAAATGTACAATCTGTGTGGTGTATACTGCATACTGATTAATTAATAGAAAAACAGATTTAAATTGTATTTAAGAAACTTTTTTTTATTGTTAATGAAGAGCATCATTACAGTGTACACCGACTGCATAGGTGTCCTTTGGATATGGATCTCCTCAGAGACTAAATATGATTTTGCTGCAAGTTGTTATAGCATGCAGAATTTGCACAGACTGCAAAACACATGCCTTATATTTCCACTAGCATAAAATCCATAGCTTAATGTTTTAGCATCTGGTAATTAATTGTGGCCTGCAGTCATTTCGAGCCAAATGATAAAGAAGTATAGTGCTGAGTTGAATAACCATGAGCATCAACAAGGATGTGTTACAGCCACCAGATGGGCTAGTGAGTGCTGCATGCCAGTGACTAGAACAGAGAGCATGATTTGCCAGTGGGATTGGTTGTAGCCCAGCAGTCAGAGCACTCAGCCATGAACGCGATGGGTCACAGGTTCGATCCCAGCTGATAAGACCATGCTCCTGCTATTGTGCCCTTGAGCTAAACTCTCGCCACTATGTTGCTTTTGGAGGATTGCCTGTATGATTGGTTCCAGTTGCTTTGGGTATTATTTCTGTAAAATTATACAGTACCACTGACACACCTAAAAATGCACATACAGTACCTGTATTTTTATCTAGGTGTATTTTTTTTCTTCTTAGCGCAATTGTTAACGTGACCTTGGCGATGCTGCCCGAGCAAATGTCAAACCTTGAACGGAAATACTTCACTTGTCATGTGTCTCATTGACAGGAGGCCCAACATGTGTTTGAAGGCTTCGACAGATAAGCTAGTGAAGTGATGAGGGGGAAAAAGAGGGGATATTTCAGCCTAGGAGCTGAAAATGGGGATAAGCAGAGGATAGTTTACATCTGATATGATAGGTTTTTCCCTGTTTTTGTAAAGGTCTGCGCTAGGAAAATGGGGGGAAAAAAAAGGAGTGTGCGCGAGAGAGGGAGCACAAAATTCTAATGGCAGATAAGAGATCAGCCTTCCTGAGTTTGGGAGGGGGTGAGACTGACAGAAAGTAATGGATTTCTGTGCCTGTTGTGATTAAGAGCCTGTACTAAAGCTGTGATAATGTGCTGATATCTGCAGGGAGCTGCCTGATGCAGGCTGATGATAAAACCCAAGCACCGAGAGAAGCGCCTCTGTTCGCTCGCTCTCTTTCTCTCTGCCGCAGCTCTTCCTAACATGCCTGCTCCGTAGAAAATCTCCTTATTTGTTTTCTGCTTTTGCCTCTGTAGATAATTTGGTTCCTAAAGTGTGATTCCTTCAAACAGTTCTTATCATTACAAACCTCTGTAATCATATTGCAGAAATACACACATTTGCATTTAAACACCTAATATCTTTCAGTTAAAACCCCTGGCAGTGCAAGATGCTACAAAAAAGCAAAACAATCTTCTGGAACTGCTGTAGACTGAGGCTGCGTCCCCATTGTGTGCTGCACACTTGTGCTATTAGGTACACACTGTATAATAAAATTAATAGTGCAGGTTTGGCAGATTTGGCTCTTAGAAAATATGTACTAAGTAAAATAACACTTTAAATGATGTTAAATCACCACTGTTGGGATTCAGTTTAAACATCCCCATTGTTAATTGAACACTAAAGTGTTTAATAAACAGACATGACTAGCTTTTCTCTTTTTGTTTTGCATTGATAGATATTTCAGTATTTTCAACATTCTATTTTCTATTCTGCATGCTTAATACCCAAAAACCTGCTCGTTTTAGCAAATAATTCTATTTTTTGTGTTTAAAGCAACAAATGCATTTTAATATTAAAATAACAGCTTCAAATCTATCGTGAAGTTCCACTGACTTCCACTGACCAGGTTCAACAGGCTGTTAACTGCACTTTGAAACTCTGGTGAAGCAGCCACTGCGTAAGTGAGGTGAGTATCTTCCAGCTTGTTCAAAAATGTGTGTCTCATAGATCAATCAAGCTCTGATTGTAAGAGAAGCCCAGAAGAAATGAATACCAATTCCACTTCACATTCTATCTTAAGTTCCTTCTTGCATAATTAAGATGTTTTTAGACTCTAAGGCATAAAAAGCCTATGGCATATGAGGCCTGCTCTGGTGTGTGGTTTCTTGCCCCATCCAATGGGCCACAAATGGGTAAAACCTTAAAACTCTAATCAGACCATACAAATCTGTTTACAGGTCAAAATATATATATATATATATATATATATATATATATATATATATATATATATATATATATATATATATATATATATATTGTATTTGTATAGTTTATATTTGTATATATTATTCGACATAATTGGTATATAGGTTGTATGATTAATCATTTGGGTTATGTCATGACAATATCTTATTTTTATTATTATTTGCCTAATTGCATTTAAACAGACATATTCGAGTAAACTGACAAATAGCATGCACTGCATTTTTTGTTTTACAGATTTTGGTCTAATATGTTGATAGCATGTATTGCAGTGTCATACAATTCATAACAGTAAAGTATCTAAAATATATTTATTCAGTGTACTTAGTCTAGCAAACCTCATTTTGAGATAGAATTAATGTTCACCCAGTGAGAATAAATGGATACTGCTTTTACCCTTTATGTAATGGACAGAATACTTGAGAAAAATGGCGCATGATAGGCAGACAAAATGCCAGAGACAACAAAAACATGACATGTCTAGTAAATCTAGAACATTTCCTCTTCCTCTAGCTTCTCTCGATTTATTTGATACTGCCATTACCACTTAACTGGTCCCAGGAGGTTCCTTACACAGAAAAAAACAAGTCAGTCCATTTCCAAACCATATGTCCCAATATCCCTGGAGACCGTGCCTCTGGCTGCCTGAACGCCTTTTACTTCCTCACAGATACACAATCTTACATTTGACAGCTACCATATACAATCTTCAGGAAGCTCATGAGAGAGAAGAGGATGTGCATGTGAATCTAAAATGTTTTCAATAGGAAAAGACGTTTTCATGAAAAAACATTTTATACTGACTCTAATTAGATTTCCTTATATTAAATCCGTAATATCAGACATTCTAAAAACAGGTGTTCCAGTGTTTGATTATTGCAGTGGCTCGTATACCCTCAGTGAGCTAGCTAACAGGTTTATAGGCAAAAGGATAGTTACACATCCCTGTTTAATTACTACTACTACTACTACTACCCCAACTATTACCACTGCCACTATTACTACCACTACTACTACCATTACCCCAACTAATACCAGTGCCACTATTACTACCACTACTACTACTACTACCACTACTACTACTACTACCCCAACTATTATCACTATTACTACTAGCACTGCTTCTGCTACTAATACCCAAACTAGTACCACTACCACTAATACTACCACTAATACTACCACTACTACTAATACCCCGTCTATTACCACTATTACTACTAGCACTGCTTTTACTACTAATATCCCTACTATTACCACTAATACTACCACCACTACCACTACTATTAATACCCCAACTATTACCACTACTACTACCACTACTACTAATACCCCTACTATTACCACTACCACTACTACCCCTACTATTACCACTACTACTATTACCCCTACTATTACCACTAACACTAATACTACCATTACTATCAATACACCAACTCTTACCACTACCACTACTATCAATAGCCCAACTATTACCACTACCACTAATACTACCATTACTACTAATACCCCGACTATTACCACTATTACTACTAGCACTGCTTCTACTACTAATACCCCATATTTTATCACTACCACTACTACTACCACCACCACTTCTAGTACTTACACTAGTACTACTCATACTACCACCACCAATACTACTATTTCTCCACTACTACTACTACTGCCACCACCACTACTACTACTATTACTACTACTACCAAAACTACCACTACTTTCACCATTATTACTACTAGCACTAAATCTACCACTACTACTACTACTACAAATACTACTACTACTATTACTACCACCACCACTTCTACTACTACCACTAGTATTACTACTCATACTACCACCACCAATGCTACTAGCACAAAATCTACCACAACTACTACTACTACTACTACTACTACTACTACCACCAATACTCCTACTACTCCTACTCCTACTACTACTACTGCTACTACTACTACTACTACTAATAATAATAATAATAATAATAATAATATAACAACATGTGTGATTCGTATGGCAGAGCAACATATGGGATTTGGCCATAAATAAGAAAAAAAATATCAGGACCACGGGATGAAATTGCTGCAGCAAGCTGACACCTTCCATGAGTGTTTTCACACTGTGGAGACAGATCAGTCTTTCCACTGAATCAGTGTGAAAACACAAAGGAAAACTCTGCTCTTCAGGGATCTTTCTTTATATATTTACAGAGTATAGGTGCTGCATTTTTACAAAATGTGCCGTTTTATTTCTCCATCATCAAAAACATTCCAGTTACATAATTTATGTTTAATTCTATATTTATTGGTCATGCATTCTCTGGTCCTGTCTAAACTCTTGCAGTTCCACACGTTAATGCTACAGAAAAAAAAAAAAAAAAAAAAAAAAAAAAAAAAAAAAAACTAATATAATACAAATATACAGTAGTTGCATTTTCTTTGTAGCCTATATAACTGCTTTGCATTGTGGGTTTAATTTGTATGTCTGAAGCATGAAAAATGGTCAAAATGGGAATTAATTAAATAAATGGATCATTTGAATAATTTCATTCTACACTAATTAGGCCTCGCTATCTTCTTAAACAATGTCCATAACCTTTACTCTCTGTTTAATTCCAAATCCTACTGCTGCCAAATTATGTTCTAATACCATGATTCATTCCATGTATGATCATTTCCATGCTTCCACTGCGTGCAGGCTAATCTGTTTCTATTTAATATTTTAGGCAATTTGCAATAACAAAGTGCTTCATGATAAAATTATCTAATGACCACTGCAATTCTTATTCTAATAGAGAAATTTTTAATTAATAGTATTAATTTTTGGAAGAACACACTGTAGTTCTTCTCACTAACAATTTTATTCCTGGATAAAATTCTAGAAAATGCAGATTGTGTGTTCAACAGCACAAAGCATAGTTAGAATAACAGGATGAAGAATAATAATATTATTATGTTCTATGCTGAGATAGTGTCTTTATTCTTCCTTTAATCCACACTGCTCTAGATTCATGTACATTTTGCGAAATCATATACAGTTATGACTGATAATATACATTTGTATACAATTTATATATACAGCTCTAGAAAAATAAGAGATCAGTTAAAAATTAAGTTTATTTGATTTTACTAAATTGAAAACCTCTGGAATATAATCAAGAGAAAGATGGATGATCTAAAGCCATCAAACCAAGCTGAACTGCTTGAATTTTTGCAGAAGGAGTGGCATAAAGTTATCCAAAAGCAGTGTGTAAGACTGGTGGAGGAGAACATGCCAAGATGAATGAAAACTGTGATTAAAAACCAGGGTTATTCCACCAAATATTGATTTCTGAACTCTTAAAACTTTATGAATATTAACTTGTTTTTTATCAGAGGAGATTTTTTTGTAGTTTATAGAATAAAACAACAATATTCATTTTACTCAAACATATACCTATAAAGAGCAAAATCAGAGAAACTGATTCTGAAGCTGAAGTGGTCTCTTAATTGTTTCCAGAGCTGTATATTTTTACTTTAACACACCTTTCCCACAGATCCACAGATTTCAGGCACTAATGTTTCCTCCATCAGTGCAGTGTAAGGAGGTGGGGAGCAGTGGTTAAGTGAACCAGCAGTCTCTGTGTGTAAAATGTCAGGAGATTATTTATAATAACTGTTATCTCAGGGTTCAGGGGGATCTACTGTGCCAGGGAAATTATTGAACTTGTGTACAACACTTTCAACCTTTGGCTAAATTGATGTCCGTAAACATTCTTGACTCAAAACATCACCCCAATACCCCGCCTCCTGCAACAAACATCACTCTTACTGTAACAGACCAGTAGCTTACTTTGCTTTAATCCTGTCTTTTGGACAGGAAGAAGCTTTAATTTGGCATGAAATTCCATCTATAATGTGACTGAACGGCAGTGACACATATTAAGACTCTTGGCCAGGTTCCAACTGAATTTTTCAATGTGAAATATTGATAAGAGGTCTGATTATTGACCTCTCCTTACCCTCTCTCTCTGGCTTTGCACTATATTTTTAACTTAAAGTCAAAGTGTTAACTTTGCTCTATTAAGCACAGTGTGCCTGAATTTGAAAAGAATATGCAAGTCTGATTTAAATTTGACTTTTAAATTGACTAAAAACAGCTCTGACTGAAATACAAAGAAAGAAGATCCAATAAAAATCCATAAAAAGCTGTGTTAAAAGAGAATTAATACATAAGCACACTTAGAATTGCATTGGAAAGATGTTTGACTTTACTTTATGATGAAACAGACAGCATCAGTAACTTGCAACAAGGCATAGGTAAAGAAAAAGTAAAGAAGCTTATAATATATCCAAATATATCCAGCATATTATCAATAGAGCAATGTTTAATAGGCTATCAAATGTAACTATATTTCACTTTATCTGAACTGTCTGAAATCCATATTTGTTAATGTAGCTACTGAACATGCAAGATATCTTCACTAAGAGTGGAGTAATAAGGTTAGACAGATTATCTCATTTAGGAACTTTGTTTAGAAGATATTTGATGCGAGAGAACATCAATCAACTGCCAATAAACAGTGCTGCTATCTTTAAAATAGCAGAGGCATAACCTTATCCACCCTCCACCCCAACACCAGAACAATGCTCTTCCATCCAAACTAACCAAACCAATATAACACACAAACAGAGACACAACCTAAAGACATAAAAAGCGACTTTAAGTGCTATGATCATTTGTTCAAATGATGTTTCAACTGAATTCCATTCTATATGTTTGGTAATGCACCTGGCCTTCTGGGCTTCTTCTGGACTTCTTCTGGATAGAGCAATCCCCAAACAACGTGTTTTACACATGCATTTGTGGACTAGCTGAGGATTAAAGAATCATCACTGAAAGTGAAAGAATCGTGCGGACTGACTTGCCACAAGTATGACTTAGCAGAAGCAATGATACAGACGAGTGCTGGGCAATTAATTCAAATTGAATTTTGAATGTGATTTCTTTTTAAATGGAGTAATCGTGTTTTTACATACAGACATTTTATCTTTTTAATCTAAAATATCCAAAAATGCTACTCCTTTCTAAAGTGTTTTACCTTGGTTACGCTCAAACTGCTCAAACTTATTTTTATTATTACAGGTAAACCTAGTTTTGAACCATTTCTTTGTCATCTGTAGTTTGATTTTATTTTTAGTAAGCGGGAAAACAATTTATTATAAATCAATGAAAAAATCGAAGATTTATTTTTAGGCCATAATCGCCAGAACTAATGCAGACACTACTCTCCTTACATATCAATGAAGCTGAAACATAATTTTGAAAAGTACAAATGCAACATAATATTAAATTATGGTTAGAAAACCTTGTCTTATCCATAAGCACTTTTAGATTTAAAATCACATCTTTCCATTAGCAAAACACAATTAAACACACAAGTAAAATGAACATTCAATGTACTCTTACAAAACTTAGAGCAGAGCCATGTTGATAAAACCTAGTGTTCCAGACTATGAAATATAGTCTTTGTTATGTTTTCTTTGCTATGTTCTACTTTGTCTTAACCTAAAATAATCTCTTTTATTTACTTTGAGTATTTACAAGAGTTTAAATTGAATATGCAATGTACTCCATTATATTGTAAATTATTCTGTCGAATACTTTAAAAACTGGACACCTGATCTGTCTACATCCTTGAATTTCATCCACATTCAATACCTGATTTAGTATGACCCACAATGCTCTAGAACTTCATGACATGACCCAACATGCATTGATTGGAACACAGTGACAAGAGCTGGAAAATGTTCTCCTTTCTCTCAGTTCCTTGTTGCTTTTGTAATATCCTCATCTCATCTAACCTTGTAATGATCTTCCTCTGTCCTGTGCGAACACTGTCTAGCTTCTCTCCTGCCATGTAGCCATTTTTAGCCCCATAATTTCCTTGGCAGTAAGATCCTGATGAGGTTGGTCAGGGATGAAGACTTCTATTAAGTTGGTTGTTGTACATGAGGAAAATTACGGCTCCATAAAGCAGCACTGCTGCCAGTCCCCAAGGTGAGCCGTAGCATGAAGAGCACACTGTGCCTCCACCGCCGTACAGGTTGGTCTTGAAAGTTTCACTACACTAGTCTCTCTCATTCTCTCTCTCTTTCTCACCTCTCCTCTATAAGTTTTATATTACCACTCACACAAACGTTTAGTGAATCGGGCAGTTCTTCTTGACATTCAGTCAAAATATCATCATGTATTAATATAGAAATGACTGTAGATATGATCCTAAATGGAATACAAACTTAAATAAGCTTGTAAAAATTATTATACTACTATACTACACTGCCTGGCACAAACAAAAAAAAAATCCATCACCTGGATTGGTTGGTTGATGCTGCAGTTGATCAGGTCTAGGTTCAGCAACAGTATGTGCTGAAAGAATGAGGTCAGTTGACTACCTGAATATACTGAATACAGACCAGGTTATTCCATCAATGGATTTTTTTTTCTTCCCTGATGGCACGGACATATTCCAAGAAGACAAGGTCAAGAATTATGGGGCTGCAATTGTGAAAGAGTGATTCAGGGAGCATGAGATCATCATTTTCACACATAGGTTGTTCACCACAGAGTCCAGACCTTAACCCCATTGAGAATCTTTGGAATGCACTGGAGAAGGATCTGCTCTGCTCATTTGGTGGCAACTTTTGTATCTCTTTGTGTATACCTAATCTTATTTTTTATGTTATCTGACATCTTTGTTTTAGCCTGTTTTATATATTGCATCTATATTTCACTTAACTTTTTTTTTTCATTCTAGTGATCAGGCAGTCATCAAAGCATTACACTGCTAGTAGAATCATGTATGATTTTGTATGTGACACGTTGAATTTGAACTATTTACAGAGACTTAAAGTTAAAGTGACAGTTAGGGGGGGGTTGGGGATTTAGTGACATCTCTGGTGAGAATGTGTAATTAAACAGAACATGTTAAAGAGCACTATTAATGCATGTTAGAGTGAATAAATTGCTGTCTGTGAACTTCTGTTTCTGAGTACATTGTTTTGTTTATTTTATTTATTTATGGAATGAAGAGAGCGATTATATTTAACAAACCTGTCAGACCACACCATTTTTTAAATAAATATATCAATCAATATATTGTCAGTATTTTCTTGTACTTCTCCTATACATATTACATTTGGCAGGTTTTTGCATGAAAAGAAATATATACTGTATATCATACCATTCCATAATCATGGCATTATCACTGCTACATACATTACTAGTAGACATATGAAGGTATAATAATATAATAACAAAACCCATCAAAAAGCTGCAATCTGAATTCTGAATGCAATCTTTAAAAGCAGATGTATTCTTAAGATCACATACATGCCCATCCATCCTACATCAAGTCTGATTCTCATACAGATAACAAAGCAACAACTAATTCATTGGATCAGAAGCGAACTACATATTTACAAATTAGTGGAAGATTACCCAAAGAAGAAATGATCCAGTTAAAAGAAAAACACACAATAAAGGGAGTTCCATAAACCTTACACAACATTAGCAGTAAATAATCTACAAATGGACAACATTTCTTTAAATGTAGAAATATATTTTCAGTAGGTCTCCTCTACAGTTCTGAAGACATGGGCTGCACAGGTCAGTGCTGTACTCTATTTTGACAGACAGATCCCAAAATGGGTTTCGGTAAGTCCTCATATCCTGCAGACCTTCACTCACATGTCAGGAATTTCACCAATTCTCAAAACTCGCAAAGAAAATAAGATCTTGGCTGTGAAAATGACAAATTGGATTTATACTCCCCAGCAACTTGGTTTGTTTATTTATTTCTGCACTTATTTTGAATTCTTTCAGAAAAAGAGAAAGATATTTTCTTCACAGATGAAGTACAATATTACTACCCACAGGGAACAGAGATATAGTAATTCAACCACTCAGTCCAAAAGGATAAATATTATACTGTAAGCTTTTAAGTCAGCTCTCAGAAAGACAAAATAAGGGTTTAAGGTTGAAACTCTGTTGTAATTGTTAGGGGTTTTCTCATTCCTTTGTCTTCTTATAACAATTCTGCTCTAAAGCAAATCAGCCAAAAAAAAAACAAACCATAGAGACATAAAACTCAGGCATTCTCGATCTCAAACAGACCTTATTGGGTTGCTATATTAAGGGTTTTTTTTATTTTTTGGCTCAATAAAACCTAATTAACAATATTCTTCTTGCTAATTTTCATATTAAGCCCAACCTACCTTTGTGAACACATTCCTGGGTTCTCGCATAAGTGGCAAATCATTCATGGAAGGCTTAAAATTTATCATTATCAAAACACATTTCAAAACAATATCAAAACACAATATGCCTGTCCAATGTAAATAAGTCATTCTGCAAATAACACAATTAAACAGTTGTGAGTAGCACAAAATGCATATTATTTTTCATACTCAACCAACTGCAATATAGTACTTTTCAAACTAGTCCATGGATTTTCATTTTATTTTAGCTGATATAATCTTTACATTTTTGGGTAAATAATTATCAGAAGCAGAAATGCTGACTTTTATAATTCAGGTATGTATTCAACCTAACTGGCTCCAACTGAATAAAGAAATGTCTGATTGGGACCAAACTAGACATGTGTGTTCATAGTGATTCTTTCCACACGGAGTATGATTTGGATTGAACTGGCCTTTTAGAGGTACTAAAAAAATAATACTAAACACTAACTATTAATACTAAAATACTTTAGCAAACTAATTTTGCAGTGTTGGTCCAATACCCATGAAAATGGATGAATGGATAAAAAAAAGTTAAGATCAGGCTGCTCTTCAAAAACAAAACAAAAAAAAAAAACATTGCTTTCATCATCTAATAAACTATTTGATACAGAGATACAGAGAGCTCATGTTCATGTTGCACACGGAGCACACAGACACAACATCCTCGTCTATAGCAGAGTTGAACCTGTGGGCTGCAGAGGCAGAAATTACCACAATAAAAGCGTCTTTTAAAGTTTTGATTTTAAGAAAGACTGGTATCTTTCACAACTTCAAAGGAACACATTTCATCTATCAATGAGAAAAAATATGGTTTAAGGATTTTAGTGCCTCTTTAATTCCAATCGATATATAACAAGAAAACAGCTAAATTGTAATGTATAATATTATGGATATAACAATACCACAATTTGTATTCATATACATTTTATTGCATGTGATGCATATGCAATCTACAAGAAACTGTTCACACATAGTGAAAAAAACACATTAAGCGTCTTTTGGCTGCATAATGAGCACTGCATTTATTTCATAAAAGGCAAAGCTGTCCAATTAATCCCAGTAATGGCTCTAATTAAGTTAGCAGAAGCCGGTATGCTGCGCTGACACTCGTGCAGTTGAAGGTCATTGCTGAACGCGTGCTTTAAATTGAAGCTTTACAAATTAAACCATCGTTTCCCTTCTGGTTACTTACCATTAGCCTGTGAGTAAATGTTATATGAATTATAGTGTGTTTGTACACAATTATTACTGTACTAAAATAAAATGCACAGTTATTTAAATAAAGTACCTAAATACTGGAAATAATCTAGATATAATTTTATTTAATTTGCACAGTGTGAGGAAAGTATGGGGCTGCAGTTTCGTAATTGGCAGGTTTCCCCTCAGGTATAAATTAATGTCATTTCAAAAGCCAAACATAAATCATATGCTATTTTAATGAATGACGATGGCTGAAACTCAGCTCATTTGCATTATTTTGTGCAGTCACATCATTTACCACATCCTCTCTCTTACATTAAAAATAACATTTTGGTTATTAAGATAGAGGCCACTTTAACATCTGATAAGATCTGATTAGATGTAACAAAATAAATATTAAGGCCTATAGTTTTCTTACTGTTATACAGTATATAGATGTTAATGGCTTAATGCCAAGTCTGTTCGTTGAGATATTATCATAATTTTACACACGTCTTCCCCTCAGGTCATGCGAAGCTGAGCCGTACCCAATAATATTTATGATCAATAGTCTCACAGTAGAACTGGCCTATGATATTATATTTCTTCACAACATTAAATTATAAAACATATTTAACTCTGATCCAGAGGTTTTGTTTTGCACCATTTTATGAGCCTTTCCCCTTTTCATGTTATATGCTTGCAATGAATTGTGGGTAATTGAGTCCTAGGAAGGACACATCAGCTGCATCCTTGAAATGACACCAGGCATGACAAGGCTATATTGCAGTATTTCAGAGGATCCTTCACTTTGGAATAGCCTTCTATGGTAATTTCAGACTGCCAGCTTAAATCTGATTTTTGGCATAGAATCCAGATTGATTTTTGATAGTCTATATAGACTCAAACCACATAAAATCTGAATTTTGCATATCGGATTCTAAAGAATATTTGAAAGTGGCTTGAAATGTGATTATTGTAAACAGAATATTGTATTATTGTACAGATGTGTTTCGTGTGAACGCTTAAAACTGGATTTCATTATGTTTTTAGCATCAATTACTGTGTTTTTTTTTTTGTTTTTTTTTGCTGGTATGTCCACAACCGTAAAGGCTGAAGCAGGGATGTGACTTCAGGCAGCTTCACGGCAGCTTTACAGTGGAATGCATGAAGCAGAAGAGTGAGAAGAGAAGTAAAGAGGGGAGACGGGGAGGTGAGAAGGGTTCGAAGCTGTAAAACATGAAGGTGAAGAGTGAATAAGGGTTTATATATAGGGCTGAGTAGGAGGTTAAGGGCTTGGACCATCTCCCAAAATTAAGTTATTCCAAAATTCTTGCACTTACACTAACCTTGTTACCACAGCAACCCATGAAGATGATAGCACGTTAGTGATGTCAGAATAGACAAATTTCAAGGTCCCTGCAGTCTGAATCTAAACATAGCCTTTGACATGGCGGCTGAAATCTCTTTCGGCTGCAGCCTAGGCTTTGAAACTCAGCTGTAGACCAGTTATCTGCCAGTTATACCCAGAACCATGGACTGGTGCTGGCACGCCCACTCCAGCATCCCTGTCACAGAGCACATGACTGGAAGGAGAAGTTCTGGAACATTGCCTAATTGCCTCCAGCTGCAGCCACTCGGGCTCTCTCAAGACAGAATAAAAGCTGCCTTGCCCCGAGTAACAGGAGGGAGGCTACTAGAGACATTCTACAACGCATGAACCTCTTTAACCCACATGTCTCTTCTCCTCATAGATTCGTGTGATGGACCTGTTCGACCATGTGGCCGCAAAGAGCTCGACTGCGTGCCATTCACACAAACAGTGCGAGGCCCTTTTTACTGCATTGTGTAAATAAATACACGCTCAAGGTCCTTGTAACAAGATAAAAGGCTTGATCATAGCGCACGAGTGGAGAAGGCAGACGTGGAGTGGGAGCTGTGATTCAAACAGCAAATACTCTAACTCTCCTACCTTTGTTGCATTGCTGTGAAGTAAATGAATGAAGCAGGTGGTGCAGCACCTGCTGGAAAGGAGCTAGTCCTTAGCCTGGAGAGCCTCAGGCTTACTGATGATTAGGAGA
The DNA here is from genome assembly GCF_023375975.1 of Astyanax mexicanus. Classification (NCBI taxonomy): domain Eukaryota; kingdom Metazoa; phylum Chordata; class Actinopteri; order Characiformes; family Acestrorhamphidae; genus Astyanax; species Astyanax mexicanus. The sequence continues at coordinate 33,943,616 of NC_064413.1, read as the reverse complement.
GAGAGGAGCTGTGACCCCCTGTATGGAGCCCATATTCTGTTAATGAATCTGGCAGATGACCCAAAAGCTGATGCTGATGAGGAAGAATACATCCACAGGCCAAAAATGCCTTTAAGAGAGATACATGGATTTAAGAGAGACACAATTGTCCCTAAGGACACTACCTGTTAAGTTCAAAACACACACACACATCCGTGTGTTCTACCAACCGCAGAGAAATTCAATTGAAAATAACCAAAAAGGAAAGATTAGTGGGTAGGAAGTAGTTTATACAGTAACCTGACAAAAAGTTTGTTTTATTTATTTTTTGTTTTTAATATTTTTATTAATCTGTTCTTTTAAAAATGTTTTTAAAGGTAGACTGCATGGTCAAGCGTAGGCTAGATTTTATTCACATGTGACACTGGATAGGAAAAGGAATTTGAAAATAATACATAATAAATACCTTCAGAAACATGGGTAACACTTTATAATACAGATCACAAATAAGTACTTACAACAGAAATATCGTAGTTAGATGGTTAAGTAATGATTAACTAATTATTAATTGGAACTAATTAAGGCATTGTTTAACATTACTAAATGTTCTTGCTTAATAATGTAAATAATAATGTATTGAGAGTGTTTTTTTATTCATTTAAAATGGTAATGATTAATAATGACTAAATCTAGTGTCAGTTAATAATTAATTAAGACATTAATTGAGACATGTACCCTTATTGTAAAGTTTTATAAAAAAAAACAAAAAACTGTCAGGTAAAGTGGCCCAAATCCAATTTTCTTACCAAGTCTATAGTTTTTTTAGGCTATTTTTTCTTAAGAATGGTTGGTGAAGGGAGCTTCTTGTTCTTATTGTAAGATGCTTGATAAATATCAGCCCAGGTCCCTTTGTCTATGTTTAGATTGCAGGCAATCAGATCTGTTGAGTTATCTATTTGAAGTTATTTTGGTCAGATCTGATTTTTCTGGACATCACAAATGTCAATCTCTGTATGTTGCTGTAGTAACAAGATTGACATCAGTGATTAACCTTTGGTGCTCTTCTTGGACCCCTACACTCCTTTCACTCTGGATATGAAGAAGTCATTGTTTGTCCTGTTGCGAGTGACGCAATTCACAAACAGAATTCGTTTTTTAAAACGTTATTCAGCTCTATTCAAAAAGGTGTGGTTATTGTAAAAGGGCTGGGTTATACCTAGCCAGGGCGGGACCAATGACTGTATGGGTGGGACCATAGACTGTGTGAGCTCTGTGGAGGCAGCCCTCAGGGGCGGGTTTATTTAAATGAGTAGGCTGTCTCTCCACAGTCTTTCTCCCTCCTCTGGTCTCTACTGCGCAGACTCGGGTTTCAGAATCACCAACATGGCGGAAGATTTTGGCTTTATTTTCATTGAATGAATGAGAACGGCGACACGGCGTCCATCTTTTTTACAGTCTCTGGTTTAGACTATCAATAATCATGAATTTGTATTCATACTTAAAACTAGATATGGCAAAAGTCAGATTTGGGAAAAATCTTATTATCAGTTTATCACGAGCCACTCAAGAGCAGCTCAACTACAACTATGTTGCTCGGCTGATTGCCACTAATTACCTTCAACTTAAGAGAGCGTAAAGATGTCCTTTCTAAGGCAAGAGACACAATACATACCAACTGAACCTCTCTAAACTTAACCCTGACAAACCTGTGCAGCCTTGACCACAGACCTGCTTCACCTTTCTGACCTCATCAACCAAACGCCACAGGAGATTCAGTTTACTGCATTTTTTTGCATTTCCTGCAATTGTGCAAATAATTCAACCCTCCAAGGCTTTGTAACACCATTTATTAAAGAAAAATGCATGTAATTCGGTCCTGTCACAGCCTATAAATATGACAGTCTGAGCTAAAGAGCACTTCAGGTGCTGTTTCATTGAGATTGACCACATACACTCGTTGGCAAATGATTGTTACAAAAATAGTTGCACCCAGAAAGAAGGGTCAGACTGCAATGCAATTCGGTGGTAAAAGGTTACCAGGAACAAAAACTGATAGGACTGCCAAGATAAGATTTTTTTGTACAAAATATTTTGTGCCAGAAAATATTAAGATAAACAATATTATTATACTAAGCCACATGTGTCAAACACAAGGCCCGCGGGCCAAATGTGGCCCGCCACGTCTTTTTATGTGGCCCGCGAGAGCTTGTAAGATCTTAGTGTCTATAATAAATAAGTCAGAAGCGTTCTTTGACCAAAAAATACATTTCCCACAATGCTTGTCGATTGTATTACCCGCAAAGTTACGGCTTACTGCCACTACACGGCAGTGTAGTCATTGATGTGGAAACCCTGCCGGAGGGAAGGTGTAACTTCGCGGGTGGAATTGAGACATATAAATGTTTATCCCATAATGTCCAGAAAAAGAGAAGTTGATGCAGACGGACGGCTGTGCTTCAAGGCGAAAGACCGGTATGCCTTTTGTGTTACGAAGAGTGTTACTGACCAAAATAAACGCTTTTTAGGAGAGATATAAGTTCTGTGTAAATATTTATAAGACAATAGCTGACAAAATCTGTTTTAATGACGTTAATAAACATCACTGTGACAGCGCTAGTCGCAGTTTCACCGCAGCAAAGTACGAGGACGTGAATCACTTATCTAACCAGCCTTTACTGATTTCTGCCCTCAATAACCCTTTCAATAACCTCCAATAGCCTTTAATAGTCTTCAGTAGCCTTCAACAGTCTAACCTTGCAGCCGTGGTGTGTCCACTAAACTCCGTAGTTATAAACATCCTGAGGTTAGCAGCGCGATAACTGACCTGTTTATAATGTAATCCCAGCAGTGACTCATGCTCTAAACGGCTGCTGTTAGCTGATTGGGCTGAAAGATGAACTGTAGAGAGCTGTATTATTCGGTTACAAAAATCTTTATTTCATACACAGAAGAACTTAAAAATTGTAAAAACGCTCCAGACTGGCTGAGCTGAGCCCTGTAGCCCGTGGCTGGGCTGTAGCTCTGACTCAGTAAAGACTGCGGACTTGTGGTGCTGCTGCTGCTGCTGCTGCAGCTCCCACTAGTGGTTGGATGAGGAACTGCTAAATCTGAGGAAATGCTATGTTCTTAACAGCTCACAATTTTTGATTTTATATTTATTAAGCCTTATTTCAGTTAATAATTTCAAAGTTAATATAACTTGATGTCATTTCTATTCACTTGAATAGTTTGGTTCTTGATTGATGGAGTTTTTGGATTTCATGACATGACAAATTAAAAGGATTTATGTTAATAGAGCAACAAGCAAACATTTTTTCCATGCAACTGTAATATTTGATTGAATAAATAATATATTGAGAGTTATTTAACATTAAGGAGTAATTACATTCATTTACATATATTACATTTGGTTACATTTTATTACATATATAAGTTACATCTGGCCCTCGGAGGACAGCCAATATGCCAATGTGGCCCTCGGCCAAAATGAGTTTGACACCCCTGTACTAAGCTATAATAAATTATAGTCTGCAGTCTGTGCATACTGTGTGTATGAAGTCACAGTTATTAAAGCACTGGTCTGGTCATTGCGTGACTGGCTTAAATACTGTTCACTGTTATATATGTGAACAAACGTACAAAAAAGCACAATAGAGGACGATATTACGATTTATTTAAGGAAATTTAGAATGACACTCAAATTGTAGACGTTGTAAAAGTTATAGAAGTTCCTACAGTATATGTGTCCTGCAATAATCCATCCCTTGCAGCGTGAATATTTTCATGCAGTTCCTACAAATGTTGCGCTGGGGTGGAGAGCCGATAATACGTCCAATAAAATCCCACAGATTTTTAATCAGGGATAGGTCTGATGCTGCAGCTGGTTATGGCATAGTATCTGTCTTTTTAAAACAAGCTCTTGAGACAGCAGCAATATGGGGGTGAGCATTGTCTCGTGGTGCCTGTAATAAAGACCAATGGTGATCTGGCACTGTACATGATTGTAGCCCCACCAAGCACACCAAAGGCTTCTGGGTAAAAATGTTGCATGGTGCCTCCACACACCTACCCTTCAGGTCCTTCAGATTCTATTTTATGGTTAATTTCTAATTATGTTCTGTGGTATGTTTTGGGACATTTTTATATACATGTTGGGTAGGAATATATTATCCCTGTTTATGTAGTCAGTTTGTGTGTTTGTGTGCTGCACAGCTTCAGGAGGTCTTGGGTTAATGGTGTTTTCGGTGTATCTGTGTGTGTTTTCCGTCTGTGACTTTTGGTTCATTCTAACTTCCCAAAAAAGTGACTGTAGTGAACTAGAAATGCCAAATTGTCCTCTAAGTGTGAGACAGTAGGTGTGGTACTCTAAAGGAACTAGTGACCTGCTACGTTCGGAAAAGATGGTGGTTTTTGTGTGTTGTTTTTTTAATTGAGAGCACAATGTAGAATAAAAAACATAGCAAAATAATCTATAGTTTATTAAATGCTTAAAAGTAATATATTAAACAATATTGATTAAATTTTTAAATCGAAACAGAATTCAGCATTGATTCAACATGGATGTTTTACTGATTCATTTGTGGAAAAAACAATGAAATTCTGGATAGGGAAGGAAGAACTATATATATATTGAATTTGGAAAATACAAACTATATTTCCTACTTGGGAATGAGACTTACGGGTAATACAGTTCAACAATTAGCCTCAACAATATCTACACACACTAATATCTAGTGTGAACCGTTAGAACACAACAGCTCTGGCCACAACTCTGGACACGCTTCACTGGACTCTTTTTCTGCTCTGAGAAAAAGCCAGGTAATTTTCCTCACCCTCTTCTCATTTTAAGCAAATATTTCATATCGATTGAACAGCATGTCTAGAAGTACATGAAAGGTTACTCTCCCAGGGGCTGGAAAACAAACTCCCAATTAAAATCCTGATGGCTTTATTTTCTTTGTTGATAGGGTTCAATGAAATTGGCAAACATACAATATAATACAATATAATACAAGCTATTTCAAGGCAATGCAGTTTTATATACACATCATATTAGTTGAGACATATCGTGACATTTGCCCTTCTTCTATCAACACTCAAAAATTACTGCCATGATTAGTCAGTTTCACACCTTCGGATAACAATGATGGTACACGCGGTGCTTGTCGACTCCCATTAACTACATGTTTTATCACTGTCAGCAACAGATGTTCCCATCTTACATTCTCCTCCCCATGCAGTTCTAACAAAGTATCTCTGATGCTGCAGGGGAATTCCTCAACACTGAAAACCTTACAGCAACACAGAACCCACCCCTGATCTGAGAACATACTTAAACTAAACATCTCGCTAGCTAGAGCCTTCTAAATGATCTTTCTAATGAGTCACAGCAGTCATATTATTATTGATGTCAAAACTGACATCTGGAATCCAAGTCATGCAGTATGTACACACTGAAAATGAATTATTTAATATATATATATATATATATATATATATATATATATATATATATATATATATATATATATATATATATATATATATACACATATACAATTCTTCAAGACCGTCAACTATCAATCACAAACACAAAAAGGAATAACAACGCCAGTCCTGAGACATAAAAAAATTAAAGTTCTGTTCACATTATCAGACTCAAAAGAGACTCAGTTTCCATTTTTCTTCTTTAACCAGACATAAGTCATTTTCATATGCGGTTCTAACTATTTTAGTTATCTTCTTACAGTGGTATGAAAAAGTTTGGGCACCCCTGATAATTTTCATGATTTTTCTTTATAAATCATTGGTTGTTTGGATCAGCAATTTGAGTTTAATATATCATATAGCAGATGAACACAGTGATATTTGAGAAGTGAAATGAAGTTTATAAGATTAACAGAAAGTGTGCAATAATTCTCTAAGCAAAATTAGAAAGGTGCATAAATCTGGGCACCCTTGTAATTTAATTGATTTGAATACCTTTAGCACTAATTATTGGAACACAAAATGTCTTTGGTAAGCTCACTGACCCTTGACCTACATACACAAGTGAATCCAATTATGAAAAAAGGTTAAGAAGCCAATTTTATGTTTTTCCACCTTTTCGCATCTTCTCTGAAGAGCGGGAACATGGGAGCCTCAAAACAAAACTCTCAAATGACCTGAAAACAAAGATTGTTCAACATCAGGGTTTAGGAGAAGAATACAAAAAGCTATCTCAGAGATTTCAGCTGTCAGTTTCCACTGTGAGGAACATAGTAAGGAAATGGAAGATCACAAGCACAGTTCTAGTTAAGGTCTAAAGTGGCAGGACAAGAAGAATCTTAGATAAGCAGAGGAGAAGGATGGTGAGAACAGTCATAGTCAACCCACAGACCTCCAGAGCTCCAAAATTCTACATCATCATCTTGCTGCAGATGGTGGCACTGTGTATCATTCAACTATTAATGCACTTTGCACAAGGAGAGGCTGTATGGGAGAGTAATGCAGAAGGAGCCTTTTCTGAGCACACGCCACAAACAGAGTCGCTTGAGGTATGCTAAAGCTAAAGCACATTTAAACAAGCCATCATTTTGGAAAAAGGTTCTGTGGACTGAAAAAAAAAAAATTAGTTATTTGGAGGTCGATATGCATGGCGGAAAAAGAACACAGAATTCCAAGATAAACACTTGCTACAGTAAAATTTGGGGGCGGTTCCATCATGCTGTGTGGCTGTGTGATCAGTGCAGGTACTGGAAATCTTGTTAAATTAAGGGTCGAATGGATTTCAGTCAATATTAGCGAATTCTTGAGAGCAATGTTTAAGAATCAGTGAGAAAGTTTAAGTTGCACTGGGGCTTGATACTTCAAGACAACGACCCTAAACACCCTAAACACCCTAAACACTGCTCAAAATCTACTAAAGCATTCATGCAGAGGAACAAGTACAACGTTCTGGAATGATCATCTCAGTCCCCAGACCTGAATATTACAGAAAATCTGTGGTGTGATTTAAAGCAGCCTATTAATGCTCAGAAACCATCAAACCTGACTGAACTGGAGATGTTTTGTAAAGAAGAATGGTCCGAAATATCTTCAACCAGAAGCCATACTTTCATTGGAAGCTACAGGAAGCTTTCGGAAGCTATAGATAGATACAGGCTAGTTACATTTCTAAACGTGTGTAAAATAGATGAGATATGATAGAAGGGCTAATTAATAAACGTAATGTAAAATCAGAAAACTACTACAGAAATGCTGCAAACACAGTTACATCACAAAAGAGCATCCTTATTTACAATTAGTGTAAGAGTGTTTTTTACAGGAGCGACCTTCACTGGTGAGAAGAGTGAAAAGATCCTCTTTCCTTTCAGTTATTGCATGTAGCTGGTGTTTGATGACATTTTAAATGAAGAGATTTAATCATCTGCCATTTCTTTAACCACAACCTGTGATCTGTGTGTAGGGAATATGAGGACACTGATGTTTTTTTTTTTATTTACAGTCATTGTGTAAATAAGTCACCACTCCAGGGCCTATTAAGGTAAATACTCAACAAAAAGAGATGTTTAGTAAAGGTAGTTGCTTTGATTAAGTGTTTAGGTGATACAAAGCAAAAATGCTTATCAATGGTTTTATTACGATTTTTGGATTTTCCCTGAATATGACAGTTGTTTAATTGACTTTATTTAGAGATTTATGTTTTAAATTTAAACCACTACCTAGGCTACCTAGAATATAAATCACATTTGAGTTTCATCATATATATAATGAAGGCTTTGAATACTATATGGTTTGCTCTGCAGTATAAAATAACACTATGCAAACACAAGCGTGTTAAACAAACCAGAAAGTGTTTTTTTTTTTTTTGATTCTTTAAAGTAGGCACCTCTTGCTTAGATGACAGCTTTGCACATCTCGAGGTAGAGTTGGTATACAGTGAATAGCCCTATTTGAATAATGTGGCAAGAACTACTCAACTAAGTTAAGAAAAATGACTTCAAGAACTTTAAAATTATCCTCAAATGCACTCACAAAGAATATTAAAAACTGTATGATGAAACTGGCTCTCATCAGGACCGCCCCAGGAAAGGAAGAGCAAGGGTTATCTCTATTGTGCAGGATAACTTAATCAGAGTTACCAGCCTCAGAAACTGCAAGTTAACAAACCCCCAGATAAGAGCCACATTAACGCTTCACAGAGTATTTTAGTTTGTTTAACAATTTTAAGTTACTACATGTTTCCTTAAGTGATCCTTCATAGTCTGAAAGACCTAGTATTAATTTAGAAAATAAAAACATTGAAGGAGAAGGTTCTGTATGGAAGTAATCGGTGTGCATGAAACAGCTACAGAATTATTATGTTTTTTTTTATTATTTTAATATTAAGTATAATATTAATAGTCACTAATCAGTCATTAATAGTTAATCATTTGTATCTTTGTAGAGTAACAATGACTTATTTTACAACAAACACACATTTATTAACTGAAGTGAATATCTGTTGCTTGTATCACTTCAGTGTTCAGGGTTCATGCTGTTGATAATTGCATATTATGGAGGGCTAAGTTTCCATTGTGTTGTATAATGCTACAGTGTTTGAGAGAAACATAGACAGCAGGATGAACCAAACCAACAGGCAAAATTAATTTTCCTATTTTCCTGGTAAGATGACCGTTTTATTTAAAGCTTCTTATTAATGTTTTTTTTTTTTAAATAACCTTTTAAAATGGCACTACATGGTGTTGTTCTATATAGAATCTATATAGAACCATTTTATATTATATATTTTATTATATTTTTATTTTATGTATAAAGCATTGATTTGGGATGATGAAGAATAGAACACAAAAAAAAAAACACAAGAATTTGTGGCATACCTATGGGCAGTTGATGTGTAGAATGTAGTGTATGTGTTGTCATATTGCTGAAATAATTTTCTAAATTTCTTATAGCCTATGAATTTGTAAAATGTAGATCTTGCCATTTTAATGAATTTGTTCATGTACTTCGAGGTGCATTATGCATTATATATTTTTATTAATGTTTTTATTAACCTGTATTACTCAGTTTGCAGTGCATCAGAGTTTGTGGATATTAACTAATTAATCTACTATTTCCTGTTTCTCACATCTCTGCACCTAATTCCCCTTTACTCTCATTTTGTGTTCTTATGATTAAATGTCAGACCTAAAAATTCCCATCTAGTTAAAGCAGAGATCTTCACTAAGACTTGTTTATCTTTTTTTTTTTTCTTTTTTTAAGCGTGTTTCTTGATCTTTTTTAAACCTAAACTTGCTCTTTGGTCACTCACTCCCAGAGCTTCTATTGAAACAAGCAGTTGAAAATGTTGTGGCACCTGCAATTCATCAGCCATCACAGGAGAGGTTGGCTGCCCCAGACATTAGAATCACTAAGATATTTACTGCTGTGACTGGCTGCTGCTAGTACTGCTATAATCCTGAGGATTTGTATGAGGTTGTTGTGTGTAAACTGATGGAGTACCTTGACTTCAGTGAACCGTGAGGTGGCCACTATTGAATTGGTCGGACCTCCAGCAGATAAAGCGCTATATAAATATAGATTGCCTCGTCGTTCAATAGGGACTTAATCCAGAGCCGTGACCTGGAAAGCAGCTATTGTCCACAAACAAGACCGGCTAAGACCAGCTTTATTTGTCTGAGGAAAACAGAAAGTGTTGATCTGGAGAAACGTGTTATCTGTCCTCTTTATCTACCTTCTCAACTCAAATCTGCACTTCAAAAACATCGGCAGCTGGCCTAGACCTGTGGTCATGGGAAATGCATGATAAATGAGCATAACGGCACTCTATAACGGCATTCTACAAACCTCTATCAATAATGTTTTAGTCATGAAAATGACTAAAACTGGGCACTTTTTTAATCAATTCAGAACTGTTTCATTGCTGGATTATAAAGAAGATACCCTCCTTTTGAACACTGCTGCTGTTATAATGTTTACCACTGATCATGCTAATTCTTCAGCTAATTCTACTGTTGCAGAACATTTGCCATGCTTTTATCTGTATTATAACAATGCATTTGCCCACGCATGTGCCTTACAAGAATGAATGTCCGCCAAGATACACGGCTTATTAAACCGAGCTAAAATTAAACCAAACTTCCCATTGAATCAGGGTTTGCTCAACCAAGCCACTGTGAATAAGGAGGGAAAGATCCAGTGTCTTTCTGTTTGGTTGGCTGAGCTCACAGTGGAGGTTGACACGATGATGGAGAGAGTGGGAATGGGGCCTTCTCTCCAGATCAGCACCCACTCCCTGCAGCAGCAAAACAACAGCGGACACCACTGGCCAGTTTTCTTTGATTAGCACACTAACACACACACATTTCACAGCATGGAAAGCTTTAATGCCTGTGAAATGTTGGTAGAATAAGCTGATCAAGCTGGTTAAACTAGTTATCTCTTGACCAGCCTAGAGTATGTTTTTTTATTTTTTTTTATTTTGCTTTGTTTAAGTCAAGGTGGTTAAGGTGGTCTAGAGCCATGATCAACCTGACCGAGCCAGACAACCGGTATAAATGACCTTGACCATGGAGGTCAATCAGCAGCATGCCCAGCAAGCCCAAGCATAACCACTAGAGGTACCACTTTAAAATAAGACTACCTTTATAAAGGATTTATAAATGGTTTACTATTCGTTTATTAATGGTTACTAATTAGGTTGTAAATGCCTTTTAAAAAATCAGTTATAAGACATATGTAGAAAGGGCAACACCTGTTGTTTGCCAAATAGTGAACCCACAGTCATCTATATTGTCGCCCTTTCTACGTATGTGTTATAACTGATTATTATTGATTTTTAAAGCATTTACAGCCTAATTAGTAACCATTAATAAACTTATTATAAACCATGTATAAACCCTTTATACAGGTAGTCTTATTTTAAAGTGGTAACCTACTAGATAGCTACCTAGATTGCAGTCAGTCAAGTCAGATGTCAAATCAGTATTAAACTTAATTGAATTAATGTTCCAATCTGATGTTCATTCATCATCACTTTTGCACGCTGAATAAACATTAAAGGGGACACAAGTTAGCATAGGGGGTCTATGGGGTATACAAAACATGTTCTTTGCACAAAAATCACTCTTACATAAAGAGATCTCACCAGCACTTTAAACTTTACCAGTTTCAATCCTTTAAGAATGCAATTGATCTAGTGAGTAGGGCTCTGGTGGGGGTTGATGGGTGAGAGAAGGTGGCATGGTGGTTTTACGCAGGTTTCCTTACTATATGACGCCACATCCAAACGGATCATGGAAGCATATAATGCCTGACACCACTTGGAGTGTTTATAGGTATAGTTCAAACCCAAGTGGAAATACAGAAACACGCAGAAAGTGAGTTTTGCATAAAATCTCCCCTTTAAAACAAGATTAAAATTTGACAGAAAAATCTACAGAAAAGCCGTAATATTTCAATTATCTTTAAACCTTTTTGCAATCCTATTACTGCAGTAAAATGCATTAAATCAACCCTAATTATGTACAGCAAAGATTATTAAAAACAAAATAGGGAAATTACAGAAAAGAGAGACTTATTCAATTTGGTTCCAATTCAAAAAGTATGAGCACAAATATACCATTGTTCAAATAAAATATATATTTTTATGTGTATTCTTCCCCTTTTTAATGTGCGTGCTGTGAAAAAAGCCAAGACTAGGCGCAAATAATATCTTCAGTGTCCTAGCTGCAACTTTAATCAAACATCAACATTTTAGCATTGATCCAACTTAGTACTGAGATTAAACAAAAAAATACAAAATAAATACATGATCAATCAAAATTACCAAACAAAATCAATATATCAACATCACCATGCTGGGTATCTGGGTAAGCTTAGACTAGTAGTATTAGTGAATGCAAACAAAAAAAAATGCATTCATTAATGTGTTTCTCTATGTTTCGTATTAACCTCTTGTTATATATGGGATCAATTTGACCCTATTTGAATATTTATGTCTAATAGCCGAGGACAACCAAGTAAACATAGAACTAGCACTTGACTTCCTTAGCATTAATCTGACTGCCATGTCACAAATATCACAAACTGTACTGTAAATGTCCCTCTCTAACCATTAACCTTTTAAAATTACCTTCACTTTAAAATATTTATCTTCTGTTATCAACTCTGACTGAACCAGAACCACGCAGGAAGCATAGAGATCAATTTCAAGTAGATGTTTGTTTCCGTCTGACGAAAAAAAGAGTCCAAGTGTGAGTCAGAACACTCAGAACAGATGAGTATTGCAGTACAGCGCTGCTACCAAGACATTTTTCATCCGCGAGTTCTGCCTGGAACCACTCCATGCTACCCGGATCCGGGGTGAAATTGTAATAGAGATTTAGCAGTGATACGTTTCCCAGGTCGCCTTGTGTGTGTTACTGTAGCGCTACAGCTAGCAGAGGAGAAAAGAGTGAAGCCAGAGGATTATTAATGCCAAAGCCTGTTTAAAGGATTCAGCCCCCTCACTCGAACGCAAAAAGCAAGGCTTGCTTATTATTCAAAACCGCCTAAGGTAACAAGTGTTCCCTCTTTATTCCCCCTCCTCAATTCCTGTGATATCAGTTGATTGTGTGAATGATTCACTAGCTGATTTGAGCATTTAAAAAAATATTAACATTTATTGCAACATCCTCATTAAAATATAACAGTGTATATATATATATATATATATATATATATATATATATATATATATATATATATATATATATATATACATATGTGTGTGTGTGTGAAGCATTTTTAATAGTATTGATATATTTGTAAAAGAAAAAGAAAAAGAACAATAAGAAGAAGAAGAAGAAGAAGAAAAAAAAAGACCGCAAAGATACCATATAGTGTGTCACAGCTTTATTTATTTAGCATCACTATGCTAATAGGTAATTACATTTGTTTATATAGAACTCTGAAGCACTAGTACAACACATTTATCATTTGTTAGTAAAGCAGTGATGATGCAACTCTTACTGTGCATTTAGAAATATATACAAAGTCATTTGCATAACTGAGGCAATTAAAATCTATTCATGCCCTGTATGCAGCACTTAGCATACTGCCCAGAAGACACACTTACCTAACCTATAAATCAACATGCTGAATAGAATTATACCAACAGTGTAAACTATATTTATTAAAGACTAAATGACAACGTGTAAATCACAATGGATCCCCACTTAGTTTTTAAAGCTTTTCTTTGTTTTGTTTTTTTGTTGGATGCGTCAAATTAAAATAAAATGCAAAAAAAAAAAAAGAAAAAAAATGCACTCCTCAATGAGTTTAGTATTACCCTCCTATTATATTTGGGATCCATTATACCCAATTTGAATATATATTTTTTTCTAATACAATGAGGACAACCAAGTAAACATTAATTTAACATGATAATGTATATATTCTCCACACATTATATAAGCACTTTTGTTCTTTGATGATTATCCATATTTTACACACATTTGTGCTGGATAACTGAGGTCATTATGACATGCAGTTTTATAATCTTCAATCTATAATCTATAATCTTTAATTACTTGTAGTACTGCCAGAACCGCTGGTAGTTCAAGACACATACATTTGCATAAAGTTTGCTAATATTTAGGGATAATTTTCTGTAGGTTTAAATTGCTGGGGTCAAATAGGTTGATAAACAGGGTGCTTGTACATTTGAGAATAACATGGCTTTAATTTAATATAAATATTTAATTTCTGTTGATTGTATTTATTATTACACCCATTCTTTGCAGTGATGCAGTATGTTCTTTGACTGTAACATTTAGACAAAGGGCAAAAAACATAGCAATACTCTGGGATACCATAGCAACCACTTAAGAGCTGCTATTTTTAGGGCAAATATTTTGGTACCCCACATTTTAGCCAACATTTGTGGACACAGCACTAATAACCGAATATACTGTATAAGAATTCCACCATTTAGACAAAAGTCCAAAACTATCATAACCACCTTAGCAACCACCTTCTTTGCAACCACTTAAAACACTATCGCAACCACCTCGCAAACACCACAGGAAGCACCCTGCAAACATTTGGCAACCATGTAGGATACCATAGCTACTACTCTGCTACACAATAGAACCCACTAATGATACCACATTAACCACCTTCTAACAGTAAGGATGCACCGATGTGGGAATTCTGGGCCGATATTTCACGTGTCTATATCAGATGATGCCTATATACACATTTTAACTTAGAGATTCTAAACTCTGGTATAACTTTAGAAACAAATGTAACATTTATTTGCCTTACATTTTAGCTTTACATAAACAACAAAATGAGACATTATTCTCTTATATAGACTGATCACAGCTTTAAAGCTTTTTTTTTTTTTTTTTATTAATAGGCCAGACCTATCCTTGATTGAAAATGTGTTGGATGTGATTTGACTGGCTATCATAACTCCATCATTGCCAAAAAAAAAAATGTAACATTTAAGTATTATGGAATTGATTACTGCAGAACACCATTAGGAACCTCTACAACTCCATGCTGAGACGTCTGGTAGGTTGAGCTACACACGAGTCACACCTTACTTCTGTATGTGTAGCTCAAAAAATGTGCCCTATCTTAATCAATCATTTTGAAACATTTATTGTTCCTGGTAACCTTTACCTTTCTTCTGAATACCATTGTAATCTGCCACTTCCCTCTGGATGCAGCTATTTTATTATTATTATTATTATTATTATTTTTAATTAATTTATTTTTTTGATGAGTGTAAATACAGTTTGACATACTATGGCAGCTTGAAAGAAATATGCACCCACTGAGTTGTAAGCTTTAACGCTCACTAAAAGATTTATTGAGGACCATCCTTCGAATATAAAAAAGCAGTAAGTTTGAAAAAGGCAAAATCAGTTCAAATCTGGTCATCATTTTTTGTTAAAAAGAAAAAAAAATCTGACCCAGATTTGCTATAATATTTATTTATTTATTTATCACCCTTTCCATTTCAGCTGTACATCCAATCACATTTGATAGTCATGTTTAGTCAAGCTCTGGACAGAATTTATTAGGCATAATTAGGCATTTTCTTGATCAGGAGTTTTGGGAGGGAGGAAAAAAAGGGATTATGTGAAGTCAGATTAAAGGAAGCCGAGTGAAATGAGCGAAGCAGATTATCAAGCGCTGCCAGGCTGTCTTTGGTGTTAGTGCCCCTCTGATCACTATCTCGTTAGCGCTTTATTCGTCAAACATTGGCTAATGCCTACGACGAGCCTGAGCTAATCCGCACTCTGCAGCCAGGCCAGCGCTGGGGAGATGGCTTATTGACAGAGCTCTGTGAAACAAGGTAGGGGGTAAATGTATTCATAGCCCCTTTTGTAAAACAGGCTCTGATTTTAATCCACTAGTCATTAGTGTGTTAAATGATTAAGCTCTACTGGCTATTTGTGTCAGTCACTCAAGACCCGTCATTATTCACTTATGTATTAATGTTACAGTACGTGCTTTAGGTCTATGTGTAAGAAAAGAAAGAGGTGAGCTATTTTTAACTGAGTGGAGAACAGTGAGAACTGTTGTTTGCTTTGCTATTACTTTACTATTATATGCTTTATTATTACTTTTTATGCTTTTTACTATTATATACTTAATAAGTGGCTCAGAGAATTTAAATGAACTGTATTTAAACTATAGAAAAATCATAAATATGATAATTATCATGAATATGATCATTCTCTCAAATGGGTATATACTGATCGAAATATATTGCTCTTGTTCGAATGGTAAGGCCAGATCAGAAATATTCTAATACTATAGAGTTTATTAAGATATTTCAGGCTAGCATGCGC
The DNA here is from genome assembly GCF_023375975.1 of Astyanax mexicanus. Classification (NCBI taxonomy): domain Eukaryota; kingdom Metazoa; phylum Chordata; class Actinopteri; order Characiformes; family Acestrorhamphidae; genus Astyanax; species Astyanax mexicanus. Next base: position 33,927,804 of record NC_064413.1, on the reverse strand, counting down.
AATATCAAGTCAAGTCAAGTAGTTTTATTGTCAATACTGCATATGTACAGGACATACAGAGAATTGAAATTACGTTACTCTCCTTCCCAATTTTACAGCAAGTACAGATAATAGATATAATAAAAGAGAATGGGAGACACTATGGGTACAATACAGCAGGGACACAATAGACATATATGAGACAAAAAACAAGGTGCAGTAGTATGGGGGAGAAATAGATATATAAATATAAGTAAAAAAAAAAATAGATATATAATATAAAAGAGACACTATATGTACAATACAACAAGACACAATAAACATACGTAAGACGGAAGACAATAGTGCAATATTGATGGTGATTGAGATGGGATGACAGTATAAATAGTATATAACAGTATTGCAAATATGTTATATAGCTTAAGGCTGGTAAAGTGAATGAGTGCTAAAGTTCTTAAAAGTTCACAGTTTTTGGGGAATTAAAGTAAGTATTGACAGTGCAAGTAGTGCAGGTCCATTTGGAAGGGACCAGTACTTTGTGTATTGTAGTGCAGAGTTTCAGTACTGTATTGGTGGGGGGTGGGGGGGGGGGGGTCAGGATGATGAGTGAGTGTGTGCTGGGGGCAGGATTAAGTCAAAGGGGGCAGGATATAGTCAAATCGCAGGATGTGCAATGTCACTTAATTGAATTAAATCAAACACATCATGTTGCAGTGTTTTGCTGCTTGACACAAGTAGATACATAGTGTTCTAATTTTCCATGATTTCCATTGTGACTGCCTAATATCATTTATTTTGCTCCAATATTAGTTTGCTCATTGGTATGTTGCACCCTATCAACAGTATATTTTTACACCTTGCGCCCGTGCATGTTAGTTCCCTAATGTCTTATTGAAGCTTCCTTGGTTTAACGCTGTTTCATAAGAACACAAAGATGTCCCTTATTTAGGGTAAGAAACGTGCATTAATATTAAAATGACGGATTATTTACTTTGTGACATTTTGTCAAATCTGGTGAAAAGTCATGCATTGTTTAATATCGCTATATATCATTCAAAAAATATATTTATATAATATATAATGTATATATATATATATATATATATATATAACGTACATGTATAATGTACATATATAATGTCAATTTTTTCCAATATCGTTTAGCCTTACTATATGCATACACTCTTTAAAAAATAAAGGTGCTTTAAACAGGACTGTGTACAAAACCTTTCAATATGATACACATCACAATACAGGGGGTTAAAATTAAAACATATTTTGATTTATTGCCATTATTTTTAAATCAAATTTTAGCAGAAATGTCATAGCATGAAAAAGAACCCATCATAAGTATAACATCTGAACATAACAGTGATATCTGAAGGTCGAGTACAACACTAGCTAAATATCTAAAATAAATGTAAAAAATATTTCGCAATACTTTGATATTTTTCCAAACCCCTAGCTTTAAATGGTCCATTATATGATGCCATATTGTTTTGTTTTTGTTCCAGAACATTTCATTTCATTATTATCTGGAAGATTAAAGACTAAAGAAAGCTTCTGTTTGACACAGGAAATCAGGAAGCAAATCCCCTCCTGATAAATGCAATCAGAAGGAAATAACAAGAAATAACAAGTTTCACAAAACTTTCACAAAAATATAAATATAGGCTTTAAAGATGTTCTCCCTGTTCCACAAAATGTTTTTATAGCACCAAATAAAGGTTCCACATAATTCTTTATTGAACCAAAAATAAAGTTCTTTAAGGTATAATATTAATACCCATTTGAAGCACCTTTATATTTAGATTTATTAAGACTGTATATATTTTACTTAAATACAAACAAAAATTATTACATTGAGAAGAACATTGGCATTTGATATAAAAGAGTAGTCTAATAGAAAGAGAACAGCATACGAGGGCAAAGGCAAACTTGAGGACAAACATAACAGATGGTATAAAAAGTGACCATGGACAGGAAGCATTTTCACATTATTTGCCTGTTCAGATTTGCTTATGTTTTAATGCTTTAAATTGCTCAACCATCTGCTCCATTTAGAGGCCCTTTCACCTAACATGCATGAACAAAGGAACAGCAAACAAAGGAAAGCCAGCCCACGTTACTGCAATGTCTGAGTGCATAAGGAACATAATGCTTAATAAATCTGTTGGCAGGAATGTGTTTATGAATGTGTAATGTTTTATTTGTATTTAGTAAAATCATATTTCACACTGTGATCTATGATCATCCTGATACGTGGAGAAAGTGAGTAAATGCCTTTAGAATGGTGCCGAACAGCATGGAAAATGTTAGAGGAAGTAAATTGTCGCACATGCTCTGAGTCTATAAAACGGCCAATTAAAATATCAAAAAGGAACATGAAAGCCCAAACTGTTCCTCTCTTCTCTGGTCCATATGCACTGACTAAAAAAATAAATAAAAAAATGAAAAATCACCTTAGTAACCGTTTTGACTGCTTGGCTCACACACACACACACACACACAAGTCCTTCTTCTCCTCCATGTGTTCAGCAGAGCTAATGAGCTATGCATTTTTGTTTTCTTTTTTCATAGTTAAGAATGAGCCACTCTTATAACTCTCTGCTCAGCATAAATAAAGGCTGGTGCCAAGAAGTTCAAAAGTGAGACAGTCACTTCACAAGTAAGAGAAGCTGCGAAGAACAACAACCATGGCACATTCTTCATAGCTTACAGTATTTAAAGCCCAATCAAAACTTTATTTACTGTAAAGTAGCTTTAAATAATTTATCAGGGCAGAAAACCTGATGAAATAAACATAAAGCTTAGCATAAGTATCAACATAATTGGATGGAAGGACTTGTGTGCTTACAGATAATCTTGGAAGTAATTTTGGAAGTCAAATTAAGTTAAATGTATTTATATAACACTTTTTACACAATGATTGTTTTATTAAGGGGCTTTATAGAAATTTGAACATAACACAAAAAGATACAAACAATAAAATGACAGGCAAATGTGAAAACAGGAAAAAAAAATCCAACATAAGCCCTATCCAGACAGGATTATTTTCTCTTTTATGGGGGGTCCTATGTGATTTTATTCCCATCCAGAACGACCATGTATGTGTTTTTTTCAGATGTCCTCTGAAAAAAAATTACAGGCTGAATTACCTACTGTTTTTTGCTGCACTCCGTGGTCCTTCAATAATTTTAGTCTCGTCCGGACTCACATCTCTAAATTTTGACTCCTTTCGTTTAATAAAATAGCTATTTGTCCACTGCCACACACCGTAATTACACTTTGGGTGCTCATTTCCATGAAGATCCACGTAAACACACAGTGAGTGGAAATGGAGGAGCTACTGAACGCGATGTCATGTGACCGAGAAAGCCAAAAACTCACTGGTCTTCCTGTTTTTTACTTGCAGTCCAGATGCAGAAGTTTTATCACTGAGTAGAAGTGTAAAAATACCCCCCTGTCCAGATTGGGCTATAGACTCATCCTTCTCTATAAGTGGTTCAAAACCACTTATACATTTCTGTTAAATGGTACTGATGACGTACAGTCAAAAAACAGTTGTAGCCCATTATTAGGTGACTCAGAATGGTATTGAACCATCTTTAGCGACAAGTACCACTTGGTCTTTTGTAGAATCACCTTGGTAAAAATCGGAGGTTTATCGTTTGTCTCCAGTTCAGAAGAACTGGTGTCAGATCAGATCACCCAAAGTTATGTTAATGAGCACCTGCAATCAATGGATCCACCTTTTCTGAATGCAAACTAAGGTGTGCTATTCCTACAGGACAATGCTCGTCCACATGCTGCTGCCATCTTAAGTGGTTAAGAGGTTGCCTTGAAGAAATCGCTAAATGAAGGTGTGTGGGATGCTATTGGACACACTATTAGCACTGAGTAAAATCTGCAGGAACTGTATATATTCAAGTATATTCGAGCTACATGGTACAAATTATTGTAGGGCTCCATTAAGAACCTCTACAACTTCTATGTTGAGATATCTGGCATGTTGCATTACACTAACACTCCTTCTGTATGTGTGGCGTAATAAATATGGCAGTTGCGCATATCAGTTAATTATTTTTATCATTTATTGTGTCTGGTAACCTTCATCCTCCTTTTAATAGTATTGTAATAGTATTGTAATCTGATACATCTATTACTTTAATGATGAGTGTGTATCCAATCAGTCCCATTCATTTATGAAAGCAAACATATAAACACTGGATGTGACTAATTAGATATATGTTGGTGTACATCCTGTCAGTCCCATCTGATGTTTATTTGTTTATTTGCATAAATGATGAAACTAATTGGATATATGATAGTGGTGACTCAGCAATATGTAATATGAATAATAATGCATATATATAGTATATCATATATCAAAATTAGCAGATATAATAATAATGCAAAAATAATGCAATAAGCAACAGTACTTACGACAGTGAAACAAACAAAAAAAAACATTAAATAAATGTTTAAGTAATGTCTCAATTAAATATTAATTAACACTATTTGCCAACAATATGTTCCCCATTATAACTCAAAAGAAAATCTTGCAAGGCATCTGGTAATTTGTATATAAGATTGTATAAGTTGCTTCTCATATATACATATATATCTACATATATGTATATATATACATATATATATATATACATATATACATATATACATACTCTGAGTCTCTGATACCTCAAACAGGATTTCTGAAAGTGTCACTAAGTCAAAATCATGTTTATTAGCTGTACTCACAAAATGAGGACACATTTTGAAGCATCAAGCTGCAAATTAATAATGCAACATGTAGTTTGATCTTTTAAGGAGGATCTGGGGTCTACAGAAGCACACAAATAACATGAGAGTTACAGTAATTAATCCCTTCAGTCTTAATGTTTGATTGGTCTATGTAGCAATTATAAATATAAAAAGATTTTTTTAAGAGCAAAATTGATTTGGTGACATGAAATAAACTGAATGTCCATAAGTTCATTCAATTTAAGTATGTATTTGAAATCATGCTACTAGATTATTTTAGTCTATATATATTAAATTCCTTACATTTGTTTATCCCAATCTCAAAGCCAAAATGCCATGCCTTTTAAATATCTTGTTCTCTTAATAAGAATAGTTATTTACAAAATAGAGGAAAGCATGTAACAGATGTTTAGAGTCATGAAAATGAAAATGAATTAACTGTGCTTCCTTTTAATCATCCATTTTTCATTGCCTCATTTGTCTGTCTGGCAAACAAAACTACTGCACTTGTCATATCACATTATATTTATAGTTATCTCATTTTACATGATCATTAAAAACGCGGGAGAGGAGGAAACGAATTATTTTTTACATTGCCTATATAGCATTTACACATAAACAACTGAATAAATGGCTGACTTTTTTGTCTTTTTGTCATTTCCAGCAGTAGTTGGTTTATAATGAACTATAAATTAACCACACAAGAAAAATCACTAGGGTGATTGTATATACACTTTCACATCGGACACCTAGTCATAGTTTGTTCCAGTACCTCTAAAAGCCCATTTTCCCCAAAAAGCCTCTGGACACCAATCAGGGCCCAGTCTCCCGAAAGCATTTTAGTGTTAAGATCATCTGAACTGGTAGAGAGAGTATTCAATGCGATGCTCGTTCAGCCATTTTCTGTAAATATCTGTCCCAAGATGTTTTCGGGAAACCCAGGTCAGGTTTTTATTATTCCCATCAGATAGAGAGTGGAAGGTCTGCCTTTTGATTTGTAGGCTAGCATTAGGCTAGCATGATGTGCATAACAGCTAAACTTTACAATTTAAAGACTGGTAGCATAGGTCCTGATGGAATACCATCCTAAAGAGTGCAGTAGTTTTCATATAGTCTAATAAATTACATTTCAATACAGTTTAAATCAGAATTCCAATGTGGATTGAAAGGATTGAAAGGATGCAAATTACCTTTTTTTTTAAAAACAATAAAGAAAAAATACATCATATAAAGGTATATACTACACTGCCCATGATAACCATGATGATGTGATACTTTATGTATTGCAAAACAATTCTCTATAATGTTTCACGGCATCATGTTACTGAAGATTAAATGCTCCTAAATAAGCAAATACTGGGAATTATGGATTAATTGGGGGCAGTTTCACAGAATTTCACAACCAATATTCTTCACCACAGGTTTACAGGTTTAACCCATTCATGTGATTATCCTCTCTATGTGGATTAATGAAGCAGTAACTTCAGTAAGTCAAATTGAGGAGAGGGGGTGAGTGAGTCTTAGATATTTTAGAGTATCTGTGTTTTAATAAAAATAGTGATATTTGATGCCATATTGACAATATATTGCAAACGAAAATGATACAATATGTCACAATGTCTATATCTTGCCCCACCTCTACTCAAGAGATGTATTTTATTAGGAACTACATGTTTATATGGTTAACCGATCTCTCATTAAATTGCTGAGTATGCAGAGTTTGAAATATGTATTATATTTAGCAGCATGCGGCTGTGGTGATAATGCTGATATTGTGTCAGTAGGACTCTGAATGTGCATTAGGTAAGGAATGGTTGGTAAATGGAATAGACATCTCATGTCAAAGATTAACTGGTTGCCTGCAACCGTGAACTATTTCTTTGAACTTTGGAGACTGATTTTCTGTTTCTTGTTTCCTAGTGTGCCTCTCTGTTTCTTTTTCTTTTTTCTTGCTTGGTGAACAGAAATAGAACAACTATTTAATTCAGAACATGGAATAAGAAATGCACCTCTTGCAGTTTTCACTCGTTTTCATTTACCTCCGCTGTCGTGCCTACAAGAAGTCGCGGAATTCAATTTTAGCATTGTCAGTTATAAAAAATAAAAATACAGGCATTCTTTCAGAGAGGAAAATACAGCAAATTTCAAGCTGGATATTGAAATCCCACAGTCAGTGGAGGAAGATTAGTGAGGCTTAAATTTGTTTTGCTTCAGGGATACATGTCATATTAGGTTAAGTTAGGATGGAAATGCAGCGCTCGAGGTTTCAAGGCCTGGCAAACATTTAATGTGGCGGCCATATCTGGAGGTGAGGCAGAAGCTCGGGGATAGGGGTCAGATGAGAACGGAGGCTTCTCATCGTACACTCCGGCCATCGGGCTGTCACAGCCTTTCTGTAGAACGAACACGGTACACGCAGAGTTCACTCCACTCACATTCCGTTAACACAGAGCTGAGGCTGAGCAGATATTCGCCGTACAGCGGGGGTTCAGAGCCGCCGCGGATATGATGGAAGAGTGATGGCTGATGTGAAGGCCTGGGGGGCCGCTCTTTAAGAATCATGCTTCATTTATTCACAGAGAAAGAGGGGAATCCTTGATGTAACCCAGGTTATAAACCAGAGTAACATAATTCTGTTTAAACTGTTAATTAAATATAATATACATATATATAATTTAATTATTATAATATTATTAAATAGTGTGACTACTAAGCTAATTAAGAAAAGAAATAGTTCGCTATAAATAAATACAGGAATACAAAATAATATTTGTATTTATTTTATTTAGCATTTTTCCTATTGGTTTACACTAAATCCAGCCGGCCAATCGGGTGGCGGCTTGGAGAGATGTGGGAGTTCTCATTCACTCTGACGGAGATCCGCGCTCTGTTCACTTCCAGCCAGCAGACGAGACGGAGGGTTCTCCAGCTGCAAAAGAGAGAAAACACAGTTTTAGGCTAAAATTAAGTGTTGACAGCTTATTTTCTAACTTTATTAACCTGTCGCTGAGCAGGAAGCGCGAGTGGGAGAGTGTTTCGTCGAAGAACGACGAGTTTATTACCCTTTTTACACTGGTGAGCAGAAATGCTAATTTTGTATTGAAATAATATGTAGAAGCTAATGCTAAACCGTATATATACATGTGTGTTTGAGTTTAAATAGTGATTATCTCTATAATATAGTGTTTTATAGTCGGCTTATGGTCAGTTTACATGTTTAATACTGTTACTGTGAACTTACAGTGAAGTTTGAGGGTTATATTTCCCGTTTTCTGAGAGTTTATAAGAGTTTTGGCGCGAGTTAAGCTGCGTGCTGTAAACGCATGCGCGAGATTGAGTTTTGGCGCCTAGTGCTGCAAAAATTAACTCTGTCATGCTGAATAAGCACTAATATTGTTATTTTTGTGTATAAAAGTTGGAAATATGGTTAAATGCTATTATTCTTTATAAATGCTAGAAATATTGTACATAAGTGAAGTTAAGTGAGTATTATATTCGCTGATGTTACTGTTTATGTGTATTATAATAGATATTATAATAATGTGATAAATATGGCCTTATTATAGGTCAGGGTTTTTTGATCGGACGATCAAGTTGGACAAACCATTTGATGGCGAGCCTCCCAGACCCTAACCTAGAGGGTTTTTCTACTTTCCGTGGACTCCCTGTGAACTGATCCTTGTTTTTGAGCTCTGTGAACTGGTAGGAGGAACACTTACCATTGCAAACTCCATGGACTGAATCCATCACCTGTGGAACAAAAGAGCAAAGGACATTAACACTCACACAAACAAACACATTCTGTATTGTTATTGAATTCTAAATCCATTTCTAATTGAGTTAATTATATTGTTACATTGAACATTTTGAATATTTTCCTAAGAATTTATATTTATTTTTCTACCCGGGTTAGAATTATCTATATTCTTTGTTTTATATGTTTTTTTATTTTCTTACCTGATTGTAATAAATTGTGAATGCACTTTTTCAATGTCCAACAGTGCCAAGTTGTTTCCTTGAGTAGCTAGTCATCCGAGCTCTGTAGCGATCCTGGTACTCTTCTGATCGGCCCAAGCGTACACCTAATTTAACTACAAACATACTATCTGCATATGTAAACTAATTATATACAAACCTGTTCATAGATTTCTACTATAGCCCTTAAGTATATATTTATTATATATATATACATTTATTTCTTATGTAGGTTACATAAAGAAAGTTTGGCGAGCCAGCCAGGAGCTTGGTTTTAAATACTCAAGAACTTCTTTGCACTGTTGTTTAACAAGGGGTACTTTGCTACGCAATTAAGCTAAGAGTAATGGAGTTTATTGAGAGTAATAGTGTTAAGGTCCCTAACTCGGTCATAGTTAGTGGGTTAACTGGGTCTGATAGAGATGAGGAAGTGTTCACATTCCTAAAAGAGCATGGTTCAATTAACAGAACGCTTAAAATAGATGACGCTAGCTCAGAATTACACTCTCAAGTCATAGTAGAGTATAATTACGGTTCTGCTTTGCAAACACTAGAGCCTTTCTTGCCCTACCGTCGTGCACTTACCAGTGATCCTAAAGACATGTGCTGTGTACAAGCACTAGCTGATGTGTACAGCAGTAAACTTACACACAACTATCTTGGTGAACTACAACGTGTAGCTAGGCTAAGTGGGAAAGGGCTTGAAGCAGTTCTTAAAGACGCTTTGGAACAAATAGGTGAACTTGTAGATTCATCGGAAGCTAGTGAGCGTGCTACTGATGTGCAACCTGCGATGCATTCTGACAAGTCTCCAGAGAAGAAAAGGTCTGAAACTTTGTCCCAGAGCTTGTCTGATGTTTCAATGAAGCCTGTCTTAGGTGACTATGAAAGTCGTCTGTCAACATCAAAGTACAAACCTGCATCATTGATTGATTCTTCCACACTTGATCCTGCCACTCTTAATCCACCTGAAGTTCAGAAACTTGTAGTGGAACACATTGTGAGGAGTGACGACAATTCCTTGTATTCTTGTTCACCTGTGAGATTAAGAGCATTTTCTGGGAAAATTCCCAAACCTTATAGTGAAGTGGGCTATGATTCTTGGCGCTCTCAAGTCGGACTGATGCTCGACGTTCCATCAGTTCCAGACAGAGAGAAAATAAGAAAAATTCTGGAGAGCTTGCTTCCACCTGCTGCTGATCTTGTTAAGCACATTCCTCTTGAAGCAGAAGCGACTACTTACCTGCAGCTGTTGGATTCAGCTTACGGCACAGTAGAAGACGGAGAAGAGTTGTTTGCTCGATTCATTGGTACACTACAAGATGTAGATGAAAAACCCTCAGTTTATCTTCAGCGTTTGCAATCTGCTTTGAGTCTTGCTGAAAGAGCTGGAGGAGTTCTTACCCGCGATATGAATGTGCATCTTCTCAAACAATTCTGCAGAGGCTGTTGGAACGACAGATTGCTTACAGACCTGCAATTAGAGCACAGGGCGAAAGATCCACCGCCATTCGCTGAATTGCTTCTACTGCTTCGTACAGCAGAGAACAAGCAGGAGACTAAGGTCATCCGGAAGAAACGGCACCTTGCTGGATTCAAACCCAAAGTAACCGTTCAGTCACAATGTATCTGCAACAGCACTGAAGTTAAACCAGTGTCAAATGAAATGAGTGAGTTAAAAAGGGAGTTAGCTCAACTCAAGAGCCAACTAACATCGATCATGGCACAAAGAAAAGCCCAAAGAGCTAGTCCAAAGCCTGAACCTAAAACAAAAGGTTCATGGGATCCCTCTGAATCTGCAAAACCTGACCGTGTACAGAAACTAAGTGTTAAACAACCAGTGAAGAAAGATGCTAATGTCAAGCCAAAGCCCTGGTATTGCTTCCAGTGTGGTGAAGACGGGCACATTTTCGCCAACTGTAAAGCTGATGCGAATCCTGCTTTGGTTGCTGCTAAAAGAAAAGAGCTGAAAGAAAAACAAAGAATCTGGGAGTATGAACAGAATCGTTTAAACTAAAATCAGTTTCTGCCAAGGGACAGACAGAAACTGGTACTTATTCTTGTCCCACTAAACATAGAAACTCCACAAACAGAAAACAAACCTGTTTTCTAAAACAGACACAGACCAAATCTTCCCGTACTATTCCTAAAGGGTTAGTTGGAACAAAGTGTACTGCTGAAGTAAAGATTGGCCAAGTCAAGACTAACTGTCTGTTGGACACTGGGTCGCAAGTGACCACAATATCGCAATCTTTCTTCAACCAGCATCTGCCTAATCTTCAGATCAACTCATTAGGTGATTTACTTGAGGTAGAAGGGGCAAATGGCCAAGCTGTACCCTACCTGGGATATGCAAATTTAAGTATTACTTTTCCAGAAGAATTCACTGGCATGGAAGAAGAAATTCCTACTTTAGTCCTTGTTGTTCCTGATCTGAATACTGAAACACAACCCCAAGTTCTTGTTGGCATGAATACTCTTGATGTCCTGTACATGTCAATCAGTGGAAATATTCCAGAAAGAAATTCCATTTCTTATGGGTACAAAGCTGTCTTGAAAATTCTTGAAGCTAGGCATGAACAACAGCAAAGTCCTACACATGGGTTAGTTAAGCTGCAAGGGAAAACACCCCAAGTCATTTCCGCTGGTGACAGCGTAGTTTTGGATGGTCATATTGTAGCCTGCCAACATAAGCTAGAAACTGTCATGGTTGTGGAGCATCCATCCTGTTCAGTTTTACCTGGAGGAATATTAGTGAAACCTTGCTTGATTAATCTTCCAAGTAGACCGTCCTACAAAGTTCCTGTGATGGTGAAAAACGAGTCTGAGCATGACATTGTGATTCCTCAGCAGAGCATCATTGCTGAATTGAATGCTGTCCATGCTGTCTTACCTTCATCGTCAATTCCAGCTAAAGTCATTTCAGAACATTCCAACTTGACCTTTAACCTTGAAGATTCTCCCATTTCACCTGAGTGGAAAGAAAGGATCACAAGAAAGTTGAACAGTATGCCTGAGGTCTTCGCACAGCATGATCTAGACTACGGAAGAACAGACAAAGTCAAGCACCACATTAAACTGTCAGATGAAACCCCTTTCAAGCACAGAGCAAGACCGATTCATCCTCAAGACCTGGATGCAGTCCGAAAACATCTTCAGGAATTGCTATGTGCTGGTGTAATCGAAGAATCTGAGTCTCCCTTCTCATCTCCTATAGTGGTAGTAAGAAAGAAAAATGGTGAAGTTCGTCTCTGTATTGACTACAGAAAGTTAAATCTTCAAACAGTCAAAGATGCTTATGCCCTTCCTAACATGGAAGAGACATTTTCCACGCTTACAGGTTCCAAATGGTTCTCTGTTTTAGATCTAAAGTCCGGATACTACCAGATAGAGGTTGAGGAGGAGGATAGACCTAAAACCGCCTTTGTGTGTCCACTTGGGTTCTGGCAATTCTCGAGGATGCCGCAAGGGATCACGAACGCACCAAGTACGTTTCAACGACTAATGGACAAGTGTATGAGTGACCTAAATCTGAAAGAGGTTCTTGTTTTTTTGGATGACTTGATTGTCTTTTCTCAGACACTCAAAGAACATGAAAGAAGACTTTTCAAAGTCCTAAACCGTCTAAAAGAGTATGGACTGAAACTTTCACCAAGCAAGTGCAAATTTTTCCAAACCTCTGTCAGGTACTTAGGCCACATTGTGTCCGAGAATGGAGTAGAAACTGATCCTGGTAAAATAGAGGCCCTGAAGACGTGGCCAAGACCAAAAAACTTGAAAGAATTGAGGTCTTTCTTAGGGTTTACTGGGTATTACCGGCGTTTCATAAAGAACTATTCAAGTCTTGTCAAACCACTTACCGACTTAACCGCTGGTTATCCACCCCTTAAGAAATCCGACCAATCCAAAAATGGTCACAAGCAGTATTATGATCCAAAACAGCCATTTGCTGATCGCTGGACTTCTGACTGTGAAAATTCCTTTCAAATGATCATTGAGAAACTTACTTCTGCACCTGTTCTTGGGTTTGCTGATTCCCAACGTCCATACGTCCTGCATACTGATGCTAGTGCTACAGGATTGGGAGCGGCCTTGTATCAGGAGCAGGAGGGGAGGATGAGAGTCATCGCCTACGCAAGTAGAGGCTTATCACGCAGTGAGTCCAAGTATCCTGCACATAAGTTAGAGTTTTTAGCGCTAAAGTGGGCAGTCACAGAAAAGTTTCACGATTATCTGTATGGAGGTCTTTTCACAGTTGTGACAGATAACAACCCGTTGACATACATCCTTACAACAGCCAAAATGGATGCCACCAGTTACAGATGGTTAGCTGCTTTGTCCACATTCCATTTCAGACTCAAATACAGAGCAGGACAAGCAAACTCTGATGCTGATGGTCTCTCTAGACGACCCCATGGTGGGTTAAACAATGATGTTGTCTCTCAAAAGGAGCAAGAGCGAATTGATCGGTTTGTTCACACTCATTTGGATGAAACAGAAGTTTGCATGAGCCCAGATGTTGTGAAAGCACTCTGTGAGAAACATTTCGTTCGACACATTGTGGATGATTACCATCAAGATAGTGACACAGTGGCTCAAATTCTTTCCCTAACAGTTCCACCTGGGGCTATACCTGATTGTTTCTTGGACGCAGAACAAAGTGGTTTACCTATCATTCCACCTCTTTCCAATGAGGAAATTCAAAACCATCAAAGAGCAGATCCTTGTTTAAGAGAAGTCATACATCAGTTGGAGGTAGGAGAGACAGTTTCTCCCACTGTTCGAGCTGAAATGCCTCAGATAACCTTTTTCCTGCGACAATGGAACAAGCTGAAATTGCAAGACAATGTTCTATATCGTAAACGTATGGATGGAGACAACTCTATGTACCAGCTAGTCTTACCTGAGTCCTTAAGGCCTGTCGTACTAAAGAGTTTACATGACGACATGGGTCACATGGGGCTAGAACGAACCCTTAACTTGGTACGGGCCAGATTTTATTGGCCAAAGATGGCTGAAGATGTGGAAAAGAAAATAAAAACCTGTGAACGCTGTGTCAGGAGAAAAAGTTTACCAGAAAAGGCTGCACCCTTGGTAAACATTACTTCCACCAGACCGCTAGAACTAGTGTGCATGGATTTTCTATCTCTGGAACCTGACCGGAGTAACACCAGAGACATCCTTGTAATAACTGACCATTTCACCAAGTATGCCATTGCAATCCCCACACCTAACCAGAAAGCCCAGACGGTTGCTAAGTGTCTTTGGGAATCTTTTATTGTTCATTATGGGATTCCTGAGTGCTTACACAGTGACCAAGGTCCCGATTTCGAGTCTCACGTCATAAAGGAGTTATGCCAGATCATGGGAATTCGTAAATCTCGTACAACATCATACCATCCTCGTGGAAATCCTGTTGAACGTTTTAACAGAACACTGTTAAACCTTCTTGGAGTTCTTTCTGAAGAAGACAAGTCCAAATGGAAACAGTTTGTCAAGCCTGTCGTACACGCCTACAATTGTACGAAGAATGATGTAACCGGATTTACTCCCTACGAATTGATGTTTGGGCGACAACCCAAGTTACCTGTAGATTTAGCCTTCAAGTTACCCTTGAGACAAGGTAATCACAAGTCGCATTCCCAATATGTGCGTGAACTACAGCTACGTCTAGATGCAAGTTTCAAACTAGCCAAACAGAATGCAGACAAAGTAGCGCAAGCTAACAAGACAAGATTCGACAAGCATGTTACCGCTTCCAAGCTTGAAGTTGGGGATAGAGTTCTTGTAAGAGCTGTCCGACTTCGTGGTAAACACAAGCTTGCAGACAAGTGGGAACCAGATATTCATGTAGTAGTGAAACAAGTTAGAGATTTGCCAGTCTACACTGTCAAGCCTGAGTCTGCTGATGGTCCTGTAAGGACATTGCACAGGGACTTATTTCTACCTTGCAATTTCCTACCTGTACATGGTGAAGAACCAATTGCTTCATGTAGTCCAAGAAAATACAACACTCGTCGCTCTGTCCAACGGGAGTGTGTTATTCCCGAAACAGAAGAAGGAGATGAGATCTTGTCTCAAGATTTCACAGAACTACCAGTGATGCAACCTAGACGTTTTACTACCGTCTATGAGATACCTTCAAGGAGAGGTATACCTGAAAGAAACCAAACTGATGAGTACATACCTGAAAGAAACCAAACTGATGAGTACTTACCTGAAAGAGACCTACTCAACAAAGACTTACCTGAAAAAGACTTACCTGATATTCCCGTCGATGATCCAGTTGTTGAAGATACAACAGACACTAATGATGGAGACCTAACAGTACAACCATCAGAACCTGAATGTACTGAAGGAGTTGAAACACCTGAAGATTCAACTGAATCAGTCGCACTAAGAGCTGACAAACTTATACCAAGTGTTCAAGAAGAAACTGAGAATGAAACCGCTGACATTGCATTGGAAGAAAGACCAAGTAACTCGACCAAAGATACAAGCTCAAATAACCCTGAGTGTGTTAGACGATCTACGCGTACAACAGAAAGACCTAACCGCTTGCAGTATGCTCAATTGGGAAATCCAATGATTTCTATTGTCCAAGCTTTATTTCATGGGCTGAGCACAGCTTTTACTGAAGCTTTAACTGAGTTACCAGACTCTGACCCCTTACCTAGTTTTCCTCAAGAACCTATTACAGTCCAGCCAGTTTATGCCCAGGGACGTGCATAGATTCAGGCAGGGAGGATGTAACCCAGGTTATAAACCAGAGTAACATAATTCTGTTTAAACTGTTAATTAAATATAATATACATATATATAATTTAATTATTATAATATTATTAAATAGTGTGACTACTAAGCTAATTAAGAAAAGAAATAGTTCGCTATAAATAAATACAGGAATACAAAATAATATTTGTATTTATTTTATTTAGCATTTTTCCTATTGGTTTACACTAAATCCAGCCGGCCAATCGGGTGGCGGCTTGGAGAGATGTGGGAGTTCTCATTCACTCTGACGGAGATCCGCGCTCTGTTCACTTCCAGCCAGCAGACGAGACGGAGGGTTCTCCAGCTGCAAAAGAGAGAAAACACAGTTTTAGGCTAAAATTAAGTGTTGACAGCTTATTTTCTAACTTTATTAACCTGTCGCTGAGCAGGAAGCGCGAGTGGGAGAGTGTTTCGTCGAAGAACGACGAGTTTATTACCCTTTTTACACTGGTGAGCAGAAATGCTAATTTTGTATTGAAATAATATGTAGAAGCTAATGCTAAACCGTATATATACATGTGAGTTTAAATAGTGATTATCTCTATAATATAGTGTTTTATAGTCGGCTTATGGTCAGTTTACATGTTTAATACTGTTACTGTGAACTTACAGTGAAGTTTGAGGGTTATATTTCCCGTTTTCTGAGAGTTTATAAGAGTTTTGGCGCGAGTTAAGCTGCGTGCTGTAAACGCATGCGCGAGATTGAGTTTTGGCGCCTAGTGCTGCAAAAATTAACTCTGTCATGCTGAATAAGCACTAATATTGTTATTTTTGTGTATAAAAGTTGGAAATATGGTTAAATGCTATTATTCTTTATAAATGCTAGAAATATTGTACATAAGTGAAGTTAAGTGAGTATTATATTCGCTGATGTTACTGTTTATGTGTATTATAATAGATATTATAATAATGTGATAAATATGGCCTTATTATAGGTCAGGGTTTTTTGATCGGACGATCAAGTTGGACAAACCATTTGATGGCGAGCCTCCCAGACCCTAACCTAGAGGGTTTTTCTACTTTCCGTGGACTCCCTGTGAACTGATCCTTGTTTTTGAGCTCTGTGAACTGGTAGGAGGAACACTTACCATTGCAAACTCCATGGACTGAATCCATCACCTGTGGAACAAAAGAGCAAAGGACATTAACACTCACACAAACAAACACATTCTGTATTGTTATTGAATTCTAAATCCATTTCTAATTGAGTTAATTATATTGTTACATTGAACATTTTGAATATTTTCCTAAGAATTTATATTTATTTTTCTACCCGGGTTAGAATTATCTATATTCTTTGTTTTATATGTTTTTTTATTTTCTTACCTGATTGTAATAAATTGTGAATGCACTTTTTCAATGTCCAACAGTGCCAAGTTGTTTCCTTGAGTAGCTAGTCATCCGAGCTCTGTAGCGATCCTGGTACTCTTCTGATCGGCCCAAGCGTACACCTAATTTAACTACAAACATACTATCTGCATATGTAAACTAATTATATACAAACCTGTTCATAGATTTCTACTATAGCCCTTAAGTATATATTTATTATATATATATACATTTATTTCTTATGTAGGTTACATTTAGTTTTAAAAATGTATAGTTTCCATGGCTACTGCAGATCATTCGCTTTAGTGAGAAATCTTGGAGCTCAGTTACAATCGGCTAATTAGAGTAAAGGTACTTGAGAGAGGAGGAAACGTTAGATTCAATCAAAACGGAAGGCAGCTGGACTGAAGATGCCTTTTTTAACTGCCTTCTAATTTGTGCAATTACACTTCCTGAAAAGGCACAGTGTTTGTCACAATTACGCTTTTCTCGAGTTCCATCTTGATGCAGAATGGATGCACCCGTCGTGCTATTTTAGTAGCAATTTTGTTGATTGTATGAATTCTTTGAATATGGATAAATCAGTGCAGAATGTGGCTTAATTTAAAATCTTCGTAAAAAAAAAATGATTAAATAGGTTATTAGGGGATGTGTGCTACTTTCAATATGTAAAAATCTAAAAATAAATAGTTATGCTCATTTTCTTAATTTATGCAAATTCAAAGAATTAAAAAGTTTTGAAAGACATTTTAGTGGTTTTAGGGCATTTTCACACCAGCACCATTTGGTTTGGTTAAAATGGACTCTGGTTCTGGTTTGGACCCTTGGTGCGCTTCTTTTGGGCAGGTGTGAAAACAATAATTGCACTCAGGCATGGACCAAAACAACTGCACCTTCCCTGAGACCCACAAGATAGGTGGTCTTGGACTGATTCCAAACCCAATCCGGCCCAACTACCAAATATACTACAAGGGTATGATGTCTCTACTGCTACTTCATGCTAAGCTGTTACACACTGAACGCCACTGCTCGCCACTCATGTCTGATCAGACATATAAACACAGAACCTTCTTACTGTATGTACTTTCTTGCTCCTGCTCCAGACAGCTCTGATAGTCTCTGAGGACACAACGTCCCTCAGTGGTTTGTTGGTGTGTGAAAACAAATTAAACGAAGGAGAAAAACGCCCTTACTTAGTTATTTAATTACAGCATCAATACTACTGAGTTCAGAAGGTAGATTACTTTTTATTTATGCTGAACCATGGATTAAATCTTTTCACTCTCACTCTCTATCTGTATCTATCTGTAATTTCTCTTTCTATCTCTCTCTCTCTCTCTCTCTCTCTCTCTCTCTCTCTCTGTGTCTCTCTCTCTTACATACACATACAAATACAAAACACAGCTGCTGGCTTTTACTTATCACATTAAAATATTCCAATTTAAAAAGCATCAAATTTATATAATGAAACAAAGAAAAAAAAAAATGTAGTCCGTTTGCCCAGCACACCGCAGTATACAATTATGTTTGTCTCCCTTCCCAAAATTAGTATAGATATTGATGAAACAACTAATAAATATAATTCCATTTTGCCATTCTTAATTGAATTCTTTAATTTACATTTAAATATTCCCTAAATAAATCCCTATTAAAAGTGTCTTAAGAAGAGGAAAAAATAGGTTTGATTCGGTCACGATTATTGATTTTTTTTTTTTAAATCAACTGGTGTAAATATTTGCAACCAGAATTGATCAACTGACAGGTGGACAGGTTTGACATTGTGCGACACACACATTTCATGTCTCAAGTTTTATGCTCGGCCATTTATGTGATGTAAGCAAGGATAGGCCTTATCGCTCTACATCACTGACTATATAATTTTGTCCAGTTGTGCGTGCTTTCTATTCTGACTGAGACTGTTGAGTAGGTAGCTTCGCACTGAAGTAGAGTTTGAAAGCAATTCAAGCAGCTGAAAAAGTTTGAGAAGGTTTACTTTATGGGGCTCCAGGAAGTGCAATGGTCCCATCATCGTATTTCGCACTATAACAGTCGTGCGAATATTAACATAGCATGCTGTTGGCAGCAGTAAACAGAAGTAGGCACGCACTAGCGGAATAAAAGACAAGACAACAACTTTGACTGCGGACATTCAGCAGCAGTGATGCCCTCCTTGAGTCATCCTGTAAATGGCAGCACGATTGGCAGACGATAGAATGTAAAGGACCAGGCTTCTGACCTTGGATTTAAAATTAAGTCTTTAACAGGCTATATTTGAAGTGTAATTTGCATATAAAACTTTAGAATCCATATGGGAATAGACCTATGAAATAAATAGCTATATAAATCACACTCCCACTCCCTTCCCCCCTCCTTTCCACATAGATTAGCTTCCTGATTAGTTGATACATTTGTCAAAGATTAATTGCCAAAGTCATCTGAATAAAGTGCTTTTCTCAAGGGCACTTCCAACCTTGGATCATAATTGAACGCCTTTCGAGATTTTGCCCATCTGACTAACCTCGATACCTCGCGCCACATCCGCCAGACTGGAACTCTCTCTGCGAGAGCACTCAGTCTGTGACCAGTGGTTCATTTTCTCTGTCAGGTGCCATGTAGTATTACTATAGCCTCAGTGCATGGACCCCATCTCTTGTGAAGGGCAGAGACGATGTCACAGCACATCTCTACCTGCCAGAGGAAATGGAACAGGAAGGCTTCTAAAATGATCTCATTCAGTCCTCATGCAGATCAGTCACACTGGCATGTGGCAGCTCTGTCCTTAAGGCCTCTGGAGAAAATGATCAATGTTGCCACCCCTTGTTCTCCTGCCTGGCACCCTTTAGGAACATTTGATCAGATTTAACACATTTCCTTGCCATTTAAGAGCAGGCAGTCCCTGCTGTAATATTATCTTTTCTACTGCGTGTCAGGACCACCGAAGGGGAGGACAGAACATGCATACAGTATATCTCCTGATATACTGATATACATGCAGTCTGCCAGGATAGGTTTCCTTACTGTCTGCTACAGTATGCTTAAGAACCTTGATGGTCCTGAGAATAAATGGAAGATCACAATCAGATCACAATAATCAAATGTCTGCTGTACTGGAAAACAATGGAAGTTCTACCAGGAGACTCTGATACTACATCATTTAATTTCCCAAAAAACTATCAGCTTCTAACAGCCTTTGCTGCTTTCAGATGCTGATTTTTCCCCCTTCCTTCCTCCCCACAGCCTCATTCATAGTCCCACCAGTTTCCCAAAAGGAGGAGCCCGACCCTGCTGAACACGTACGGAAGGACCTGCATTGATCCAGACTAGGAATGTGTGAAAATATTAATATTTTATCCTAATTTTATCGTAATTTGATTTTGTGATACTGTATCGATTTCCAGAAACTTAGCATTGATTTATAATCATTAGTTTACAGGTAAAGATGGGTGTCAGGCAGAATTTTTTTTGTGCTGTGTTTAAACCCCGCCCACTAGATGTGGTTGTACTCTGTTGATACGATCCCACTGTCGTAACTGCATATAAAAAACTTTTTATTAATATGATAGAATTGCCAATACAAAGCACTAGTCCAGATGTGACGAGACCTGGGCTAACAATGGCAGCTTGCCAAAGACTTTAACTTATTAATATGTTTTATAATCTATTTGTTCAATTCTATTAAGATTAAAACATTCTTGTCACCAGAGTCATTGTGATAAAAACTGGAAATGTTTCTTCCAGTGAGATTTATAAACATCCTTTAAGACTTCTAGTCATAAAGAGCATATTGATAGAGAGGATATGAATCACGATGGTCCTTACCATGAGCGTCTTTTTAAACTATATATATTACTATATATTAAGTTCTCTGTGCTGAAAGGTCACCATCATTTTACAATGTGTGCATTGCCTGACCATTTCTGATTTTAAAAGAGTTTAAATGAAATCACTAGATAAGATCTGATGGTAATTAGTAGTAGCACTTGCACATCTATAATTGCATCAAACTCTGCAAGTCAAATAATCACATTCAATTAACCTACATCAACTTGATTTGGAGGTAAGGAGAAAAATATCCATCAGGCACAGCAACAACAAAAAAAAAAAGAAACAGTCACTGCTTTGTTAAGATTTTTTTTTTTTTCGATTCTCTAAATGTAACTTTATCTATGCAGAACCAACAGAAAAAAGAAAAAAAAAAACTTCTAACTGGTTTGGAGCCACTTTTGATATGATCAGTCTGGACAAAAGCTTAATTGTCCAGAGAGGCACCTGTCATTCACTGCCCCAGACCTCCAGAAACTACCCAGTGATCACAGATAATTAATGTTGTGGAACATGCCGTCCTCTCCAGTCATCTTTGCCTTTGGCAAGATTTGACTTGATCTTAACAAAGGCAGAAAGGCACACTCAACACTTCACTTCACTTCCGCTGATAAGCCCTAAAACACAAAATCCATTTCATAAAACTCCTCAGAACTGTTTTAAAACTCCACTCAAACACTGTTCACATCCTACATTTCTCCTCTCTATATTTGAAGAGGACAGAAGTGCCTGTGTTAAAATTAATGTACACGAAACTGTTTAAATGAAGATAAGCATTAATTACCAAATGTAAGAAGAAATTAGTGCTGAGTTTCAGTGACAGAGCTTCCCTTTCAGGGGCAGGTCCCTATAGGCAGTGTCTTCTTTTTCTGGTAGTGATCTGCAGCCAGGCAGTGGCACTCAAAGGCTGCTGCTACAATTGGAGCCTGGGGTATTTTTCCAAGGTGGAGAAAAGAGGGTGAGGGGGCAGGTTTCTTTGACAGCATTGTCAACTAAAGATGCGAAGCCACACAGTGGGTATGAAGTGTTCATCGAAGAGCCTTAAAAACAAATCCAACAAAGACCTGGGATCTCGCAGGGCTTCAAATGCTCATGGAAGGGAGAAAGTGAGTCATTTTAGCTGTCAGTTGTCGGTGCCATAAAACTTTATCACACTCGTGTAGTAATGGACCAAGGTGACGGCACTCTCAATTTGTCAAAAAGGGTGTTGTTGCTATTTTTTACTTTTACTTGGTAAAGCAAGAGAATCTGAGGGTGCTACAGGGTGTAAATACACACACTGTAAAAAGAGTTCATCATGTAGTTTTGCATTAACGGCAAAAGTAAACAATTAATCTTTAAAAAAAGAATCTACATGATTATGTTTGATATTACTTTATTACTGTGGCAATTTATGTGCAGTTGTTATATTAAATAAATATTAAATATTCTTAAATATTACCTAAAGTTAGCATAATTGAAAAGATCTCATTTGATGAGAACCATGATACATTTAAAAATTGTACTCTCCTTGAATTCAAGAATTCAAGGAGATTTTATTGTCATTTCACATCACATGAGGTACATGAGGTGGAACCAAATTGTAATCTCACAATCCAGTAACAACCAAAGAGCATTTTTTTTTAAATAGATACATATAAAGAGAAAAAGAAAATGGAATAAAAATAAAATAGATTACATAAAAACAAAACATAAGGAGTAGGGAAGTAGCAGCATCATGAAGTCAAAAGTGCCAGTTGCTGTGGCAGCAGGAATGATTATGAATGAATATCAGTAACATGAATGAATAAATAAAAATGATTTATCAAAAGAGCCGATGATTTTTTTTATGTGGAACAATACAATAGTTGACCAAATAGCAATTAAAGAAGAAATAATCATTTTGTGGGATTTGCAGTTGCTTTTTTTCGTTATGTACTGTGACGTGTGTCTTCCTTAATGTTTTTGATAATCCATGCTAGAATGTTAGCAGCATGTTGAATCTTGAGATACATGTACTTAACCCAATATAGCTATAATGTTAAAGTTATTTAGTGTACAGTTTATTGTGTACTACTGTCATTTTGCATGCTTTAGAAATAGGACACATTTAAATTTCCTAGGAAGCAAACAAATACGTGCATTATTATTTAAAAACTCAGTTGTAAACTTTGAGACAGGACAAAATATACTGCATATTTGTAATAGATGGGAACTGTTTTTTTTATATCATTTTATGATTGGGTATGATAGGGGAGGGTGAAGACTAACACATGCCTCCTCTGATACATGTGAAGTCAGACTCCGCCTCTTTTTGAACTGCTGCTGATGCAGCATTGCTGATTAGCATCACAGCGCACTCGGAGGAAAGCGCAGCGACTCGGTTCTGATACATCAGCTTACAGACGCCTTGTGCTGAGCGACATCACCCTGTGACCCTGTGATAAGTGGAGAAAGCTTTTATTATGACTTAATTCCCTGTAAACTCTGGACCAGAGGTGTCAAATCTGTCCACATACAGACAGTTCTGCAGCAGATTTCTATTCTAAACAGCCAACATTACACTTAATTTCACTGTTTAATCAGTTGGTCAGTCTTTAAATAACTTTAAAATAACTTTAAATAATTTTTAATTATTAATTTCTGCTTGGTGGGAATAAAAACCTGCAACTATACAGGTCCAATAAGGACAGGTTTAATGCTTCTGTATTAGACATTTAAGCACATGAAAATCCCAGGAGGACAGCAGACAATGCTATGATGAGCTGCTGGATTTATCACATCTGGCATCAAAGATACCAAAAAAACTACCATATAATTATCAGGGTCACAGCAGAAGACAAGTCCTCTTTGTTTCCACAGCAATTAAATGTTGAACTCAAGCAATTATTTATCTGTACATTGAATGTTTTACTTAATAGATACTGTGTTGGTGGTGGTGGGGGGATTGAGCGGACATTGTGTAAAGGTTGTGTATAGTGCTAAGCTGCCTATGCTGGGGTAGTGTGCTGCTATTTGTTCTTTCTGTTTTGTACACTGTCTGGATTTCTGGATTTTCCCACCATGTTTAACAAATTAATCCTATTTATATTCTAACTGTAACAATTCACAGTTTTGTTCATGAGAGAAAAAAATAAAATCTAATGCTCTACTTGACATATCTGAAGATATGTCATTTAACAGGAATGTAATAGCCAAGGTAATCTAAGAAAATCTAAATTCTGACTGAGAAAAGTGAGAACGCATTTGTTATGAAATATAATTTGAATGAAATATTAAAAACTCGCAAAAAATGTCAAGGTTAAATAAAACTCAGCAGCAGTGTAATTATAAAAAATATCTAAAGTCCTGATTTGTATGATTTAAAAAGGGAAATTGGAAGAAAAAAAAACAAAAGAGAGACATTTTTGAAGCTACTATTTAAAGACAGAGAAGAGTAGAGTAATGAACCTGAGCGACTTTGTCCTTGAAGAGGATCTGGGCAAAAGGTTAGCTTTCACTGCATCCCACCTTATGGTGTTTACCACAGAAAGCGGTGATGTATGGTTTACATAGACGGGCCTTGCTGTGTAATTAACGAATGATCTTTCAGCTAACAAAGAGTGCTTCATGATGTAGATGTATCGCTCTTAGAGGGTCCAAACAGCTAAGCCCACCGGAGGAGCCTGCTTAATGTGCTGTGATGAATGGACCTCAGCCTACACCACA
This sequence comes from Astyanax mexicanus, assembly GCF_023375975.1. Classification (NCBI taxonomy): domain Eukaryota; kingdom Metazoa; phylum Chordata; class Actinopteri; order Characiformes; family Acestrorhamphidae; genus Astyanax; species Astyanax mexicanus. The sequence continues at coordinate 33,903,474 of NC_064413.1, read as the reverse complement.
CAGATGGACACATAGACGCACGCACACACACATGAACACACACGGACACATACACACAAGCACCTCAGCCTGCATGGGGAGTTGTACAGCTGCAAGGTGAAAGATGGCAAAGAGGAGGGCAATTATCCTCCAGACAAATGGTAGAAGAAGCAGGAGGTCTGACAATTAGTCCCACAGAGGTCTAGTGCCCTGTCACTGGAGAATACCCATGACTGATGGGTTTTTTTTATTTCTCTTGTTTATCCTTCTACTATCATGCACTCTGAAGTATAGGCCTGAGACCGCTGAACTGAATATATATATATATTCAGTTATATATGTATATGTATGTATATGTATATGTACACATATATATATATATATATATATATATATATATATATATATATATATATATATATATATAAATATATATATATATATATATATATATATATATATATATATATATATATAAATAAATATATATATATATATATATATATATATATATATATATATACACTGCTCAAAACAATAAAGGGAACACTCAAATAACACAATATAACTCCAAGTAAATCAAACTTCTGTGAAATGAAACTGTCCACTTAGGAAGCAACACTGATTGACAATCAATTTCACCTGCTGTTGTGCAAATGGAATAGACAACAGGTGGAAATTATTGGCAATTAGCAAGACACACTCAATAAAGGAGTGGTTCTGCAGGTGGGGACCACAGACCACTTCTCAGAACCTATGCTGTCTGGCTGATGTTTTGGTCAGTTTTGAATGTTGGTGGTGCTTTCACACTCGTGGTAGCATGAGACGGACTCTACAACCCACACAAGTGGCTCAGGTAGTGCAGCTCATCCAGGATGGCACATCAATGCGAGCTGTGGCAAGAAGGTTTGCTGTGTCTGTCAGCGTAGTGTCCAGAGGCTGGAGGCGCTACCAGGGGACAGGCCAGTACACCAGGAGACGTGGAGGAGGCCGTAGGAGGGCAACAACCCAGCAGCAGGACCGCTACCTCCGCCTTTGTGCAAGAAGGAACAGGAGGAGCACTGCCAGAGCCCTGCAAAATGACCTCCAGCAGGCCACAAATGTGCATGTGTCTGCACAAACGGTTAGAAACCGACTCCATGAGGATGGTATGAGGGCCCGACGTCCACAGATGGGGGTTGTGCTCACAGCCCAACACCGTGCAGGATGCTTGGCATTTGCCAGAGAACACCAGGATTGGCAAATTCGCCACTGGCGCCTTGTGCTCTTCACAGATGAAAGCAGGTTCACACTGAGCACATGACAGACGTGACAGAGTCTGGAGACGCCGTGGAGAGCGGTCTGCTGCCTGCAACATCCTTCAGCATGACCGGTTTGGCAGTGGGTCAGTAATGGTGTGGGGTGGCATTTCTTTGGAGGGCCGCACAGCCCTCCATGTGCTCACCAGAGGTAGCCTGACTGCCATTAGGTACCGAGATGAGATCCTCAGACCCCTTGTGAGACCATATGCTGGTGCGGTTGGCCCTGGGTTCCTCCTAATGCAGGACAATGCTAGACCTCATGTGGCTGGAGTGTGTCAGCAGTTCCTGCAAGATGAAGGCATTGAAGCTATGGACTGGCCCGCCCGTTCCCCAGACCTGAATCCGATTGAGCACATCTGGGACATCATGTCTCGCTCCATCCACCAACGTCACGTTGCACCACAGACTGTACAGGAGTTGGCAGATGCTTTAGTCCAGGTCTGGGAAGAGATCCCTCAGGAGACCATCCGCCACCTCATCAGGAGCATGCCCAGGCGTTGTAGGGAGGTCATACAGGCACGTGTAGGCCACACACAATACTGAGCCTCATTTTGACTTGTTTTAAGGACATTACATTAAAGTTGGATCAGCCTGTAGTGTGTTTTTTCACTTTAATTTTGTGTGTGGCTCCAAATCCAGGCCTCCATTGGTTAATAAATTTGATTTCCATTGATGATTTTTGTGTGATATACATACACACACTCTGGTTTTCAGTAAAAAGTATGTTTACTTTTAGCAATAGAAGAAAAAAAGCCTGCACTGCAGAAAATGAATGATAACTTGTTACATACAAGCATGATAGAAAAAGACCAAGCAAATGAACCTGTTTACATTTATTCACACGGTCCGGCCAAGCAAATGACACAGTCTGATCAGCAAATCCCATTCACGCTGTGGAAGAGCAAGTGCTTAGCCAGTGAAAGATTTTGAAATAGATTCTGTGCGAATTTCCCCAAGGACATTTTTAATCAGAATATACTATCATTTTCCATTTCTGGTTAATGAATCATACGAATTATAGCCACATTACAAATGGCAAGTCTTTGCAGGCTATTAGTTTGTTTCTTTAGGGGTCTAATAGAAGACATGCTTCATTTGGGCTCCGGTAGTGTCCCGAAGCAATACAGAATGAATTGCATTATTTCCAACAGCTGCCATTTTCCGACGATCTTATCAGAAGTGTGCTAACATAATGCGGCAGGGCGAAGTTATTATTCCAGAGCCAGACGCACACACTCTTGTATTCATCAGTGGGAGGGGGCTTTTTCCGTTTTCCCACATTCTTTTTAAAATGTATTTCCTCGCAAAGTTTAATGTGTACCTCTCAGGCACATTTTTGCACACGCTGTGCCGTAAGATTAACCGTTCTTTACAAGATTTTACTTGTTTTCATTAAGCTGCTTTTCAAAAATGTTGTCTTTCAAAGATTTTCACCTTTTCTGATTTTAATATGTGAAATGTTTACAACCGGTGAGAATTTATTTGCTGGCTTAATTCATACATTCATGGATGGATGATGTGTTCACATACTGTATACTGAAGCTGCTGCTAAAGCTGAGCAGTGTTGCTGAGCTATTTTAAAGAATAATTGATGTAAAAATCTTCAGTAATCAACATTTTTCCCTGTTTAAGAATTGTGTTTCAAAGCCCTCTGATGACTAACGTTTGTGTCTATACAGTCTTGTATTTTTAGCAGGATCAAACTAGTAGCTTGAGGTACATGGCATATGTATGTAAGACTTTTATATTATATTATATTATCTGAGATCAGGTCGACTGTTTCCAGCTAAAGGATGCTACTTTATTTTGTCAAACGAATCCAGCAGATTAAGAGGCAGCTACACCGAAGTGCAGTTTTAACACTTAAGATGTTTGAAAAGGCTACTGATATATAGTTATTTTGATCTGTTGGGTGGATGGCCAGGATGCAGAGAGCTCCAAACACATCAACAGTCTGAGTAACTTCCATCAAACAAACAAAAATGATCAAGGCACATTCTATTTCACAGCAAAATCCTCAATACAAAGAACTCACAGTTTTCGAGCCAATGAAGTCTGACAAAACTGTAATTCATCTCATCTGAATAATTCACCCATGGCAAATAACCCATCTTCACTTGTATAAGTCATCATCGTCGGGGAGAGGCTTCACACCGCCAGGGCATCATCATCATCATAAACTTCATTCTGCGCTCTTGTTTTTGGATCAAAGCGGCCACTCACTGACTTGAATGGGAGTAGATTGCGGGGCTGATTGCTTAAATAAAACATGAGGAATCTAATGAACGTATTCAGGATCTTGCAATGTAACTCCAATGCATGGCGGAGAGCGTTGATTAAACCTCGCCTGTTTGGCATTTGGATAATGAACAAACACTGTAGAGAAATGGCAACCATTAACCTTTTGCCATGCATTGCTATTGAAATAACTCTGTTTTTAATGCCCCTTTTGAAAATCTGTTAATGAGGACAGACAGGAGTTTTTAACAAAGAGAACTTCCCTTCTTTAGCTTTCAAGAACACCTCTTTCATCATCTGAGCAGCTTCGACAGTCTTGAGTCGCAGCATGAGGTGCTTTCTAGGCCATGCAGGATTTTAGATGACCAAAATGCTGATTTTCTTGTTTTATCAACAAGGTGTTTGCGACGGGAGTGTTATTTCCTGTCATCTCACAATGTTTCAAAAAATATGTATGTGTGTGTGTGTGTGGGGGGGGGTGTGTTTTGTTTACGTGTGTTGTGTGTTTGCGTGTGTACGTGTGCACGCTTTTACACTTTTTTTTTTTTCTCAGTACAAAATCTTAGAAGAGTACCAGCTGTCATTCTCAGTGGTAGGTATGAGCTGTAAGGAGGGTGTGTGGTGAGCTTGCTGTCATTTTAAACTCCCCTTTGTCTGTGTAAAGCTCATCTTAGGCTTCTTTGGCATCAAATCTGACTCCCGAGGGAGGACTCATCGCATTCCAGCAGGAGTTCTTTAATGTTGCTTCCAAGAGGTTAGAGTGAAATCATTTATTTATTTATTTTTATTTTATTTTTTATTTTTTTCGTCTTGGTCAGGGCTTTTGGTACTACGGTAGCCACTGGTTGGTTCTATGCAGAGATGCAGAGCTAATAAAAAAAATGAGAATTTTAACTAACAACCTAAATTTTTTGTTAATTTTCTTACTTCTTGACTAATCTTTGATTATCATCCAGCTTGCGTAAGACTTTTTCTTAGAGAATTTGATTAAGAAAACAGACATACTGTATAGAGAGAATGCAATAAAAACAGCTTAACGGACAATGTGAAACTAAAAGTGGAATGGTGATTAGTGGAGAGAGTAAACATCCTTAGTTCAAGTGACATTTTTAAAGACTTCCCACATTTTCCAAGGGTTCTTATTTCACACACAATAGCAGAGTGAACATCTCTTAGCTAAGAGTTCTGCAGTGATGTATAGCTGCTAAGAGTAGTGGCATTAAGTGGAAGACCTCAGTGATTCATCTGTCTTAATTGCCCTATGTAGATCATTAACATCTATCAACTTAAAGTGCTTTTATTAGGATTTGTGGACAGCTGCTCGCAGCATTTTAATACGCAGCCTACTTTAGTACAGTACGAAGTGAACTGCTTCAATCACACTGTACATACAAAACCATGATTACAGTATTAGTGGAATTTCACCAAAAGTAAACAATTATACTTTAATAAATATACTGAAAACAGCAAAACAAGGAATAGATGATGGGAGGTCTGGACTATCATGTGCAATGAGAGTGCCCACTGAGCCCACTTACTGCTCTGGTCCTGACTACTACTGTTCTCTAACAGCCAGCAAGCAGAAGAGCCGAGGTGCTGCTGACACACAGGTTCATGTTCAGGACGCTGTTTGTCACTATATACAGCTCTGGAAAAAATAAGACACCACCTTATAATGATGAGTTTCTTTGATTTTACCAAATTGAAAACCTCTAGAACATAATTAAGGAGGAAAATGGATGATCACAATCAATCAAACCAAGCTGTACTGCTTTTTTTTACACCAGGCATGGCATGAAGCTATCCAAAAGCAGTGTGTAAGACTGGTGGAGGAGAACATGCCAAGATGCATGAAAACTGTGATTAAAAACCAGATTGATTTCTGAACTCTAAAAAAACAATGAATATAAACTTTTCTTTGCATTATTTGAGGTCTGAAAGCTCTGCATCTTTTTTTGTTATTTCAGTCATTTCTCATTTTCAGAAAATAAATGCTCTAAATGGCAATATTACTATTTGGAATTTGGGAGAAATGTTGTCTGTAGTTCTTTAGAATAAAACAACAATGTTCATTTTACTCACACATATACCTATAAATAGCAAAATCAGAGAAACTGATTCAGAAATTCCTCATTTATTTTCCTGCTAATTGTGATGTAATGCTGGCTGAGTACTACATAACATATTGGTAATAATACTGTAATAATAATGTATTTCTATTATTAAAGCTAATAATAAAGTATAACGTTGGCTATGTCTTATATAAAAGGTTTTATGTAAAGTTAATTAGTATTAGTATTATTTTTATTGATTAATACTATAGTATGACTTTTTTATTTTTTTTTACATTTTACATTTTTTCAAGTAATTAGTTTTATAATGTAATGAGGACTATTTTTTTTCATTAAGTGTGTCATAGTTCTTCAGTTTAAGTGAAATTTGCTGAAAATATAGGGTGAACTGTAAAGAAACTATATGACTGCGTGATACTTATATACGATATGACTTAGTAGATACTCTAGATTTTTTTTTACAGTGACATGAAAGATATATTTGCTGATGGGCTAAAGAGAAAAAAAATTGTTCTTAATATATATATATATATATATATATATATTAAGAACAAACAAATGCATGAATATTATATAGCTCTCCTCCTAAATGCTAACAAAATGGTGACTATCCAAAATGGCTTTACTATTGAAGCACTTTGTTGGATCACTAGCAAGCAATAGATTTGGTATTGAAGTTCAGTCCAGATGGAGATAAAACCAGATCAGTCAATGATTATAATTATCGGTTCTTCATTGCTCATCATGAGGAATGCTCCTCAAATCATTACCACAAATTTCACAAATGAGCATCTCACACACGTCATGGTATCATCAGCATCATTTTGCCATCACACGCACTGTCAAGTATGAGCCTGTCTCAGACTGATCATTTAACCCAAGGCTATTTGCATGATACACTTAATGCTAATCAAGCATGAGTTTGCCTCCCAACTGGGTTGGCTGGCATCTTCTGGGGTCTATGCTCCAGCTGTTTTTTAAACAGCTAAAAAATGTATCCATAGGACTATTATTAACTTGTATTCGTAATGTATACTGATGATGATACATAATAATAGGTAACAGCTAATCGTATAATTACTTTTTATAGACGAGATGTAAAGTACAGTTTGGCTTTTCCTCATGTATTTGAATTTAAGTGGTGTAAGGGAACATCAGCCAACGACCTTGGCAGCTCATTAGCAATGAGCTGACAACCAGTTTCGGCAAACGAGCAAAATAATAAGGGTACAGTCTCAATTAATTGCAACCTGCTGCTAGTTAGGCATGTCATGTAGATTCACTACCCTCCAGGTGGTCACAAAGTGTTGACAATATGTCTCATATGAATAACAGTACAGCTAACACAGCATTAACATAATTATGCTTATTATCTATCTTTGTCTTTTAGACGTTCAGTTTTCCAGAAATAGTAAAGCGGTCTGAATAATCACAAAATGTGCCTGTTTACCCATTCAAATAGCAGAAATAATCACTTTGTGACCAGCGTGTGACCTTGTTCATTTCAATAAACACTTCATATTGCATGGGGTGTTACAGTAAGTGTGTTGCTAAATCATTAGATCTGATATAATACATTCTCTATAACCTAAAACATGATTTCTCTTCGCACACATTATTAATAATGATAAAAGATGTCAAAATAGATTATTTTAAGCTTCATCAGACTCCTGCCTAAAGAACACTTAATCTCACACTGTAGCTATCCTACATATCCTTATAAGCCCTTCTAAAGGTTTGCTGTTGTTAACAATAAGGACATAAATAGTCAAAAAAAAAAGTCATTACCAAGCATTTAAAGAGTTCATTTTAAAAACAGATGAAGGTGTGTTTAAAGAATAGCAGTGTCTGCTCATTTACATTGACTACATATGAATTATAATAGGTGGTAGTGTCCTGATATATGCCAATAGGTAAGCCAACACATAGATATGCTTTTAAACCTCAAATATTGCTGGTTACTTGCTATTTTTCTTATATTTTTCTCCATCAGTCAGCATTTTACCTATTAGTTGATATCAGTGGTCTTCAATCCTGTTCTAAAGAGCTGATTCTCTGCAGGTTTTAGTTCCAACCCTAATCCAGTGCTCTCCATTCAGCCAATCAAACTCTGAAAGCAGCAATTAGTGAGATCAGTTGAGTGGATTAATGTTTGATCGTACACTGCAAACTAAACTTTAAACTTTAAATTATAATACTGGCAACAGAGAGGCCAGCAGTTTACTGTTATTTTACGGTGCATCCATTGTCATTTATTTTAACAATTTATTTTATATTGAATAAATCTACACGGCAGTAGAATAACTGTTTTTGGTAATTCTACACTAAATGTTACCATGTTTTCTAGAATGGCTGGTAAACTTGTGTGCTAACATGCTAGCTAGCTTATATTTGTAACACATTTTAAACAAAGCAAAATAAGGAATAACATATTCAACATTCAAGAGTTTTACTGTTAGATACACAGTGGGGGTGTGTCATATTGTATGGTATGCAATAATATCGCCAACATTTTTTTAATACCATGAATATTATACAGTAAAATATCGCGCCACATCACCCAGCCCTAATTACCATATTATATTTTTTGCTGTTTTTAGCAAAAGAAACATTCACACTGTTCTCATTTTCATTAATTCTGGATACATGGAGATATTTGGAGTGCCTTATTAGTATCATGACATTCTAGACCATTGACTTCTGTTACAAATCTGATAAAATTCTTGTATTTTATAGTATCTCAGTTAGGGGTATGCCATATATCGTATGCAATAATAAAATTTAATTTTCATTTTGCTGCAGCATTTATATTTTTGTATTCTTGAAATATATATATTTTTATATTTTTTTATATAGTTTTGTCATATCGGCAAGAGTATAGTTATCGTGAAAATACCATGAAATACCATGATATTATTTTAGGGCCGTATCGCCCAGCTTTAGTGCACAGTAAAAGGGGAGTTACAGCTCATACACACTTTACACCAGTACAAACTTTTCTGCTTCCTATCTAACGCTAACATTACTCAAGCTACAGAGCTTGCTACTGATACATTTAGTAAATTTACTAAACAGACTAAACAGACCTCATTAACAACATTTAAATTCTTACAAATTTGAATAGTTATGCAGAAAAAAACAATACTGGGCACTGTGTGTATCAGTATTTAAGTGTAATGGCAGACCCCTCCTTGCTTGAACTTCATGTTTACTTCTCTTACTGAAGCTGTGCTGTCCAAATGAGTCAGCTGCAAATGAGTCGGCTCATGCTGACTCTTCACGTCAATGATGGAAGTTCTATTTTTCTTATTTTCTTTTGTTAATTAATACAATGCACTTTGCTCAGCACCCCATAGACCAAGTGAATGTAGTGCTAATCTGTGAGACAGTCTAAAGAGCACAAAGATGAGAGAAGTGCTTAAACAGTGGGGGAAAAAAAAAAAAATCAGCCGAGAGAGTCCAACCTGGTTCACTCTATCACATCTAGTTTAAGCAAAAACAAACAACGCAACAAGTATATGGAGTTTAAGCAATTTATATAAAAAAAGAACATTTACATTATACTACAATCATTAGGATTATAATATATAAAGACTGGACTTGTAAAGGGATTTTATAGTGTGCGCATTTCCAGAGCTTCCAGTATTGGTTAACTGACCGCATTACTGTTAACGGACAATATTTTAAAATGATTAAAAAAAAACAAAAAAAACAGTAGGATGAAGGTTTAAGGAAATGTAGCTTTTCAGAAACAGAGTTGGGGATTTCTGAATTATTTATTTGTTGTGTTTCTACATAAGGATGACTTATTACATTAAATTTACATTCTACCAACACCTTAGCAAACAAAAACTGTAACATAGTAACACTTTAGTAACAACCTAACAACACCTTAATATCCAACACCCTAAAATTATAATATGTCCTACATTAGCATTTTACCACATTTTACCAACATTTTCAGCATTGTTAAATATTCAGATTTGTTAAGATATGTTAAACCAACTGAAATCATGTTAAATCAACAGATATGTTGAATTAACAGACAAAAAAGTATGTGAAGGTTTGGGGTAAAATTACAGGAACAGCTATCTGAGCAAAAATCAAGGATAGTTTATTTTTTGATATGTTAATGTTGATAATGATTGCGATAATGCAATGTATAATTTATCACTGATAAGTGATCTGTAAGGTGGTTAAATGGTAGCAGCTTAACAATTATCTGATAAAGCTGACCTGCATAATCCTGACAGATGGAAAATGAAGATAAGTAACTTATGTAAGATCTTTTTTTTAAATATATATGTAGTTTAACAAATGAATGCATGTGATCCCTTGCATTATGACTGTATTTAGAATTTTTGAATGTGTTCAAATTATAAATGAACTACTTGCTGAAACTTAGTTAAAGCTGTTTCTTTTCAAGGGACTGAAGATATTTAATACATATTTATAAATAGTTACATAGTAAAAAATACTTATTTTGCAAAAAAAATATTTCCCATGCTCTCTGTAATCAGCTAAGGTAAAGCTTAAACTGTTGAACCTGTTGTGGTAAAATATTGAGGCAATTAAAATCATTTTAGAAAATCTAAATGTATCTTTGAAACAGAACAAGGTCGCTATGAACAATCCAAAATGCTTGCCACTCTAAGTCAACCATGTTTTTTATGAATGAAAATTTTGCTTAAATTACATGCATTTCACGGCGAGCTGCATGAAAGGAATTAAACCTAAATGAATAAGTTAATAAGCTGAGAATTAAGTTATTTTGTTTTATATTTTCAGGTCCAAAAGGCACAGTTTTCTCATTATGACCCCTAAAGTCTGCTATCCAACTAAATCACTACCCCATTTTTACACTGCACTACTTAAAGCTGTTTTGGGAAGCATCCAGATTGGTCACACACCCCCAAAAGCACACAACACATGAACTGCAGTAGAAAAAACAAAAAGAGGACAATCTGACAAGCAGTTGCCAGGCTGCTTCCCCTCATAGTCCTGACTCATAACCAATGGGTGCTGTCAAGTCTGTTGAGCATTGCTGAATGGGTATGCACTCTTCCTGTGAACAAGTGCCTTGAGCAGGGCGCTGACCCCGCCGCCTGGCAGACCACTCACTTAAAGCTGGGACTTTCTCTTCCATTTGTTCACTTCAGTGCCTTCACTGCTGGGCAGAAGCTCCAGTTGTGCCCGTGTTAGGGAACCATGGCTATGGATGCAGGATCATGCGTCCCTGGGGAGAGCCTCGGGCACCCCTCGCCCCCTGAGGAGGCTCTTACAGTGCGCCACATCACATTAGCAAAGCAGTGAAGCCTTTCACACAGGAAGAGGTTGACATGCTGACCCATCCCGCCCAAGGCTGGCACACTTAATTAGATCTTCACAATTCACTTCTGTCCTGACTAATATTTCTTATTACGGCTCTCTCTCTCTCTTGTGAAGGGAGTTTGTTTGGTTACTTGCAGTAAATATGAGCTCCTAAAAAAGTTTTTTTGGCATGAAAGAACTTGGAAGGAATATAGAACATTTAAATAATCTGTTGGTTCTTTAAAAAGACTCTCACGCATCTTATTTACAAAAAAAAAGAAAAAAAAAAAGAATTACTCTTAATCGAACGGTAGAAGGTCTCATAGGGAATGAAATCAGTTTCTCATACTCTGAAGAACTCATTTTGACACCTATTTCCCAAAAACACTCTTAAGCCCTATGCGGATGGGACTAGTTTATCAGCAGGAAACAGTAGGTAATTCAGCCTGTAATTTTCTCAGAGGACGTCTGAGAAAAACACATACATGGTCGTCCCGGATGAGAATAAAATCACAGAGGAGAAAACTACCCCAGGACCTCCTGAGAAACTAATCCTGTCTAGATAAGGCTATAGTCTCCATTGTTAAGAATAAGTATTTCTTAGTACTTCTTAGTTGGCTCCGAATTTGCAACTTCACTGAAATTACTTGTTTTAACTCAAAAAATAAAGTTATATCAAAGAATGTGGTTTGTCAGTACAAAGGTCTTACTTAGGTCATGCGTACAGCCTCTAAAAGAGGATCTGACTCGTTCAGCGTTACTGAACACGAGCGGCTGGTGGAGCAATGGAGACTTCAGAAGGAGAAACTCAGAGCTCAGTAGCTCATTCACCCATAGTAAAAACAAAGTGTGTAGTTAAAGTGAAGTTTCTGACTGAAACTTGGAACCTGGAATCGGATTCGGTTCGCTCTGAAAGGAGACAGCATCACACCCACCCAGTTTGAAAATATGCTTCCGCATGCTCGGTGCAATTACCCATTCTCACCAGAGAGAACCCTAAATCCCAAAACTTTTGGACACCAGCTTTAAGAAAGTTTTGGGAAACGCACCCCTGATTTGATTCCCTATCAGGCTTGTTGATGTAAAATCAGAGACAACAGCTTTCCTCTGTTGCTATAAAGTTTGTGTTGATCATCCTCTATTCCCTCAATAGCGGACACAGAACGCTTCTCAGAGGATGCTACTGACTGAAAAGGTCTGGTTGGTGGACTAATCTTAGGCCAGCAGTGACACTGGAATGTTTAAAAACTCCAGCAGCACTGCTGTGTCTGATCCACTTATACCAAAGTACAGAGAGTACGCTGATCATGATTTGGTTTAGTTAAAAACTTTTGTATCTGGATATTGATATTAATACACTAAAATCTTTTAATTGAAATTGCACCAGATTGTACATGTGTTGGTCAGGTCCAACGTGGAATGTTACAGACTCTGCACTGAAGCACTAGTGGTGTGAATGGGTGTTCACTTGTGACCCCATTAGCCTGTCTAAGTAATACAGGATAAAGGGAAAAGACAGAGATAGCTCTCACTGTCATGAGTTTGAAAACAAGGGGGTATAATAGGGTGAGAGCAGGAGTACTAATGTTTAAACCTTCTTATTTACAGAGGAGTGTTGTGAATCAGAGCAAGAGAGAGAGAGAGAGAGAAGAGAGAGAGAGAGAGAGAGAGAGAGAGAGAAGGAGAGAGCTGGGTATTTGGGGGTGGTTTCATAATCAAGTGTGATTTTTGCCACACTGTTTCCCATGGCAACCAGAGTTGTTTTTGACTGCCGATTGTGCTCCTTACATTAAACCCCTAAATTTTTGTATTTTGTGCTGTTTTGTCAGATAAACTATAGAGTATAGTCTACGTAAAAACCCTGTATCTCCATTTTTACTGTTTTTCATATTTGAAATATTTCAAGCAGTATCTAGCAGTTTTCCTCTATATTGTGTCAACATTTCATTATGCCTGGACCTAACAGCAATCCTCCAAAATAAAAAAAAGCATACAAAATCTTGATTTACATTGATATTGACCAATGTTTGTTTTCCTTTCCCCAGTACAGTTACTTTTTTTTTGGAGATATGAGGTTTTGGTCACAGTGGGACAACAGAATGCAGGATCCTTTGCAGGATCACTTGAACAACTGTATTTCTAATACTATAATTTCTTTTTACAGAAAGCTCATGTTTTGTCATCTTTGTTAAATGAAACATGAAATCCACTGAGCAAGCATCATTAAACCTCAAAGTATCTGCTGATTTTTTAATTAGCACATTTTTTTAATTAGCACCATCCTGTTTTAATTATCTTTAATAAACACATATGTAGCGTCCATCTGTGTTTTGAAGGAAAAAATGATATCAATGAATCAATGATAGTATAATAGTGATCATTTTGAAAATAGGTAGAACATCATTATTAAGTGAGAATTAATAATGAGTGATTATGAGGATGTCACTTTTAAAATACAGTCATTTTCTTTCATTATGGTCTTTATTTATTTGAATAATGTCTGTTGCTTTCGCTCTTTTATATCCATCACACAATACCTCCAGTTCCTCCATTCATGCACCTTTTTTCTAAGGCTTCCATTAAAATTGAGAGCATACCTAAAAATAAAAAGGAATAAAAACAGTAAAATTATAATGTTCCTTCTGTCAGGAAATTAAAACTCTTTAAAAGTATCCTCAAGTGCAGTCGCAAAGACCAATAAAAATGATATGATTAAACTGGCTCTCATCAGGATGTCCCAGGAAAGGCAGACTAAGTCTAAATGCCAGTCTAAAGTATATAATTTTTTAAAGAAAAGCTTTAAAACAAATTATACCAACACTGTCTGTCTTCAAACTGGTAATCTCCAGTCTTGCTCTTGTAGAGCTAACTTACTGCACATTTGGATCTGACCCTAATCCACCCCAACTAACCATCTAATTACTGCCTTTGGAAGCCTTTGATTGGCAGAATGAGGTGTGTTAGATTTGGGTTGGAGCTAAACCCTAAAAAAAGTGGCTTTCCAGGAGGAGTGTTAGAGTTTATTGCTTAAAAAACGTCAATGACAGCATAATATTGTCTATTGTGAAAATGTCTAAAGTTACCAAAGAATGTCAGAAAATGTCATATATTAAATGTCATACAGAAAATATACAAAATACAAAAATTTGCAAAGTAGTCAGAGGTTTACTCTCACTATCTATTCTATTAATTCAAGCTTCCTAAAAAGTGTAGTTTGTGGAATTTTGGATGGTAGTAAGGGGTGTAAAGAGAAACCAGTGCAGTGCACATGCAATCCTTATAGTGTCTTGTTTGCTTTCTGTATTTAGAAAAATCAACAGCTATTCAATCCCATAAAAACAGACAACGCTGTTGGTTGCTACAACACACAATCCATACCTGCATCTGTCCCTAAAAGAACTCTATACTTAGGCTTATGATATTTTTTTTTTTAAGTCACTTCTCCTAAAAGTCACCAATGACCAGCAGTCTAAAGTGCTGGCACTTCGATTGCTGGTTTAAATCCTGGTCATGCAGCTTGCCATCAGCTGCTAGAGCCCTGAGAGAGCACAATTGGCCTCTGCGTGGGTAGATGAAGCTCTTTCCCCTCATCACTCCAAAGAGTGATGGCAATCAGCACAAGGCATCTGTGAGCTGATGTATCGGTACAGAGTAGCTGCGCTTTTGTCAGAAAAAGAGGTGGTGGCTGACTTCACATGCGTCAGAGGAGGTAGGGGCAATTGGCCTAGCTAAATTGGGAAAAAAATTAGAAATAAATTTAAGTAAAAATCACCTACGTGTTCATCATATCCATGTAGCTTTATGCAATATCACAGGGATTTCTGCTTTATTCATTTCAGTAAACGCTCCACGATCTGCTGTAGTCCAAGTGAGCTGCAGGTGGAGAACGTCCTTCTCGACAGCTCTTTTCTTACTCTCCACCCAACTGCACCCGGTTACTCTCGCCGACAACAAGCGTACTGCTGCTACAGCTACAGTCTGCTGCTGCTTTTCTCTGTCACAGAGCTTCTAAAAATGAATTAATGAACAGAAACCAGGTTGCTTTGTAGCATACTGTGTTCAAATTGTTTCTTTTTTTGCTTGCCTGGGTTGAGTCATTAAATTGTGTACATAAGCACGATGGTTGAGCTATATTTAGCACAAATCCGGAAATGGTCATTCTAATGATCAGTCTAATATGTACACATTTCTCCTAAGACCATGCTGTCACAATCTGTTTTTTTTCCCTGATTAACCATTACACAATAAACCATGCTAAAAAAAAACTTTGTTATCTTATTGATATGATAATTAGAAAATGCTGATATTAACTATAAGGAAATACAGCCATTGCTTTAGAAATATCCACTTTTAGCAGGACAGTGTGAACCAGTTAAGCAGTCAACTAGGAGCAATTTCTCATTTCTCAATCATCTTTTAGACATGATATGACAAAATGTCTGAAATCAGTCAATTTCAGATACTGCTTGTTTAAGCCCAATACTTCAAACAATACTAAGCAGAGTTTTGCACAAAAAATATATAATCTTATATCATGTTATGTGGTCTATTCTCAGAATTGTGTGTCAAATCTCATTTTCTGGAATTACCTTTTCACAAGGCAAGACAGGTTTAAAGCCCTCATTTAGAAATGAATTCTTCAAAGGCCAGCCGACTCATACAAAGACCAATCATTCTCCAGTGGAAAATGTGTGGGATCCTGAAGGCATGTGCTCCCTGAGAAACTTTTAACTTGGCGTCCAAAATGAAATGAGTGAAACTTCTTATCAGTTATTGATGTGATTTCACATTTAGGAAAAAAAAAAAAGCAGCCTAATTGGGTCATACCTGATGCACTGTGAAGGAGGCTGCAATGAAATCCCATACTCCAGAGAGCACATGGTAACTTAAGATAAGCCACTGCTGCATGGATTCTCCATCTTATCGCAGGTCAGCAATAGGACTGTGAGACTGAATAATCTTGGGATGTTTGTGAGCAATAGTTCAGGCATCAGTGGGCTCTTAAAAGTAATTTGACAATGTGGTGCTCTCTTCACAGATGAGAGCCACGGACACAGCAACAATACTGCAGTTTCCACTGAGGGAAACCAAATTAGCTTCAAAACACATTCAATAATCTTACATTTTCAAGTTAAAAATAAAATCTATCAAATAAATACATTTATTTATTGCATGCAATATTATAGATGTTGCTTTTATTAAGAACAAACAATAAATATGGCATTTGCTTTGTTGTGAACTGGTTCACCACATTGTGTTTCAAGCTATTATATTCTTCATTTTGTTCATTTTAATAAATTATTTATGTCATTACTGTAGCTTTGGCTATGCTCTAGTATAATAGGGTATTACTGCTTCTATACTCTCTATAAATTACCAAAATATGGCTTCTTAACTACAAATCTGTTAATTAGAGGATCAAATTATAAAATCAGGCTGTATATGCTTTTTTTCCGGACCACGATAGAAATGATAATATAAGAAAGTGAAAGGATTTATTTATTCATTTATTTATATGTAACTGTTCAATTGAAAGGCTCTAGTACCTAGTTGGGGCACCTCTAGCCTAGATACAAGACATATGGCATCCTGTAGCACACTTGCCTACAGATGTTGCAGCTGGGCCTGTAGATCCTGCACATATAAATATGGCTGAAACTGATTTGTCTGTTTGTCTCATATAATTAATAATTAATAAATGTTGTAATCTGGTGGGGATATTCCTTGAAGACCTTTAATGTGTGTGGATGAGCATTATCCTGCTGAAAGTGTGGATTGGAGCCCTGCCACAAGGAGCCACACATGTGGCTGCAGGGTGTTCTGCAGGTATCGCTGAACTGTAAACTGTGCCCCTCATATCACTAGTAGGGTGACTGACGGTTGTATGCGATGGCAACCAAAATCATGACACCAGCAGTTGGTGCAGCAGTTGGTGCAGCAATTGTAGCATCTCAAACAGAACCTTTATTCTCTAAAGACGATGTGGTTCCAGTACATTAAACATCCAGGTTTTTAATTCACAACACCGCTGCAAACGAAGACAACAGTAGATGGACTTGTAGGACTACAGTGTTGATACTGTGTAGAGTATTGATGAAAGGAAAACACTGAAAGCAGAAAAGGCGTATCTCAGCACAAATACATTTACTGTTTAGAGCGGCACTAATAACGGGGAAGCTAAGTACAGGTTACAGAGCCATTATCTCCTGATCACTTACTACCCAGTGTTCAGACCACAGACTGGGCATCTGTGTAACTGTCAGATACACAGTTAGTGAAAAGTACAGCAGCTCTGTGATTTTACAGACAGTCAGTGGAGAACATGTAGCTTCATGGGTGAGTATGTGCCAAAGCAACAGACAACTATTAAACCAAAAAAATAACGTAACCTGAAGCAAAAGTAACCAAAAAACACAGCAAATTAGGTTCTAATTCAGAAATCCTTACAACCAAGCTGAGATGTTTACAATAAAGTAAAAAAAAAAAAAAAATCACTATCCAATTTATTATGCATTCTTTATTCCAGCTACTTATGCTGGTTTTATCTCCCCTCAAAAATACAAGTATATACTAGTGTTTTAATTGACACCACTAGTAACTACAAGTCTTACATTCATTTTTTTTATTTACATATTAAATATCCACTATAAAAACTTGTGCAATAAGAAGAACAAATGTGATTATTCACAGTTAAACACAGAATATTGTTGTGATTAATCGATTGACACCACTATTTTTTTCTCATAGATTTCCACCTGAAAATGTCCACCTCTCTAAAGAGCTGTTTTTGCAGTCTTCCAAACTGTGACTCTGCTCAGTCTTTACAGAAAAATGTCAAACTGACTTCAGACTTCAGGTTTTTAACATTTTAAAACAGCCTTTTACACAAGTTTTCACAGTTTTTTAGTGTACAGTTGGAATAGTCAATCAACATCTGAGGCAGTAGTTACTTAGATCAGGTGGGGGAGGTAAGATCTAAGTAACTACTTATCTAAATAAATTGGAGTAAGATAGCTTTTTAGAGCATTGCTGGGGATCAGCACAGACCTGTCATCACCAGAATTATACATCCATTGTGTGGATAAGGCAAATCACAACTTAAGTGTTTACTGTAATCAAAGGGCATAAATTATCCCTCGGTTTTAGATTAAAAAAAATCATGTACAGTTTTCCTGAGAAAGAGAGTTTAGATGAATTACATTTTCTAGTCTCCTGACAGGAAAAGTAGCAAAGGTTTGGTTTGTCTGCTAATCCTGCCTGACATTAGACACACATAGAGCTATATGGGCAGTTTCTACAGAGATTGCCCTATATATTTTCCAAACACAGTCAAATATCCAAATATGATTAGATTGCAAAGGAATAGCTTTCTATTCTTATCATTTTATTCACATACAACACAGTGAGCAGCCCAGCCCACGACTGAAAAGACTATCAAACTGGTTTCTGCTTTTTAATGTATTATTTATATGTGACAATATTGTGTTAAAACACTTAGTGTTACAATTATGGACAATCTAAAGTTAGCAAATTAGCAAAGCCTTATTTTAAGTACCTACTTCACCCTGCTTTTGCATTTAGCCCTTCAAAGCAGCACTGAACATCTGGTGCAATTTATTAAGTGGGTCAGAGCGTGGGCTGTGAAGGTGAAAAGACAATGTCACTTGAAAATCAAGGATTAGTGTTAAATTATCAAAAATGGTTAAAATAAAGTTTAATTAAGGTGTTTTTGCAGTGACTTTGTGAATGAAGGCAAATTAATGTGGATGTTTGGAATTGTATCTAGTAATTTCACTTTGCTCGATCTATACATGTATATACAGTATATTGATTTTTGCAGTTGGTATAATATGTAAAAATATTTAACCATGTTCATATATAATAATAATAACAATAATAATAATAATAATAACAATAACAATAACAATAACAATAACAACAACAATAATAATAATAATAATAATAATAATTATACAGTACATAGTATATATTACCTAAAATAGCTTTAAAATGGTCTTGGAAGAAGAAATAAAGAAAGAAAAATATGTACAGGGTATGTGTAGGTAAATTAAATGTAATATTTTTTAAGGCATTTTTTAAATAACACCCAGATTAAATCAAGACCACTTTTGCAATAACAAAAGACAAAAAGCATACAAACACTATGCTAAGATTTGATCGTAATCTGGTGATTCCTATTTAACCTAAAAAAAAACAATATCCCAAGCAAAGATAAATTAACCGTTTGGCAAAAACAAAAAAAGAAACTCTATCTAAACTGATAATAGGGTTATCCAAAACCCCAAGCCAACAGTTTCCCTATTCCTACGGTAACATCTACGCAAGCTAAAAGCACATAATAAATCTACCTGAAAATAGCACCCCTCAGAGCCACAAATAATACAATTTTTGGGGATTTCGTTTAGTCTGCCATTGACCCTTTTGAGACCTTGCATCCTCATAAGGGGAGGGTACATTTCTGCTCCTCTGCACCAAAATGATTATTATTATTTTTTTAATGTTTACCTTTTTGCCACATATGGACACACTGCCTGTACCATCTAATGGTCATAGCACACCATTATACTCAACTGATAAAAAGCAAGATGGCGGGAATCCCAATCTAAAGTTTTTACAGCCAGTGCTGACCGGAACATGGAGCAGGTAAAACTTCTTACCAAATGTTATGTTTGACTCTAATTTATTTATCTTCTGATCACAAATGGCAAGACTAATTTTGTTCAAATAAACTACTGTCCCCATATGAGGACATTGTTTTTTGTACAAAGACAAAGCTTAGCTTTTATACTTGCTGGGACTTACTAATCCCTAATAGCTCAGAGAAATTAAAAATGCACACTAAGCAAAAGCCCGGCACCACTGCCAGGCGAATTTAAGACATTTAAGACAAATTAAGGTATTTTTATTAAAACAAATGTTAGACTTTTTAAGGCTATGTAGATATAAAACCCAGTGTATAAAAAGATAAGTCACCAGGGAATGGAAATTGTACATGCTATACTTTTAAAGTACTTGTTATTTAACAGCATAAATTCAGTTCTGAGAGAGGAATGTGGATAGGTAAATGGACCTTCAACTGTTTGTTAAAATAACAAGCAGATTGCTTGAACCACGTTCAGGGGCAGGAAATAGGAAGACAGTAACAAAATGCTGAGAAAGAGGCTTTACAAAGAAAACCATTCTAATGTGATAAATTAAACTGGGGTGTTCGAGACAGCTGCCGGAGACTACCAGTCATGCCCTGCAGCAATGAGAAGACAGGAATACAGAGTGAGAGGGGAAAAGGCACTTTTTGAAATGTAAAGATTATAGATCACAGAGTGAGAAGCTATGAAGTATGAGCGAGAGAACGGAAATTGAACCTCGCTGCCACAGCTCCAGTCAATCAGATAAATAACATTTATATAATCGAGTTTCACTGCGCATGCATTATTCATCTCCCAGTTAGTCTTTTTTAGGGAGAGAGAGAGAGGTGAGGTTTTTTTTTTTTAGGGTGACTTTCCTGCTCTGGACAACACTGTTAAAGTTCATATGGTAACTTTATTAGCTATTTGCATATTTTACCTCCATGTAGCATAGGCACAGTCCAGGCAGAATAATTTGATTTATTAATTCATTAATTGACCTCCTTTTTTCTAATTACATCGTAATCTTTATTTTTCTCTGCATACATTTTTTATCCTCCTTTCACCATATATGAATAGATAAGGCACAGCAGTGCTGCTGGAGTTTTTAAACACCTCTGTGTCAGCATCCTGTGACCACTGACAAAATCACTGACTGTGCAGCAACAAATCAGAGCTTCTGTCTCTGCCTTTACATATACAAGGTGGAGCAGCTAGTTAGGAGTGGACACAGTGTTTAAAACCTCCAGCAGCACTGCTGTGTCTGATCCACTAATACCAGCACAACACAAAACCAACCCCATCCACCCAAATACGGCCTGCTCTGTGGTGGTCCTGTAGGGTCCTGACCATTAAATAATAGGATAAAAGGAGGATAATAAAGCATGCAGAACCAGAAGGACTACAGACTGTAATTACTATAGAAACACAAATTGCCTCTATATGGCCAGTGTTGATGGAAAAAAAATGGACAGTGTGTTTATTAATTTATCAGCCAATATATTGAGGTCCTTGGTTCCATTATACACAATAATTCCTCATGTTTAAAGTCAAGAGCGAAGGTTTTTTTTTTTTTTACTTGACTGTTTAATTTATTACTGATGCCACTTGGCAGAATTAAGCCTACAAGTGTGCTTCAATAGCTGCAAGCACATTACTATGAGTTATAGCCTCCAATAGTTTTACCTGTGCGCTGTTCTTTTTTTTTCCATAAACATAAAGTTTTCCCCTTTCTAACCTCCATCATCTTATGGCAGGAGTACAAACACCTCTCTCGAAAGCCTTCGGACCACATGCTGCCAAATCTGATTTAGAGCAGGGAAATATTTTCTCTCCCAGAACCAGCTTTTGGTTTAGAAGGCCAGGCCACATGTTGTGAAACGAAGTAGGCCGCCAAACTAAACGGGTTGTCACTTGCCCTTGTGGCGATCCTATTGATTTACTGCTTCTTGCTCCTGCTATCCTGGAGGGCACTGCAAACCCTGAAAAATGTTCAAATGCTTGGCAGAAAAAAGGTTCCTGAGCATGCCTCCCATGAGGCTACTAACCGGAGACAGAATTTGTATTTCAAGAGAATGAGAGGTGACTTTTAAGCTGCGGCTCAAATTTAAGTTTCTAGTGCGCGTGTGTTGATACTATTTATTTATTTATTTTTACTTTTTAGATGAAGAAGAGCAGCATGAATTCTTCATTAGGCTGCTCTGTGTATGCTTTCTGCCATGTTTAAAGGTTAATAAATTCTTACCCTGTGTAATAAAATAAATGATATGGGGTCTAGGTTTATGTACCCAGTAGTGATGGTTAAAAAAATAAAAGTGTGGCCATGTGGCTTAACAGTATTTTAATTCAATCTGCTAGTGATTAGTGCACATGGTTAAAGTGCAGGCTGTCTGGGAATCACATATGATCAGCTTATACCTTCTGCCACAGTCGGTTATGTAAATAGACTCATAACAGCACTACCTGATGTTGCTGCCCACTGAGACGGAAGAAGAAATTGCATTCATTTACCAGCCTTCAATTAGTTCTGAGCCACTATAATCATCAGTTCACATCCTTACTGCCCCATGCTGTCTGTGCAGAGATAACAATCTGTGTTCCACTTCTCTTTTCTGCTTTAGTTGTTTTTTTTCCTCTTCTAGCTTTTCCTCCCTTCTCCTACAAACAATTATGCTAAATCTACTAAATAAATCTCACAAAACACAGAACACAACATGCATTACGGTAACCTCAAAGAATCATTTTAGGTTTATTATTCTCATTCTTGTTCTCAATTCAAGGCCATGGCATTTCATGACTATATCCTATAACATTTGGCATGATTATATTTCAGCATGGCCTCCAATGGACCACACATAATGCTTTCTATAGGTGCTATAACCAACTGCACGCAATACATTATATAAACACAGTGCTTGGTATAGATGTTGCTTGGAGTTCATTATAAAAATGCTGCATCAACATTTTTCCCCTCTTCGGCCACAATCCCTTATTATTTACTTCCTCTCTTACGAATAAATGATTTCCCAAGGGGGAGTTCACAGATTTATGGTAAGCGGTGTTCCAATTCGACTCCAAAATGTGCATTTTGTGCATATTAACATTTATCACTCAGTAATGATAACTCGATGTGCGTGAAGAACAGCTAGAGTACAGTGCACTACAGAACTTAAATACTGTTGCCTAGTGGCGTTTTCTGTCTGTTCCAATTTTAGAACTTTCATGATTTAAATTTATGTGCACAAGAATTAATATTAATTATTAAAAAATGTGTGACGCTGCCAAATGCATATATAGCTCTGAAAAAAAGACAGCTTAAAAATATATATTTTTTTATTTTATTTTACCAAATTGAAAACCTCTGGAATATAATAAAGAGGAAGATGGATGACCACAAGCCATCAAACCAAGCAGAACTGCTTACATTGTTGCCCCAGGAGTGGCATAAAGTTATCCAAAAGCAGTGTGTAAGACTGGTAGAGGAGAACATGCTAAGATGCATCAAAACTGTGATTAAAAACCAGGGTAATTCCACCAAATATTGATTTTTTTTTTAGTTATTTAGTTATTTTTTTAGTTTTAGCTAAAAAATGTTTTTAGTTATTTCATTTCCCATTTGTCTATAGATTATAGAATAAAACAATGTTAATTTTACTCAAACATATACCTATAAATAGCAAAATTAGAGAAACTGATTCAGAAACTGAAGTGGTAAAGCTGTAAAAGTAAACACTAAACACAAATATTAACACTTTACAAAAAACAGTACTTATGACAGTGATAGACATTGTTAAATGTATTATTGTCTAAACTAATTCTTTATTGACACTAGTTAAAAAAATATTAAACATTAGCACATTTTGATGAAGAAGGTATATAATAATGAATTAATTAAATTAGTTAAAATTCTAATGAATGTCTTAACTAGTGTCAATTAATAATTAGATCTTCTCTTGTACGCACTGTCAATAAATGTACCCTTATTTTGTTTTGAAAACAGTTTTTATTCATCAGGAACTTTATTCTTACTATGTCAGAGGAAAAAATATTATTATAATTCTAAAAGTATTAAACCTCTGTGGCCTTTATGTTATTAAACAAGCAAAAAAACAGCAGTAACGATAGATTGAACATAATGGTAGGAAATATGTCTGATTGCACATACAATATGTGAGAGTAAATATACTTATCATGAATCTAGCTGAAAAATTATATAAACTATCCATTATAATATCATTTCATCCTGTGTGATTGGGTAATTGTCAGTTCACAATTACTATCTACAGTAGTACAAGCCATATAAAATATGGGTAACACTTTCTATAAATGACATGTCTATTACTCTCTATAAGACTTGCATTCATATTATCACAATACAATGCATTATATGGCTATACATATTTATAAAATGTATAAAACGGTATAGTCATGGTTCTTTTGCCTTATGAATTGTGATCATAATGCAAGACTCCGAAAGTCTTTTGTCCCTCAGGCCATAAGACTGTTCAACTCTTCTCAGCACGGCAAACTGAAGACTCTGTGACACTTTTTCATTCCGGCAATTCTGGCCACACATGGACACACCTCCATCTATGGACACACTCTCAGTCTTGCTGATGCCTATAACACTATTTTTACAGTTTTACCCTATTTTGCACTAGTAGTTCATTCACTAGTTAATTCATCTACTGTTTACGTCTCTTTTGCACTGCTAAATTTAAATTATTATATAACTGTTTATTTGCATTTTCTGTATGGCTGACATCAGTTATCCTCACTTTATGCACATCAACTGGTGTTCACTGTCTATTGTGTTCAACTGCACTACCTCCATTCTCCATTAAAAACACACACTAAAACTGTACTTTTATACTTTTCATTTTATTATTATTTTTTTTTATTGTATTTATATGTATCGTTATATCTCATCTTTTTGTAACTTTGTGTACTATACATACCTGCTGCTGGATGTCTAGAATTATCTATCTCTATCTATCAGTTGTGTTTATAGAGTGTTGTATTTGATGATTTATAACCATCATTATAATCACAATTCATATTGACTAAACATGACTACAATCTGTTATACATTCTATAAATATGCATAGCTTTTGACTTTTGAGTATGTTTATATGGTCTTATAGATGCCATTCATAAAAATGTTTTACCAAAATATGCTTTCACCCCTTTAAGATGATGTATAAAAAGGCATACATGCTGTATTATTACTTATGCTAAATATACTGTATTTAGCAGATTCCTATTTTGAATGTGAGCTAATATTAGTAGAACAAGATATTATTCCATATAATCAGATCATTTATATTGATATATTCATCCATAATTATTTACACAGTGAACAGAACAGCTGCATAATTTAAATGATAGAGAAAAATAAAAATAGACACAAATGAAGATGAAGTTGATTTTCGATATGGGGATTTCTGGCTAGTGTGATATAGAAGTTACCAGTTCCAGGTGAATTGAGAGTAGTCAAATCTCCATTTTTTGGACTGTTAAGAGGAAACCCACGCAGATGGGGAGAATGTGATAACTTCATCCAGACATTCAGACTGAGAAGCATCTCTACAAATTCAATTGAATGATTGTATTTTAAACCACCTCTAAATTTAGAAGCGACTTGCATCGCTACATAAATCATACATAAATCAAAGAAGGGTTACAAAAACATTGATACAAGTACATTTTTCTTTTAATTTTTTAACACAATCTGACCAATTCATGCACAAATTAGTGAATAAGGGCAGGAGAGTGTACTGTAATCAAGGCTTTCAGTGAAAAGTTAGCTAATTAAATATAGATTCAGATAAATGACTAGAAAGTAAAGCTTGTGAATATTTAATAAACAGAAACATCTTTCATGAGAAATACACTTCATTAGCTTCAAGAGAAGAACGATTC
Source organism: Astyanax mexicanus (assembly GCF_023375975.1). Lineage (NCBI taxonomy): Eukaryota > Metazoa > Chordata > Actinopteri > Characiformes > Acestrorhamphidae > Astyanax > Astyanax mexicanus. The sequence continues at coordinate 33,878,007 of NC_064413.1, read as the reverse complement.
AGTAGACTGGCTCTGAATCAGATTGATTACCTGAAGATCATGGTGTTTAAGCTGGTGATGATAGAATAAGGCCGTTGAGCCGTTAAGGACATGCACACGCACAGGCGAATAGTGCACATCCAGTTTTTCCCATAAAGAAGCTATATTACTCAACATTATATATTCAGTAAGATAAAGCAAAACTGGCACAAATGTGTGATTGGGGGCATTTATCTGTGTTGTGGTACCACTGACATATTTGTGTGCTTAAGAAGCACTTTATTATTTATTCATTATTGAGAAAAATTACTGGTCTTGACTAAAGTGTCTCTAAAAGATGCATGAAATGGCTGTTTTACAGTAGCCTTTAAATAGACAATGTTCACTGTAGCACTGTAGCAAGGGTTGCTGGGATTTCACTGAGCGTCCTCCTCTCTTGTGTCTGTGGATGTGCTGAGGTGTCCATAGAGAGATCACACATTAAGACAAAAAATAAGGGAAATAAACCTTCATTATTGTCACTGGCCAAAATGAATCTCCATTAAAAGACCATTAATATGATCCAGAGTGGTCATTATGTTTTATGTATTTTCCAAAAAATAATGTAGTATCTCAGGAGGAGGAGGAGGAGTGCTGATAATGGTCCACAATTATCCTCATACATATGTTCACAAAATATTACACACATATTTCTCATAGTTGATGTGTTGGATGGAGGAGAAATGGTCAAGCATGGAGACCTGAGTCACTTTGGCTAAAGGAGTTAAAAGTACTGATATTCATTACTCAGGTAAAAGTAAAGAAAATAGGGTTTAAAATACTTCTGTAGAAGCTTTAGTATTAGCTCAAGCTTTTTACTCAAGTAAAAGTGTGAAAGTACTGGTTACAAAATTACTTAAAGTATGAAAGTTAAACTAATGTAAGGACTTGAACCCAAGTCTCCAGTACTGAGAGGCAAAGTCATTGTGCCACCCATTTCTTACACTCCAACACTTCCATCACTCTGTATTTATTGAGATTATTTATCATGTTGTGAATTAGGCAAAATACATGGTTAAATTTAGTGTCCAGAGCATTCAGACTGAGACGAATCTCTGCAAATTCACTTCCAAATATAAAAGTATAGAATATAGTGGTTTCTAGCTCTACAGACTATCAAATATCAATCTGGATAGAATCAAAGACATGGTAAAAATCAGATTTGCGCTGGCAGTCTAAACATAGCCTTTGACGGAGGCCAAATCATTACAGCCAGGCAACTGGATGGAAGCATCTTTCAAATGGTTGAACAGATCAACAGTGATGAGCACTTTAAAAAAGCAAAGCAGTGAAAAACCTGCATATTTTATTTGTAATTCGAAAACCTCTGCTTCTCTTTTTCCATTTAAACTTTGAGACATTGCCAGGGGTGGAAATCGATAAATTCTCTTGATAGAGAAACAAAATCCATTCGATTCATCCATGGTCATCATACTCGAGGTAAAGGGCTTAATAACAGTAATTAGTTTATTCTGACAGGCTTGGCTGAAGTTCTTATTCAAAACAAGGTTTTCTCTGAAGTGATGCACTTGTCATGGATTGCATTGACCCCGGACTTCTGATGAATTGCTGAACGCACTTCTACTTTTGATCTAGCAAAACACTGAGGGGCTTGTTGAATGGGTTTGTAATGATTATTCTACAGTCATTGCTCATGCGTTTCAGTACCTTCTGCACTGCCAAAAGCTGATGTTGGGAACATATGTTTACAGAAATATCTAACAGCCAACAAATAAAGTGCAAATCAAAACAAGCTTTGTTAACACACTTTTTCTGAAAACTGAGCAACTTCACATTGCCCAAACTGTATGAACAACTAGGATGATTCCACTCATATGGTAAAGCAGTGTATTGATTATTTGTTTGGAAAGCTTTTGTGGAAGTGAGCAGACGGTTTGGGCAGTTTATAAATAATTCTGATATTATCACACCATCAGTAACAGATCACTATGGGTTCGGGTATTCTGAGAGCAACTGAAAGCGAGATGGAGAAGAAACACATTGCTATGTCTTCAGGAGAAAGTGAGAGATGGGAAACACTCCCACATATGTGAAAAAAGGTTCAGTCGAGAATTGGAGTGTTGTACTTTTTCTGCAAGGATTATTAACTTCTCAAGGAAAATCTGTCACAGGTGGCAGAATTGGCGGCTTTTGGAGGCTTGCAATCTACTAGAATCGCACAAATAGATATAAAATACACAGTCAAGTGACTGTATTATTATCACATTCTTGTTTTTACACTCACTCCACTGATCATACTGGGGAACTTTGTAGTTCTATAATTACAGGCTGTACTCCTTATGTTTGTCTGCCTACTTTATTGTCCTCCTTTTACCCTGGTCTTTAAGGGTCAGACCACAGAGGGCAAGCAAAAACAAGGTGCAGAGAAGGCTTCAAATGCTGCTGTCCACTCTATTATACACTCCCTCCGATTTAAAGAAGCTCATCTATTGCTGTACAGATTTGTAATGGTCATCCTCTAGTTCTAAATCAATGGTCACAGAATGCTGCCCACAGGACAATGTTGGCTGGATATTTTTAGTTGATGGACTGTTCTCAGTCCAGCAGTGACACTTAGGTGTTTAAAAACTCCAACAGCACTGCTGTGCCTGATCAACTCAAACTAAAAAGGCCTGCATTGTAATTGTAATAGAACACTTGGTCAAAATATTAATATCCCCAACACCAACAACTTAAAGGCTCGTCTGCTTAGCAAATCATGAATTCAGTTCAGAGGAAGTTAATGCTGCAATTGAACACAAATTCTTCACCTCTGATCTCTCCTTGGCCCTGATGCAAACGGCAGGTTAATCATCATACATTATACATGTCTTCTCTTAGACATCTCTAAATAATGCTGATTGCCCATTTATTTTAGTAAAAAAGCGTAGGAGCAAGATTGACTAATGTTCTATGCTGGGAAGAATAAAGAACACCATAATATTTTTCAAAATTAAACACATGAGGAACTCTGACTAATTTGTAAATCAACAGCAAACTCTATAAAACAATGAAATGTCCTATGGCTAAAATGTTTGCTCGCTGCACAGTGTTTCTAAATACAAAAAAATAAAAAATGTATTATATTTTTCAGTGCACAATATGATAATTAGTTATAAATGCACAGTTTTTGGAATAAATGCAGATTTTCTGAAAGTAACTTTAAAGTTATAAATTCCGACAGAATTACTTACATCTATACAGCTCTGGAAAAAAAAATAAGAGACCACTTAAAAATGATGAGTTTCTTTGATTTTACCAAATTGAAAACCTCTGGAATATAAATAAGAGAAAGTTGGATGATCACAAGCCATCAAACCAAGCTGAACTGCTTGAATTTTTGCACCAAGAGTGGCAAAAAGTAATCCAAAAGCAGTGTGCAAGACTGGTGGAGGAGAACATGCCAAGATGCATAAAAAACTGTGACTAAACTGTGACTAAAAACTTTATAAATATGAACTTGTTTTCTTTGCATTATTTGAGGCCTGAAAGCTCTGCATCTTTTTTGTTACCTTAGCCATTTCCCATTTTCTCAAATAAATGCTCTAAATGACAATATTTCTATTTGGAATTTGGGAGAAATGTTGTTCGTAGTTTATAGAATAAAACTATGATGTTCATTTTACTCAAACACATACTGTATACTGATCAGCCACACAATTATGACCACCTTCTAGCTAGATATAGGAGCACTTTGTAGATATACTCTTTACTTCAAGTAAATGGTTGTAATATAGTTGCACTCAGAAGGAAGTGTCAGATTGCAATGCTGTTTGGAAATAAGAAAAGACTACCAGAAACAATAAAAATTAAGAATTTTTATATATGTAACACAACATGTCAATGATTTTTTTGGCATGGAGTTATAGAGGTTCCTCACAGCATCACATTTTTAATGCATCACATCTTTAAGCATTTTTAATCAGGGAAAGCTCTGGCAACACCATAGTATCTGTGTCCTCAAGGCAAGCTCTTAAAATGATCATCAGAATGGAATAACACACCAGTGTGCGTTCCGAAAAGGTAGGGCCACTGGTTGCAGGATCTCAACAACATAACATAGGGCTATCAAAGTGTCTGTAATGTGGACCAAATTTGATCTGATGATCTTACCAGAAATAGCACCTCATGCCCTGAGAAGATAACTTCTGGATTTGTAATACATGGAAACCAACTATTGATAACAGCACTGACTGGGTGCCTCTAAAAACCAGCAAGACAGAAGAAGAACTAATCACTAAAGATGACCCACGGCCATACCGAACCCCTCTACTACAGGGTGGCACCTCTACCCACCAAGTCCCGTTCCTGTTAGTATGAGTGTATTTAACACAGCAGTCCTGCTGCAATGATACAAGCCAGCACTGTGCAGTATTGAGTTTACAGACATTGTTCAGAGGTTACATCAGAACCTATCCAGAACTATACCAAAGTCAGAGGCAACTGCTAGTCAACATGCTCCACAGGGTGGATGAATTCTCCAGAGAGGCTGCTTAGTATTTATATTCTTCTGCGTCTGGACCATTTGTCTGCTTCTAGTTTGCTCTTTTTGGCTCTGGCTCTGTTACAACGCATCTATGTCTGTCCATGCACCCACTCTTTATGAATGCTATACGTACTCCTACGGCTGGACCTCTATTCTGTGAAATACTGCTTTAAATATAGCAGCTCTAAGTTGTATTCAGTACATATGTTCATTGACTTAGTGTGTCCTCTGCTGAATAAAAAGACTGACTGAGAAATTGATGAACCAGCTATTCCTTTTAACAAGCTAACAGGCTAATTAGCTTAGGGGTTTTGTTTTTGCTTTGACTTTGACAGTGTGGCTAGTTTTCCAGCACGGCCAACCTGACCAGACAAGTCAAACAAAATGGTTTATTAGCATGTCCAGCATGACCAAGAAGACTGACCAGGTAGATGAAATTTGTCAACCAATATGACCAGCTTAATGTGCAGCTTGATCAAGTTGGGCATGATGATGGACCAGCTAGCCCTTTAAGTTCAAATGAACACATATTATGGTAGCGCAGGGATAGGCAGTGGGGGGGTCTAAGGAGGTCTTACACACTAAGAAAAATAAGTACAGGTTTGTACTTAAAAGAGCACAGAGCTTGTCACTGGGGCTGTACCTTATATTGAGGTACAATAGAGTACTTTTTAATAGAAGTCTTTTTTGTACCCATGTTTTTTTTGTACCAGTAAAGATTATAACGATTTTAAATATTATTATCATCAAGTAAACATGTGTCAAGAACTTGATGATCCAAAATTGTCTGGCTTTTAAATAAATAAAAAAAAAGTTATTTAATTATATATTGTTTATTAGCACAGTGGTACAAATGGTACAAATCTGTACTTTCTGCTTTTAGGAAAAACGCTGTACTTCAGAGAAACACATCTGACCCTGTAAAGACCAATGTTATACCTTTGTAGGTATAATTATGAAAAGTGTACATTTGAGTACTTGAAATTACTTATATATCTCACCTCTATGTTTTAGTGTGTAGAGAGCACCCAGCATACTAAGTAGCTGTCCTCTCTCTGGGCTTATTTGGGTGGCTGTGGTTGTTTTGTTCAGTTTGTTCAGTGGCATTTCTACTGGTGGACCGTTATTCACCCTCAGGGTGTTGGTGTGAAGGGTGAGTGGGGGTCTTCATCATTGCCATCATTGTACCAATATTTGAAGAGAGAAGCACTGCTTATTGCAGTTATTTCTATCCCTCTCCTTGTTCAAATAAAATGAGGCTTGGCCTCATTACTTCACTACCGGTGATACTACTTTGGTGTCAGAAGTGGGTTCCACCCCCCTTCCATTCTAGAGGGCTCTCACTGAAGAGCTGGAGGAGGTCGAGTGGAGAATTGTGGTACTGGTACTCATAAGCGGCTGGAGGCAGATGGAAAAGACCCTTGTCCCAGAGAGGAGGGACATTAAGCAGAACGTCTGCACCTTTCCAGGTGGCATGAATCAGCGAGCAGGGCAGGGCAGTGGTGTGGTGTGGTGGCAGCAAACACCCGGAGCCGACAAGCAGCACAATCAAACTTGGTGGTCTAAGTTCTATTAGGTGAAGTTGGTGAGGCCGATTTAGAGTATTAAACCTGGATGGCCACCGTCACTGAGACTCAACTTTGTGCATCATTAGAAGTCAAGGCACTAATGTTAAGGAGTCCAGCTATTCCCATTTCCAGAGCGATTCTATCGTAGAGGGGACGACAGAACCACTGCTCTTTCTAGGTGTTCCTGTCTTTCTTCTTGTTTAAATAGAGCTACTGAATAGATCTATGGTTTGGCCTTGTTACTCTGCAGTCAGTGACAGCACAAAACAATATTCTAGTCAAGATAGTTTTCTCCTGAATCACAAAAATGTCAAGCAGCTGGGTCATCAAAGACTGTAATCCATATAATGTTTTACAAATAAACATATGAATTAATGTTCTTATCTGTGTAGTCACCACAACATGTTTAGCTAGTAATTAACAAAATAAATAGGGAATAAAAGGGTATTAAGAATTGCAAAATTGTAAAAAAAAATAAATAAATAAAAAAATAAATAATAATAATAATAATAATAATAATAATAATAATAATAATAATAATAATAATAATAATAATAATAATAATAAATACTAATTAGAGGCTGGACATACATATTTGAGACTCTTTCAACATTGGACTTATAAAAACTACTGTATGTAATACTGATATAATGTAAGCTCTGGAGATTCACTGTAGAAATGTATAGGTCTACAATGGGTAATGGAAGCAGTTGATGTGTGGCCTTTGTAGGTTATTTTCTGGGTTGTCATCATTATTATTACTATTACTATTATTATTTTCTTTATATGTATGTATGTATGTGTCCCCCTCTTCATAAGGAGTTCAATGTAATTCATATCTATATACTAATATGTACTGATGTATAACCTATTAGTTTTAATTTGTCCTTTCCCTGGCAGTCCCTGGCAATGTATATAGTTAAAAAAAAAAAAAAAAAAAACGAGATGATTGATGTATAATTTGATGATGAAAGTTCAAAATAAAAAATATTATCAAAATAATAATAAAAAAATACTAATTGTTATAATAACCTTACCAAACCTCTTTAAACAACTTAAAAAAATAATATTACTGTCTTTTGGAAAGAGATGAACTGTGACAGGAAGCACTTCGTAACTACCATAATACGTAACTATACTAATTGATTCTGAATCTGCTGTGGTAGAGCAGCACTTATGAGAGTGATGTAGTATTTTCCAGTGCACTTCCTCTCACCTGCATGTGTTAATGTGGATGAAAACTTGCCAAATGAAATATTGCAGTAATGGAAGTGAATAATGAGGAGGCTGAATTGGACGTGCGGCTGTTTATTAGGAGAAATCGTACAGCATGCAGACTATTTGAGTTTGAACCAGTGGGGTGAACTCAGAAAATGAAAGCAGAAACTGGGTCACAACATTTTTTTTTTTTTTTTTTTTTCCATTCTGCTGCAATATTCTTAGTAAATATATCATGGGTTGCCAGGTAATAGACAAAACTGATTATCAACCTTGATTGAGTTGTTTGAATTTTCTAACTGGTGAGAAGATACAATGCTTTAAGATGATGTTGTTAATATAAGAAATAAAAAAAATAAAAAGAAAACAAAGACAAGGTTGCTACTTGAGGAATGGCAGTGCTGAGACTGCATCGCAGTACATCAGGTAGAAGCTGAAGAATGCTGTTCACGTGTCCCAAGGGGCTTCAGCGTCGGGGTGCTGGAGAAAGTCTTAGCATCGCTGATGAGCCAAACTGAGAGTGATGTGATTACACTTTCAGATGAGTCAGCAGTTAGTATAGAACATTTTTGAAGGCAGGAGAGTGATCTGCTCGTTATCTAATGGCCCAAAACCCCCATAACTGATGTGTCAACATCAAATGGTGCAAATTAATTAAATGGGCTGTTCAGCGCTATGATAGCTGCGACCCTGCACTCGAGCAGCACTGAACTATACAGTCACATAGTAGCTGTTGTGCCTACGGTATGCAGAATGTATTGTGACTGAATCAGCCATGCTCTCGAAGTGTTGTGCAGTTAGAAGTTGTTGATGTTGCTGTTACTGATTCTTGAATATTGACTTTAAATTTGATGGCTGTGGCCATCAAAAATGACGTGGATATGTACACCTAGATTACATAAAGAAATTCAGCGTTCTTTAAGGACATTTGAAAGTCTTGGAACTGTTTTTGTCAGTTCGGTCACTGTCTGTCTGCCTGCCACAGACTTTAGTTCACCCAAGTAAGACACCTTCCTTCATTTCCCAGAATGCATCCGTGCTAAAACCTTCAAACATGCCAGATAACTTGACACATAAGCATTCCGTTTCACCGTACTTCTATTCATTACTCACACCTGGACTCTTTAGTATAAATAGCCCTATTTTTTCAGCTCTTCTACCTCATGTTTCTTTTGTTATTTGACATTTTGTCTCCAACACTTTTTGCTTCCTCGACTTTTTTTTTGCCTAGCCCTTTGTTTATTGTTAGCTATTTCGATATCGACCTACAGTATTTTTGTATTTTGACCATGACTTTGCCTTGACCTTCTTGCCCTGTTGTGAATATCCTGTGTATGACCTCATTGCCTGCTCACTCTGGAATGTTGTTTATTTATGCTGCCATTTTGTTATTGACCCTGCCAATCCCAGACTATTCTTATAAGCATGACCCCTTATTTAATAAATTGTATAAATTGTCTGACCTGTGTTTGGCACCTGTGATAGTTTTTTATTGTTTTTCAGTGTTTAGTTTTATTTTTACAGTTTAATACTTATATCTCTAAAACATTAAGTGTCATAATTAACCACTTCAGACAAACACAAATAAATTATTTTAAATAATGGCAGTGGATTTACTGATATGGACAACTTACAAACCATTGAACTAAGCAAAATTTAGATGCTTTGTGTCAAAAGTCATTTCTAAGATTTCTAAGTCTCTCAGTAACCATTGTGCACTTGTGTTTACTAGATCAATTTATATCACCATTAATGACTACATCACCATTAATCTTGATATCGACTCAAATTAAAATGTTTGATTTATACAGGTTGGTGCTTGTATTAAAAAATATTGTCATCAAATAAACAATTAAAGTCTGCACTAGGCTAAAAAGGTACATGTTATCAGGTTGGCACACTATTGATCACCATTTCTCATTGTTGTCTTACAGTACATTAATCATAAATGAGTCTTATATAATGATTACTTCTTTAGTATTGTGTTTTGTGTAAATGATCATTCTTAACCCTCCTGTTATGTTACGGGTCAAATTTACCTATTTTAAAGTTTAAAGATCTATGAAAAATAGCTAACAGCATTTTTTCACTGAAACTTCTTTTGATTGCTTTAATGAGCGTAATCAACGTATTGTGGCGTGGAAGAGGAAGGAAGACCCGTGAGACTCATGCTGAATGCTCAATAGTTCCTTTATTACACAGGCTTGCCACTCACTTACAGTCTTTAACAACACTAGGAGAGCTAAAACCATTCTATCTATAGGCTACCGACAGAGCCAAGTGACTAAACTCACTATCCACCTACTTTACGGTGAGTGCCCTAACCAGCACCCATCTGCATGGCCCCTCCCCTGGAGCAACACAGCACAACAAAACACAAGAGGCCCTACACACAGAGGAATACTAGTGTTACTATTTGTCGTTTTTTCCGTTTATTTCCTGCAAATATGTGCATCGGAACACCCGTGCACATGTTCTACCACCGCCAGACCCTGCTACAGTGGAGAAACCAGCCAGAAAACACGCTACCGGACGAGGTTCTGCAGACGCTACTTGAGCTTAGCCTGCTAAGAGACCCAGGCCGCCAGCCCACGGTGTTTCCTGACGCCGGAGCCCAGCGGAAGTGCCATCGCAAGCGGTGTGAGTGTAAGCGGAAGCGCGGAAAGAGAGCCGGGATGGCTAAAGGCTAGTCCTAGCCGGCCGGCTATACCATCGCTCTTTCTTGCAAACGTCTGTTCCCTTGACAATAAACTGGACTACATCCGACTCCAGCGAACTACCCAGCGTGAGTTCAGAGACTGCTGTGTTTTGGTTTTTGTGGAATCGTGGCTTAACGACAACATTCCGGACAGCGCCATTCAGCTAGCCGGGCTAACCGCGTTCAGAGCCGATAGAAGCGCGGCTCTATCCGGGAAGACCCGCGGTGGAGGCGTGTGTGTTTACATCAACACAGAATGGTGTAACAACGCTGTGACTGTCGCCAAACACTGCTCTCCGCTGGTGGAGTTCCTGATAGTCAAGTGCAGACCTTTTTATTTAGTACTGGAGTTCTCCGCCGTGCTAATAGCTGCTGTCTACATTCCACCCAGCGCTAGCATTGGTGCTAATGCTAAAGACGCTCTGTGTGAACTCTATCGGACTATCAGCGATCTGCAAAACAAACACCCAGACGGACTGTTTATTATCGCCGGAGATTTCAACCACGCAAATCTCAAGACAGTGCTCCCTAAATTCCACCAACATGTGAACTTTGCAACGAGAGGAGCGAGCGCGTTGGATCTTGTTTACACAAACATCCCCAGCGCGTACCGGGCGGAGCCCCGCCCCCACCTCGCTTTCTCGGATCACATGTGTGTTTGGCTGACACCAACATACACACCACTCATCAGACGCTCCAGACCAGTTCAGAAGCAGGTGAAAACCTGGCCGGCAGGCTCCATCTCTGCCCTTCAGGACAGTTTTGAGTGCACTGCATGGGACATGTTTAGGGAGGCTGCTACTGAAGGCAATTCTGTTGATTTGGAGGAGTATGCAGCATCAGTCACTGGCTACATCAGCAAGTGTATTGATGATGTCACTGTCTCCAAGACCATCACCACACGCCCAAACCAGAAGCCTTGGATGACTGCTGAGGTACGTGCGCTGCTGAGGACCCGCGACTCCGCCTTCAGAGTGGGTGACAAGGTGGCCCTGAGGAAAGCGAGAGCCGACCTGTCAAGAGCTATCAGAGTGGCAAAGCGAGCACATGCCCAGAGAATCCACAGCCCCTTCAAGGACACGGGTGACGCGCGGCGCATGTGGCAGGGCATCCAGGCAATCACCAACTACAGGACAATGCCACCGTCCTGTGAACGTGATGCCTCCCTCCCTGATGCCCTAAACAACTTTTATGCACGGTTTGAGGCACAAAACAACACGATGGCGAGAAAGACCATACCCAAGCCGGACGAGCAGGTGTTGTGCCTGACTGCAGTGGATGTGAGGAACACTCTGCGCAGAGTCAACCCACGAAAAGCTGCAGGACCAGACAACATCCCCGGCAGAGTGCTCAGGGAGTGCGCAGACCAGCTGACAGATGTTCTCACGGACATCTTCAACATCTCCCTGTGCAGTGCCACTGTCCCAACGTGCCTCAAGTCCACCACCATCGTCCCCGTGCCGAAGAAGTCCACAGTGTCCTGCCTCAATGACTACCATCCCGTTGCACTTACACCCATCATCATGAAGTGCTTCGAGAGGCTAGTCATGAGGAACATCAAGACACAACTGCCCTCTTCACTGGACCCCCTGTAGTTTGCGTATCGTCCCAATCGCTCCTCGGACGTTGCCATCACCACCACCCTTCATCTCTCCCTCACCCACCTGGAGAAAAAGGACACTTACGTCAGAATGCTGTTTATAGACTTCAGTTCAGCATTCAACACCATCATCCCACAGAACCTCACCAGGAAGCTAAGCTCGCTCGGCCTCAACACCCCCCTCTGCAACTGGATCCTGGACTTTCTGACGGGGAGACCCCAGTCAGTCCGTGTTCGGGGGCAGCACCTCCAGCACCATCACACTGAACACGGGGGCCCCCCAGGGCAGTGTCCTGAGTCCTCTGCTGTTCACCCTGCTGACTCATGACTGTGCTGCAAAACACAGTTCTAACAGCTTTATCAAGTTCGCCAATGATGCAACCATGCTGGGTCTCATCACCAAAGGCGACGAGTCAGCATACAGAGAGGAGGTGCAGCGGCTGACAGACTGGTGTACAGTCAACAACCTTCACCTGAATGTGGACAAGACAAAGGAAATGGTTGTTGACTTCAGGAGGGCACAACACACCCACTCTCCACTCAACATCGACGGGTCCTCTGTGGAGATTGTTAAGAGCACCAAGTTCCTTGGTGTCCACTTAGCAGATAACCTCACCTGGACCCTGAACACCAGCTCTACAGCCAAGAAAGCCCAGCAGCGTCTCTACTTCCTCCGGAAGCTGAGAAAGGCCCGTCTCCCTCCACCCATCCTCACACTCTTCTATAGAGGGACCATTGAGAGCATCCTAAGCAGCTGTATCACTGCCTGGTTTGGGACCTGCACCGTCTCTGACCGCAAGACCCTCCAGCGTATTGTGAGGACAGCTGAGAGGATCATCGGCGTCTCTCTCCCCTCCATCACGGACATTTACACCACCCGCAGCATCCGCAAAGCAACCAGTATTGTGAATGACCCCACTCATCCCTCACACGAACTGTTCTCCCTCCTGCCTTCGGGAAGAAGGTACCGCAGCATCCGGTCCAGCATGACCAGATTCTGCAACAGCTTCTACCCCAAAGCCATCAGACTCCTTAACTGCAGAGACTGAACTGATGTTTTTTCTGTACATGCACACACACTCTTACCCCACTTACCCCAGAAAATGGAAAGCACTAAAAACCCTACTACCTCACTGGACTCTATTGCACACTGTGTAATAGAGTAATTACTACCTCACCTGGTCTTTTTTGCACACGGCAAAATTTGCACACTGTCTTGTTATTTATTATTCTTTGTCTGTATGGTGTTGTATTGTCTGTCTGCACTTTTGTACTGTTGCACTATTGTTCTGTCTACACTGTGTTTATGTGCACCATGGTCCTTGGAGGAACGTTGTTTTGTTTCACTGTGTACTCTGTATATAGCTGAAATGACAATAAAAACCACTTTGACTTTGACTTTGAATAGAAACATGCCTACAGGCAGCCACACACACAACCCAGAGCCACATAGCCCCACTCCCAAGGGTCAGCCATCCCGGCGACCCCACCAATCCAACACAAACCCCGTGTACAACAAAACACTTTTTTTTTTTTTTTTACAATCAGTCGCAAACAAAGTCATTAAGGCGGGCGGGCGGCCTCCGTGCCCGCGGCAGCCTGGAGGGGCCGGGCACGGCACCGCCTGTCAGCGGCTCCGAAGAGCCAGAGTTCAGATCAGGCACGAGTGCAAGGCCGGCAGGTTCCGCACCACCGTCCACATTGTCCGACAGTCTCGGCCTATAGGGGGCCAGCCTATCACGGTGCACAATCATAGTGCGTCTGCCCCACCGGATCTTATACACCACCTCCCCCAGCCTGGACAGCACCAAGCACGGACCCACCCAGGCCGACTGGAGCTTCGGGCACAGTCCCTTCTTCCGCTGAGGGTTATATAGCCAACGGGTCCCCAAAGCAGCGCGTGTCGTACGCACGCTTCTGCTTCTGCCCGGCAGCAGACTGGTTGGAGCGCGCTAGACGGTGAGCTAATTCCAGCGAAGACATAAGGTCCGAGACGAAAGTGGGCGTGTCCGAAGCGTACCCGCCCCCGTCAGGAGGCGCCCCGAAAGCCAGGGAGACCGGCGTCCTCAGTTCGCGCCCAAACATAAGCAGAGCCGGCGTGAATCCCGTCGTCTCCTGCACAGCGGAGCGACAGGCCAGCAGCACTAACAGCAGGTGCCTGTCCCAGTCACGCTGGTTCTTGTCCGACACCATGGCCAACTGCACCGCCAGCGTGCAGTTAAAACGTTCCACCAGTCCGTCACTCTGCGGAGTGACAAACTAAAACTAGCCCAGTTGGAGCGCAACGCCTTAGCAATCGGCCCCAGCGGCACCACCTCCCCCCACGACGGTGTGACGTTCGCGCTAAGCGCGTGTACTGCCCAGGATAATTCGCGATCCGCCCGTTGCGCATCGCGGAGCTGCTCTACGGACACCTGAGCCACCCCGACAGCGCCAGTAACATCCCCGGAGATTGCAGCGCAGCGCGCAGTCTCAGCAGATTTCTCCTCAGCACGAGCACAATGTTTGCAGTCGGCGGCCACACACGGCCGGCGCAACAAAGCATCCGCGTTACTGTGGCCACGGCCCGGGCGGTGCAGAACCTCAAAACGAAACTCCTGGAGTCTAGATAACCAGCGCGCGAGTTGGCCCTCGGGCTCGCGGAAACGCATGAGCCACTGTAGCGAGGCGTGGTCGGTGCGCAGCAGAAAGGGCACCCCATACACGTACGCTCGGAAATATTTAAGGCTTTCGACCACTGCGAGTAGTTCCCGGCGCGTTACGCAATAGTTGCGCTCCGCCTTGTCCAGGCGGCGGCTATAGTACGCTATTACGCGCACGGAGCCGTCCTGAACCTGCGACAGGACTGCTCCGAGGCCGTGGTCGCTCGCATCAGTATCCACAATGAAACTCTCAGACACCTTTGGATACGCTAGAATCGGAGCATTGCACAGGCGGCTTTTTAGCTCCTCGAATGCCTGCTCCGCCTCATCAGACCAGCGGAATTTCACACTAGGCTTAGTCAGAGCATGAAGCGGCGCTGCCACGTCCGTGAACCCCCTAATAAACCGCCTGTAATACGAGGCGAGCCCCACGAAGCTGCGCACCATTTTTGCGTCTCGCGGTGTGGGCCAGTCACGGACCGCCTCCGTCTTTTTGGGATCGGTTTCCACGCCAGCACCGCTCACTACGTGGCCCAGGAAGCTCACGCGCTGCCTTAGCAGATTACACTTTGCCGGATTGAGCTTCAGGTTAGTCGCCTGAATCGCACCGAGCACCATTTCAAGGTGAGACAGTGCGGAGTTGAAGTCGGTTCCGTGCGCCAAGACATCCAAATAAACGACGCAGCACGACCGCGGAACCCCGCATAAAACACGCTCCATAAGACGCTCAAAAGTAGCCGACGAGTTACACAATCCGAACGGAAGCACCGTGAAATGCCATAGGGCTGAGCTGAGCGAGAAAGCGGTTTTCTCCCTATCCCCCGCCGCGAGGGGCACCTGCCAATATCCGCTCCTCAGGTCTAACGAGCTGAACCAGGCTGAGCCAGACAGCTGGTCCAGCGTATTGTCGATCCTGGGGAGCGGGTAGGAGTCAAGCTTCGTGACAGCGTTAAGTCGCCGATAATCCACGCAAAAGTGCCAATTTCCATCCTCCTTTTTCGCAAGGACCACCGGGGCTGACCACGGGCTGCTCGAAGGCTCAATAATGCCCGTACTCGCCATCTCGCGGACTAATTGCTCCGCCGCTACACGCTTTGCTAACGGCAGACGTTGCGGCCTCAGCCTGATGGGCTGGGCGTCACCCGTGTTTATCGAATGAACAGCAAGGTTAGTTTTAGTACACTCGCGCTCAGACACAGCGAAACTCGTGCGAAAACGGCCGATCAGTTCGCGCAAACGGAGTTGTTGGGGACCAGATAAACCCACACAACTGCGCTCCAGCATCTCCTCTATCAGATCTACACTCAACCCCGCATCCAGCAGACCCTCTACCGTATCACGCACCGAATCACACACATTCCCTCCCACCAGTTCACTTACCCCTAACTCGTCGCGTATCTCTACGGGGAGTCCAGTCACCAGCACCGAGCCCCGTGCACAGTCAATGATAGCTCCGACGCGTGAGAGCAGGTCCTTGCCCAGAATGCACAGGTCGTTGATGCATCCTACCCAGAACTGTTGTTGAAAGGGCCCCTTGCCGACATCAATCGTCAACTCCGTTAGTCCTAGGATACCTATAGGCTCCCCGGTGACTGAAGAGAGAGCGATGCGCTGGCTGTTGTCAGTCACAAACTCGCCCACTACCTCTGTCGCGAGCTCGGGCCGTATCAGTGAGACTGACGAGCCCGTGTCCACCAGCGCGTTCACAGTCACTCCATTCAATGTGCATCTCAGGAAGTAGCCGCTGAGTCCGGCAGTTCCGGAAGCAGATCCCGAGGGTAAGCATAGCGTTCCTGGGGCCACCGTAACCCTCACTGGGTGGTCCCGGCTCCGTTTCCCGGACGGTTGCAGTGCGCTTGCTTGTGGCCATGGCCCCCGCAGCGCCAGCACTCCAGTTGGGCATCAGACCAGCTCCGACCCCACCTCTGTGAATCACGGGCAACCGGCGACGCCCCCCACGGTCCAGGATGGCTTGAGAGGATGAGTTTGGACCGCTCCGCCACCTCCACCGCGGACTCCAGGGTCTGCGGGTCGGCCAGCCTCACGTGTTTGCGCAGCTCGCTCGGCTCGAGGGCGCGCAGAAAGTGATCTAACGCGAGCCACCTCTGGGCCGCTCGCGGAAACGTTGGGTAAGCTTGGCGGGTTAGCAGGGCCATCTCCGATGCCAGCACACCCAGTGTCTCTCCCTGCTGTCGGCGTCTGTCCGCCACTAGCATTTTGGCGGCCGCCTCCGACGGTTGGCGGCTGAAACGTGTTCTCAGCGCCCGCGTCAGTTGAGGCAGCTCTGGGAGCCAGGGCCGCCGTGCTCGCGTCGTCCTCTCCCCGGCAACGACCTCCGAACAGCCCGCTGGCGCCGTCAGGTCCGAGTCCACTCCGCTGGAGAGCCTTGCCTCTAGTCCGTTGGTCCGCTGTCTTCCTCCTCAGCCATTCGATTTCCCCTGCCAGCAGCTCAATATCTTCCAGCAGGGTCACTTCTGACACCAAATGTGGCGTGGAAGAGGAAGGAGGAATGCTCAATAGCTCCTTTATTACACAGGCTTGCCACTCACTTACAGTCTTTAACAAGACTAGGACCATTCTAAAACCATTCTATCTATAGGCTACCAACAGAGCCAAGTGACTAAACTCACTATCCACCTACTTTACGGTGAGTGCCCTAACCAGCACCCATCTGCATGGCCCCTCCCCATACCCTAGGTTACGGGGGAGGTACCAATTATGAGGCTGGAGCAACACAGCACAACAAAACACAAGAGGCCCCCCACACACAGAGGAATAGAAACATGCCTACAGGCAGCCACACACACAACCCAGAGCCGCCACAGTATAATATGAACATGATTTAAACTAAAACTAAATTGCAATGTTATGTTTTAATGTTATGTGAAACTGTTGTGTTTTCTACAATTGAATGAATTCTACAACTAGAAACTACTACAATACACGCAAAACTACCCTGGATCATCTGGTAGGCAGTTGTGAAAGTGCTCCTCCAACAACAATGCCTCTGTGCTACATTACATTACATTTAAAAAATGCAAAGCTTCCCTTTTTTCACACAAATGCAAAATGAGAAAGGAGAAAAACAAGCAGTTCTCTCATAGTAATTACCAAGTCTCTAAGGGTTAATACTGTAGATATAAGTTTCCCCCAACACCACTGTTTAGTTACAGAGTTCTTCACTTTCTTTAGCACTTAAAAACAGATTATACAGTTTCACTTCCAAAAGGTGAAGCTTCTACAATTACAGGTCCAGCTGAAATGAGCTGCTGCAATACTCCTGAGTCAGAGTATTTGCTTTAGCTCTAGTTGTTTAGTTCTCGGATACACTGGTCTTAAATCGTTAAGGACTAATGCCCTATTGATTGGTCCTGTTAAATAATTCTTTTACAAATCGATTGTTTTCTTTGGTTTACTTTCTCTTTCTGGGTCTCGCTCGGTTTCTCACACTACTGTCGAGAGCAACGGAAAAGAATGTGCATAATCTATAGCAACAAATCTCTCTAAAATTTCTAAAATATAATATATAATATATAGTATAATTATGTTATTTATTGGTTTATGAAAGGTCATTTTATTAGTTGCAAGCAGTGTATATGAAGTAATTAATATTTCTTATGTATCTGCCCACAATCCACCCTGTTCTCTGTGTGTTCACCTGTGTTCTGTTAGGTTCACTCAGTTAACCACAGCGTAGATACTTAAGCACATGCACATTAAAAAACGTGATGATAATGAGTATCAGTCAATAGCAGGAAGCAGACTATTTTCTCCTTCATGAAACAGTGCAGTTTGCATGTTTGCTACTATATAAGAATCATATTTTCTAGTTTTCTGAAGCTTCAGTATGGTTATGTTTTATTGTTATCTGATTCATATTCTTCTTTTTTCTTCCGTTTTCTTCTTATTAGTATTTTGCTGGATTTTTTATAGCGTAACTTATGCCACAGTTTTGTGGGTAGTTTGGACAGATTGTACGATGTGGGCTTTGTTTTTTAAAGAAACACACAGTTTTAATAAAATCATTTAAAAACACACAATCAACGTATCACTTTTTGGTAAGAAAGTTTTGTACAAACTGTTTAGCTGAGGAGCAAATGATTAAATAATTTTAAAAGCTCCCTGTAATGAACATAAGTCAGTACCAGACGCTGTAAATATTGTACATCTCTTACAACACTAGGCCATTTTTTATAGTTGCACATTTATTTATCTATTACAACATTAAAAAACAATTATAGAAGATGGTCATACATGCCAGAGGTTATTTACAGGAGATTCTAGACTACTCAAACATGTCTTAAAGAGTAACTACACATTTTTACATTAATAGCCAAATATGTTGCTTTGTAATAATGAAATATACCAGCTCTGCTTAGAATGCTTAAAAAAATAGGATGCAAATAACAGAATTTAGATATTCTTACCAACGGTTTACTTAGTAAATCTAAATAAAATGAAAAAACTTTTTTTTTCTTTTTTACATTAATACAATCTAGCCTTGGGGAGATTATAAAGCCTAAATTGGTCGAGTAGCCATAGTGGCTAATGGCTGGTGATAAATAACTGGTGATGAAGTTGTAATTTTTTTTCAAAAAAAAAAAAAAAAAAAAAAAAAAAAAAAAAAAAAAAACTTTGTCCATGTCCCATACTGGACCAGATGACCGTCTCGTAGGTCCAGTAACAGACATGTAGGTCTGGCTCTCAAACTTCAAAACAAATGTCGGTACCACTTTAAAATAAGACTACCTTTATAAAGGGTTTATAAATGGTTTACAATTACTTTATTAATGGTTACTAATTAGGTTGTAAATGCCTTAAAACAACAGATTGCTGTTGGTTCACTATTTGGCAAACATTTGGCCCTTTCTACATATGTGTTATAACTGATTATTAATGATTTTTAAGGCATTTACAACCTAATCAATAACAATTAATATAAAATAACTAATTGTAAACCGTTTATAAACCCTTTATAAAGGTAGTCTTATTTTAAAGTGGTACCCAAATGTCTCCTATTGACGTCCTCAGTGAGGAGTTTTGAGATGTAAGGAGCCTATCTGAACCTGTCTAAGTCTGTGTATGTTGTTTTGTTTACCGCAAGTGAAGTAATGAGCAATCTCAGAATCAGGAAGGTCGTTAATGTTTTTATTTTCTTGCACAGTTTTTAATGTGATGCGTACAGACTGAACTGAAGTGAACCACAGTGTAAAACTTCCCTAAACCCGCAGTACCATCACCGCTAGCTAACAGCAAGCAGGTAGCTAATGAATGCACTTCAATTTAGCACCTCTCAGGGTCACGGATAATGCTGTAGGTTCTGCTTGATTTAGCTTGTCATTAAAAAAGTATAGCTTGCATACTAAATACGGAAATTGCTAAATGCGAGGTGTAAAAATAAAACCAACATTGTATTTACTGTCTGTGGTATTTTTAAGATCTTTGGGGATAAAAAAAAAGACTTTTTATATGGTTCCGATTCTTATTTGGTTGTTCTAGTTTCTGTAAATATCTGTAAATACTAGTGTGTTCTCTAGTTATTAGTGGTTTTGACATACCTAGCCTTTTCCTTATTTCTGGACATGAACATCTCATGTAACTGTGTTCTAAACAATGACAATGATGTTTGGAGATGTCCTACGAAAAACATCTGTCACAAGCCTATTTTTTTTTTTTTTTTTTTATGGTTTCTGTTTTTTGCCTAAATTCCAGTTTGAGCTATTGAAAATGTTGTAATTAAAGAAGTTGTGTTTCAAATTGTACAGATAATAAAACTGTTACAAATGCAGCATTTTTCCTCACTGTTGAGCAGACTAGCACATGGGGAATGTAATAAAAGAATGCCCTGTTCAGGTTCAATTTAACTCTCATGTTTTATTGAGGTTGGCTTCACTTCTTCATTGTTTGGGGTCCCAGAGACCCTAATGCCTAAAGTGTGAAAGAAATATTCAAATATTCATGTTTTATTATGAGGTCTTGTCATGTTCAATGTCAATGTTCATTAGCAGTCCCTGTAAAACAAACCATTAAGTACACACTAATAAAATGCTAATTATATTTACATGCATTTAATAGCTTGTACATCTTTAGTCCATCTAAAAAAAACTAAGTAAATAAAGACTCATGCATTTTATTACTTTTTAAAAAGACCTTCTCTTCCTGCCCCCCTTCCCCTTCCCCTAAACAAGCATAGAACAGGTCCTGGGTGTGGGTTTATTCAGGTGAAGTCTGGAAACGCTCTAAGAGGACCAAAGATTGGTACTCTTGACTGCTCCCAGCACTGCTACACTTTACCAAACATCCAGAGAGCCCACAAATCAACAGCTCTCAGGTTCAGAAAAGGCTAGTGTAAAAAACTCCTCAACATGTGCAGGGCAACACCAGGACCAGAACTGAGAAACTCTATACAGACCAGCTGCAAAATGTTGCAACACATCAAGCCAGTACAGCAATCTATTCGTGAACATTTACAACTTTATCCTATCCAACCAGTATCAGCTGAGCTAAGTTTAGCCTGATAGATTTTAACAGCTGAAACAGTCTTTTTACATAATCACAGTATAATTTAAATACAGACAAGTTGGAATCCAAATAATAGCAGACTGTGGGTGAAGCTTGTGAACCTAGTTAGGTATATTTTTAATCTGTTATGGCAGTGAAGAGGCGATCCAGGACTGTATCTTACACAATATTAAGAACGTCAGCCTGATATCCTCTGGACACCTTCCAATAAACCTGATGCAATTCTCCTCTTTCAGATTTTGTTTACAGCTTTCTCAATGTCAGCTAGGCTCTTCTGGGAGAGTCAAGATATTTAAGATTCTGGCTCATCATAAAGCATTTTTCATGAGACTTTCTTCCTATCATAAATAATGCAGAATTCCGCAGTTGTACAACTAGAAGGAAGAAGGTTCTAAGTGTCAAAAATGTCCTATTTTTGTCAGCCTTTAGAGACTTAACACGGGGGAAGAAACATCTTTGTCGAAAGCATTTTGATTTGACTGCACAGCGCCAGTAAGAGCAGCACCTTCACAGAGTGAATGTATGTACTGATTTTATGCTGCATGTTTCTTCACTTTATACAGCGATTATGTTTGTAGCTGTTTCACTGTGAACGCTTAAACCATCAACAGGAGACTTGAATTTATGTTTAGTCAAAAGTTCATATTTAACGCTGTCTGAAGCTCTTTCAATATAATTGATGCCTCAGAAATCTAAATTTCTTCATAAATTCATCTCTTAATACACTTTCATGAAGTTGGTCATTTCTCAGTGTTGCATTTTAAGTGCCAGTTCATGAAATGTATAACAAGCTAAAGATGTAGAAATCTAATATTTAGTTTCAGGATTTATTTACAAATATTGGTTTTAAGTGTTCAATACCTATAAAAAAAAGCATAATTTTTGATGTTTTAAACTGTAATTATAACATGTACCCATATATTTTTTCCAAAAGCATTGTTACACACCAAAGAATAGCCCCTATAACTGAAAAACAGCCCCAATCATATTACACAGCAGTCCCTGTAGTTACTGAATAATATAGCTTAGTTTGTAACAAGCCTTGGAGTGTTATGAGATTATTTAAATGCAGATTAACACCTTATTATACACCCTACATTACCCTTTATATAGCAGGGTATCCGCAGGTATAGGAGAAATAGAATGTACAACTTTTTTTAAAACCACTGAGAGAATTAATTCAAACCACTTTAGTAACAAAAAGCACACAATACCAATAATAGGTTTATATACTTTACATTAAGCCTGTGATTCCTATATTAACTAACAAACATTTTTGAGTCAAATATAAAAGTTTTTACAAACAAAATAGAACTATTTGAAAACTGGTAGCAAAAATAGGATCACTTAGTTAAATGTGCATGTCCCTATTTCTACACTACTGTCTGCCCAAGCTAAAAACAAGAAATGAACATACCTGAATAGCTGAATACCTGAAAAAAACTATGCCACTACCTACTGTCATAATTACAACTCTAAAAAAATATTTACTGTCTTTAGCAAAAAAAAAGAAAATTAATTTAAAGCATTTAAGGCAAATCAAGGTCTTATATTTGGTTAAACAAATTAAAGACTTTGAGTCTTTTTAAGGATCTGCAGATACCCAGATATAGTATACTCTTAAACTAATGTTTAAAACAGGTAACTGAATCTGTATTTTACACGCATAAGTCACTTTGTGAGATCTAATCCTGAAACACATGATTTCTGGAATAAGTGTGATTAAAAATGCAAAAAAGGAGTTAAGTGTAGATCCACCGTTTCCCCCCAGAGAGATTTATCTACTTGTGCAATTATGAACGCTAGCAGAGAGTGAGGGAACTTTTAGCCTCGAGAACTGAACAGAAGCTGGAGCTGGCAGATGATATCTGAGCATGATACCTGACGTCACAGCTTACAACAGTGACAGGTGTTGTTACGGAGGGCTTATGGCTTACACAAGTACCCCTGCAAAGATGGAACTGATAAAATAAATTACCTGAGTGAGGGCTGACGGAGTACGTGTGTCTCTCTCTCTCTTTCTCTCTCTCTCTCTCTTTTTCTCCTTTTTTTTCTGAGACTCCACCATGTTTGTTCTCTGTTTGGACCTGTAGAAGGAGAAATATCCATTATTACCTTTTGGTCGGGGCACACCTCATTGATTGAATATTAATATGCTTTCATATGGTACAGATGACTTATAGATTTAAAGATTTGCAAGGATATTCACAGTCCTGTCAGTGTATTAGCCAAATTCTTTATCTCCATGCTCATTGTTTCTTTTTTTCAGCTCCAATTGTCAGAACTGCAGTGACACTGGCATGGTGGTGGTGGTGTGTTGGTGTGTGTTGTGCTGTGTATACGAGTGGATCAGGCACAGCAGTGCTGCTGGAGTTTTTAAACACTGTGTCCACGCACTGTCCACTCTAATAGAGACTTTTACAGTGCTGCTCCACCTCCTAGATGTAAAGTCAGTTACAGAAGCTTATTGTATGCTGGACAGTTGTGTTGGGAATGCTTTAGTCCAGGGGTCGTCAATTAAGTTTGACCGCGGGCCAGATATGGAAAGTGTAATGGGATGGAGTGCTACAGACTAGTAGCTGGTAAACCCAAGAAGAAAGGAGAAAAAATAAAAATAAACACACCGCTCCTCACGTGGGATCAAACCTGTGTCGTCAGGGTCGTGGTCCAAAACACTACCGCTGCCTTAACGCCCTTATAAAGAGAGAGAGCCCAAGAACAGGCGGAAAAACTAGAGCGGGCAGAAACTAAGATCACACCGAGTGCGACAGAGAGACAGGGGAGGATTGTAAACAAAAGCTCACCAGAAAAGCATTTTATTTTTATTTTTTTTTTATTACCGTTCTTTATAGTTCAAACAACCTCACGGGCCAGATATTTCATGCTTGTGGGCCACATCTTGCTGACCCCTGCTCTAGTCCTTCACATCAGTGGTCACAGGATGCTGTTGGTTGGAGATTTCTGGTTGGTGGACTATTCTTAGTGCAGCAGTGATTCTGAGATGTTTAAAAACTCCAGCAGCACTGCTGTGTCTGCAAAACACAGAGAAAGAGATAGACTACAAGTGTTCATATATAGTGCAGCTGAAAAATGGATAATAAGTGTAGAAACACAGATGTTGTCATAAAATTCTGACTGAAATTTGTAGTAGGTGCAACACTAACAGTTTCTAATGCCTCCCAGTTCCCCTCTTGCCCTTGGTGACAGGAGAAATTAGTTAAATCGACAGTGCAGTCTACTGACAGCGCAGTCCACCAATGGCATGGGGTTCTGGGCAGCTCATGACCCTGTGAGTACAGGCCACTTCCAGAGAAGGGCACAAATCATTGAGAAGCGAGCTTCCTGTCTCTCCTCAGACTGGGGTTTAAACTGTGCTTGTTCCCATTACATGCTAAGCCTGAGGACCTAGAGCTGAGAGGAAAGCTCTTATCAGCGGTGGCCAGGTCTGGGTTCAGCACATTCATGCACCGTCTTCAGAGAGGAGAGCAGAAGCACAGGGATGCAGGCAGCCCGGAGAGAGCGGCAGCAGGGCCGAGGAACAAAGAGGACGTGATAAGCATTGTGGACGTCTCTTCCACAGGCTTGCCCTTAACTCTGACCTCTTGTTGGTCTAGTTTGACAATAAGAGACCGCAATACACCCTTAAGTAAATATAAAGCAATTTATATATTTGTTGTGTGTTCCTAGGAGCATAATATGAAGCTTGCAGGCTTTACATCTCAACTTTGCTAAATTATCAGTGATCTATGAGTAAATCTGCTGATAAATAAAACACCTATAGACACCTATATACCACCACACCTCAACCAAAACATAACTACACTGTAACCTAAGCATAGGCTTAACCCACACTTCAACCCAAACCTAAAATAATGTACTCCTTAATTTAAACTTAACCTAAACTCAACCTACACCTTAACCTAACTCTAACCTAACCTATAACGCAACTCAAACTAAAACTTAACCTACTTCAACCCAAACTTAACCTACAACTCAACCTAAACACTAAATTAACCTACACCTCAACCTAAACTGAAAACATAACCTACACTTTAACCTAAACTTAACCTGCACATTAAGCTACACCTGAACCTTAACTTAACCTTAACCCAAACCTAAACCTAAACACCACAACCTAACCCCAACTTAACCTATAACTCAACCCAAACTGTAACCTAACCTACAGCTCAACCTAAACTTAACCAACACATCAACACAGACTTAAACTTAACCAACATCTCAATCTAAACCTAAACTTAACCAACATCTAAACTTAACTGACATCTGAATCTAAACCTGAACATAACCTACACCACCTAAACTTAATCTACATCTCAATCTTAACATAAACTTAACCAACATCTAAAATCAACAGACACTTGAATCTAAACCTAAACATAATCTACATCTCAATCTAAACCTAAACTTAACCAACATCTAAACTTAACGTACACCCCAACCTAAACATAAACTGAATTTACACCACAACCTAAACTAAATTACATATCAACCTAAACATAAACTTAACCTACACCACAACTAAACTTAATCTACACCTCAACCTAAACCTAAACATAACCTACACCTAACTAGTGTGAATTGTAAAATATGTATGAAATATGTTGCAAAAAAACTGCACATTATGATTTTCTTTGGGAGCACTTCAGTGGAATATGTATGTATTTTCTGAGATCTTGTTATACTGAGATCTCTTCTTGTTTAAATATGACTCATATTTTATAAGGAGAGGACAGGGAGGCCAGGCATGCAACTAGGAGGTGAACTTCCATAGTGAGGGCAGTTTGTAGGTCTTGATGAGAATTTGCCCAGGGCTCAGCCGTGGTATCTCAGGTCATGTTAACCGTGACCAACTGCAGAAAATGTCTCTAGGCTCACATTAAAGATACAACCAAAATAGATGCTTGTTTGCATGACTTTTCGAGTACACAGCGTGTAGTACGAAGACACACTGAACCTCAGCAGCATATAAGCTATTTTTTAAGGTCATGGCTGGATATTGGATATTTTTCAATGCAGATGTTGTAGAACTAGTCATGTGATTATTTATGAACGCATGAGTTTTTGCTTTATACTTTTATATGTTTTCTTTTGTGTAAAGTAGAAATATATTTACTGTCCTTCCTAACCTGATCTCGGTTTTGTGGTGAATTCTGCCTGTTGTTGTAATACATTGGACTTAATAACTTTTAAATACTGTATTAGACCATGCTATTGATATCTCAAAATGAATATTAATAACATTGGGGCAAGTCATGCTATGAAATATTCTATTCATTTTCCGGCATTAGTCATGATTCAAAACACAGCCTCCAGCAGTTAAGCACACAAGGTGAACACAACAACACTGGAACCTTTTTTTTTCCTTTTTTTTCTCGTTTTTTTACGTTTTATATGAGCTTTTCTTTTCCAGCCATGAACACAAAATAAGCCTCTTAAATCTAGAGCGAGCATCAAGCATCAACCATCGAGCACGCATCATCCTGTTTCTGTGTGGAGTGATGGTGTTAGCATTTTACATGGACGTGTGTTGCTGTCCACTATGACAAATAGCTTTATGATAGCAAAATTATAAACCAAAATTTTTTTTACAGCTTTCTGCTGTGAGAACAGTTGAGTTTTTTCACTGTCTGACTGTTATTTGTAATAAGCACCCATCAGTTTATCAGTAACTACCTGTGTTATACTATTAGGATGCTACTAACACAGCTAACAGATAGTATTGTATATTTGTCTCTGAAAGAGGTTTACATTAAAAGGTCTTTAGCACTGTAGCGGATAAAGATGTATGTACTTGATTTGTTATAAAATACTGTTCAGCATATTATATTGATTTCTTAGAGAAACCTCATTAATTCTGCTTCAAAGTTAATTTCCTTGTGTACAATAATAATTTCCATTTTGGATAAGCACTTCTACTGTTTGGCTATTGTCTGGCTAGCATCTTTATCACACACATATATACATATATATACATATATATATATATATATATATATATATATATATATATATATATATATATATATATATATATATATATATATATATATATATATTTCTTTTTTAGCAACACAGCACTAGTTTTGCCAAAGTAATGCCGGGTGCTTCTTGTTCACGTGATCATTTGTTTTCTATTTACAGTATGTCTATAATTGATCTCTATCTATTATTTGTTTTATTTTATAATCTAGTCATTATAGGCTATTGTAAATAATTAGCTGGTTCCTATTAATTAGTTAAACATGGAGGACCAGACCGTTAGAATATTTAAGCCTGTCTTTAATTACACATTTTACATGGTTGTAAAACCTGCTCAAACGATATGAACACAATTCATCTGCTTTTCCTTTAAAGTAGAAAGAACAGAGGCAAAGTAATTATTTTTCTTCCTTTGACCAGTGAAATGAGCACCCCATCCTCCTCATTAAAAAAAAGAAAAAAAAAGAACCTGATAAGAAATTTGTGGAGAATAAAAGATAAGGGAAAAGCAGTATTAGCAGCTTTGAGATCTTGGGAGCATCCAACTAAAAGGACATAGTGGCAGAAGAAAAGAATTTGGAATTATTGTGTCTCTCCTTTAAGTTTGACTTTCTTTCCAGAAAAAATGCAATGCAAACTGAAATAAAATTAATTTATCTCAGTAGACAAGTCAGAATTCTTGTTTTACCATTTTCCATGGCATCAGTCAGGGTTGCAGTACGATCCTGAGACGTTTTGTATATAATTAAAATGTAACTAGAACCGGAATGAGTGTTTGAGTGCTGCTATGTGTGGTAAAATGTCCAGTGGGTTCAGCTAGAGTTTAAACAGAGTGTCATTGTGTTTATGTGGCTTGATCTGGAGGTCAAAGCCAGCAAACAAGGAATATGACTGGCAGTACACAGCTTTATATTAAAGTTATGAGGGAGTTTATTAATAACTCTGTACCTTGCAAACAGCAAAGGAGCTGAGGTGACTTTCAGGAATTTGGCACAGGCTCATAATTAAGGTCTTTTATGATGGTGCAGTGCTGTGGCATGAAGAAGCCATTTATGGCAGAACGCTGAATGAGAGGCGTGTCCTTCAGTGGTGGAGAGTAAGTGTTTTTCGCACTCCATCAGTAACTCCATTGTTCAGCGTGTAAGGTGGTCATTTGTTATCAGTTACCGATGCTTCTGTTCACTCAGACTAATGAAGCAGTGCCATTAAATTAAGTGAATCAAAAGAGCACATTACAGATTTCTTATGTTCTATTGCCCTCAGTTCAAATTGAAGTAATGTCCTGGAGTGTGATTTTGATGCAGTTTCAGCAAGTCATTGTCTGTCGAAGTCCAGGAACTGCTGGTGAAAGCAGTTCTCTCAGCGGGTGGCATTTCTGTAATGTCACTAGATGCCGTATCGCCTTGAACCTCAGCTGGAAAAACCCTCATTCAAGAACTTTTTATATTAAACTCATGACCAATGGAGAATTGGCAGAGCTACAGTCTACGACTGACTTATTCAGCCAAGTGAGACAAAGAGTTCCCCTTTAGAGCCTTCCAAGCTCCTCCACCGGCTTTGAAATCTTACCAAAGTGTCCAATGCTAATATGAAATCTCAACCTTCGGCTATGAGAAAGTAAGAGGTGTTGTAAATCAGACCTCCTGGCCGGGAGAAATGTGAGCTCTAGCTACATCTCCTTGAAATGACAGAGCAGGGACCATGACATATCAGACTGCAACTGCTACTGAACCAAATCATTAGATTAGACAGATTTACAGCATCATGAAAGTTATTACCTCCATCACCCTCCAGTGCCACTTTGTCTGATGTCTTTATGAGGACGCCAAGGCTTTGCGTCCAAAATTCTATTGCATCATGTATGTGCTGTTCCTTAGCAAAATACCCATCATATAGCAGGCTGTCAGATTTCTGAAACCCCCCACCCAACCATTTGAAGACTTTATTAAATGGGTAATATAAGGGAAATGGAGACATGAAAAACACACACTGGTTAAAATAGACTTGTAATGCAGCATGTAATGTTTTTAGATAAAAAAAAATCATTCAGAATGTGCATATGCCAATTTTCTCTTGTTGTCATGTCAAAATTGTAGCCAAATTGTCAAAAATTTCTACTGCAATTAGACACGTATCACATTCAGGTCAAAATTCACACATTTTGTTTTTTTGTTATTTTAGTCCCCGGGTAACACAATTAACTCACAGTCAGCAAGGCCAGGCAATAGAACATTCTCCACAACATGAATACTACATACTGAATACTATGTCACAACTACACTTCTCAGTAAAAAAAGAAACCAAGAAGACCATCGCCCTACAGATATTTGTATGCACACACTGATCAAAAATGCAATGTTGATGTCACACAAATAAAATATTGAATTTGTCAATATTGATCAATTTGTCAGCTGAATTGTTCAGGAACAGTCAGTGCTACTTTTGCTGGTGTTAATTATGTAAATTATTATTTTAACTAAAAACACCAAATTAAAATGTTTCATATTCCATATATAGTCAGTTAGCTGGGCAACAATTTATAAACTAGATTTGTAATCTCCTCCCCACCACTCCCACATATATAGTACATTATAGTACATAAAAAGTAAATATTTATTTACTACATACATAATAACATTATATCTTGGCAACTAACTAATCTACTTAGATTACCAGATAATGGTTAATGGTTCACTGTGCTTGGCCTTGTCTAATCCTCCTGTTATGTTAATTTGTCAGAAACAGCAATGGTGTTCCTGGGTCAATTTGACCCGGTGCATTTTTAATTATCTAAAAATGTCTTAAAACCAAACAAATCTTAACAAGCAGTGTGATTATTTCATTGCTAACTCCATTACTCTTATTCTGTCAATATTTAGTGCAATGGTGTTCCTTACCTCTAACAGGTAATGGTTCAATTAGAATAATTCATTTTTCAATGTTCATCATTTTTTTAATGCTTCACTAGTTTATTAATTCTGAAAGACCAACAGGAAAAAAACAATAGTTTTACATAACACTGAACATTACATTGCAATTTTATTTCAGTTTTAGTTTATGCAGGGGGTGGTTGCAAATATGTAAGATGAACCATTTTCATATTATATGTTGATTACACTAATTAACGCAAGCAGAAGAAGTTTCATACTGAAAAAAAAAAAAATACTTTTTACTATCTTGGATCTTTAAGCTTTAAAATGGGTTAATTTGACCTGTAACACAACAAAAGGCTAACTAATTACATGCTTTGTCAAAAAAAAGCTGATCATTACAAGTTAGAAATAAAAGAGGCAGAAGTTGTGTTCTGGTGATCACTGATGAAACACTGGTAGAACAGATACTTCTTGTCATTTCTGCTCCAGATGCAACACAAGCTCATCCCATTAGTGTTCCATCTGTGACTGTCCGTTCACAGTACACTGCTTTTGCCTCAGCTCCAGTTTTAGAGGTTATATAACCAAATACAAAAAAAGCACAAAATCTATAGCTCAACTGCTAGCCTCAATATTATTGATGTCATAAATTTAAAGGCCACTAAGTGGAATGAGTTTAAATAAACCTTAATCAGTTCAATTTTAAAATAGACGTGCCTTGAAAACATCTTGAACCAAAAAATGGTGCCACTTCTCCAGAGACTCCTGTGCAGTTTTTTTTACCCTGTCTGCTACTGCAAGCGTTGCCATCTCAATGACACCTTCATTAATTCCTAAAAATCTGACTGCATCAAAGTAAAACATGTTCAAAGTAAGCTAACCCCGATAAGCACAGGTATGTTAAATGAAATACTGCAGCAAAATGTGTTCAGACTTTCAGAAATACTCAGTGGACTATTTTAACACAGTTATTAAAAGGCTTTAAATGTATTCATTGATACATGCTAATGGACGCATTAAAGTCATTATCAGTAATAGCATAACTCCATTTAACTGGACCTTTCTCTACTGGAGTTAGTATGATTGGCACAGGTGTGAACATTACTGTAAATTCTGAAAAATGATAAGCCTCCTCACCTGCAGTGATCAGAGAGCATGTCCCCTTTACGCATTACCCTGGCTCTCTTGTGTTTTTACCCCAGTTGGGCACTTTTTACTAATCACAGGCAGTCAAGACTCGCTGGCTGGAGCGTCTGGGATTACATTAACACTGCAATCAATGGCAAACATCCACAAAAAACGGCAGCCATCATATGCTATCAGGCTGAGCTGGGATTACAAGGCAGATGAATCATTAACACTATTGCCACTTGAATGCAACTAAAGCGTGATTGACAGTCTAAGCCTGGGAGAGGGAGAGGCAGTGACATTATCCCCCGGAATCAGCGAATCAGGGCTGCTGATACTTTTCTTTTGGGGGTCAGAGAAAAGGAGGGAAGATTGCTGTGATTCCGAAAGCAAAAACCCCGAGAGACTTATTTGCAACAAATCACCAGCAACACATGATGACGAGAGCAAAGGTGTAGGTAATTCTCGCGCTAAAAGCAGGTTAAAATTACACTCGGCTCTCCACTGTTCTGTCCGTGATTCACCCCGTCTTTAGTTTAAATTTCACTGCGAGTGATCAGAGGCAGGTACGGCTTAGCATGCACTGCGACCCCTCATTCCTCTATCCCAATAGGACACCAGGTGTATTTTAATGGCTTTATGGAAATAGGTGGAGAGCAGCAAAGCAGAGGATTCTGGGTCATGGTAGGATTTGTTAACTTATTACTGTGTCTGGAGCGAGGCCCTTATCGGCACCTGCCAAGTCTTTGGCAGACCCAGTGGGATTGCACTGACCTCAGTGGAAGTAATGGATATTAGAAAATCTGCCCACAGTGATCGGGGGGGATTGGGTGACAAAACAGGGAAAAGGTACACAGAGGAGAAAAGGATCTTCCTTCAAGGACACAACATTCAGTCCCTGAGTGCAGAGCTATGGACTCTATTAAATAAGCCGCAAGGTAATTCGGAAATACAAGCGATGAACCGCTGTCGTACATTTCGACTGGCTTCAGCTTCTCCTGTTCACTGCCACACATAGCACAATATCTCAGCCATGCAAATATCATAAAGCATTACAAGGGATTTGGCTTAACATTCATTTTGCCACACACACCGCACTGATATTTTGCTTTGCTGATATTTGATTTGTAAATGTAAACTAATGTGTGTAGCACCATTAATCAACATGATGCCATTCACCGTAATGCCATTCAGAACATCAATTACAGATCCCACAGCTTTTGTGTAGCGTAGAATGGATTTATGACAAATTTTAAATTACACGAGATTCTTATTTGCTATATAAAAAACAACCTTTTCTACGTGAAAGAATTGAGACTGCACGCTGCTTGGCTTTCACTCTAATCCTATAGCCTAGCAGAAAAATGCCATCCTGGGATCGGGTGTAGAGGAAAAAGAAGG
The DNA here is from genome assembly GCF_023375975.1 of Astyanax mexicanus. Taxonomy (NCBI): domain Eukaryota; kingdom Metazoa; phylum Chordata; class Actinopteri; order Characiformes; family Acestrorhamphidae; genus Astyanax; species Astyanax mexicanus. The sequence goes on along the minus strand of NC_064413.1, from coordinate 33,845,853 downwards.
CAGATAAAGTCTCGGCAAACTGTGATGAAGAAAATAAAGCCCTAAAAAGGCCTCTTTGAGGTGGAGGCTCTTTCATGTTGCTCTTTCCAAGGAGCTGGAAGGTTTTTCAGTCCAAAGCTGGCATGTGTGTGAAACTGAACAAGTTCCAACTAAAGTTAAGGCTAAAAAAACGTTACTTCTGGTAAGTAAAAGCATTGTGAAGAAAATGGACCCGAAATCACATCATTCTTACAAGAGGTGGAACATCTCAGGGCAGAATAATTAAAAATGTCATGTTTGATTATATTCTGGCCCGTTTTTCATTATGATGTTTCAACCACCCAATCAGTTCTGACAAAGCTTTCAATTACAAACTATGTTCCTATTCAACAGTAATCTACAGTCATAACTCATCATTTCTAATCCAAACAGCAGGCGGAATAGAGAGGGATGGGCAGAGGCAATTGGCCAATGGAGAAAGAACAGTGCCGAAATTTTCTCTGTCTTGCAATTTGGCAAAGTTTTAAAAGTGGTGCCCAAGCAATTAGTGGGCAAGATGAACTGTAGGTTGAATGCCTGCTTCCAGAATTGGCTGGTATTTAAATAAATCCACTCTTTTCTTTACTTGTGCAAACATGACCAAGCCATCACCAATGTAATTGTATGACTTACGTAGTTCAATATATAGGGAGTAGGGGTGTGGCATATCACATCGTATGCAATATTATCGCCACAATTTTTGAATATCGTGAGCGATGTCATACCCTGTAATATTGCGCCATATCAACCCACCCGTAATTATCACATGAGGGAACTACTTTTCTTGATGTTTTTAGCAAAAGAAAAAATTACACTGTTCTCAGTGCCCATTATATATCTACTAGAGATCTGTCCAGTATCATTATTTTACTATAATCCTGGATATATGGAGATATTAGTATCATGGCATTCTGGATCATTGATTTCTGTTCCAAATCTGAGACAATTCTTGTATTTTTTAATATCTTAGCCAATTTAATTTTCATTTTGTTGTAGTAGTGTATTCTTAAAAAAAAAAAAAAAATTAGGGCCATATTGCCCACCCCTAATAGGGAGCAAGGTTCCGATTCAACCAGAAACATGAACACGTTTTGATGCCACATTTTTTTTTTTCAGACTATGTTTTTCCCATCCACAAGATAAATATCCGGATATGTGTGAGCATACCATCAAAGAAAGCCATGCCTGTTGATTGCTGGAATAAATTTTAAGGAATTAAGATTCCTAGCACTACAAATTTATTTTATCTTGTCTTTTACTAACAATGGTAAGAAAAAAGTAATTGTCCTAACAAGCAAATTTAGGTCCTCGTTGTAACCTTACCTTTGGTCTAAGGTACTGTGTGATTAGATCAAAATGCTAATAACCACTAATGATCCAATAATCAAATAATAATCTATAGTATATGTAGTACCACCCACTGCAGAAGACATGTTGGTTGGACATGTGGTTCTCTGTCTACGCAATCCCATTGGCTGTAGGTAGTTGCTGCTGTGCACTCACTGGTCTAGATATTAAACCTGGGCACCAGTGAAAACCTTGGTAACAGTGCCAAAACTTTTCCATAGTGATTGCTTCCTTTTCGCAATGTAACATAATAAAATAATTTACCAATCATGCGTAAAAAAACATTTTAACTTCATTCCTTATGGAACAAACTGTCAACTCACTAGTTATTTGGACAGAGGTCCCCAGACATCTGCATGCCACTGTATTAATATGCTGATGTCCTCGTTTGTCTCTATTACAGACTGCTGTGTCTTGTCTCACTCTGAGGAGAGAGGTAAACCGCAACAGCATACACTGTGACATCGGCCGCCAGTGTCTATCACTGCGTGTCCATTAATCATCAGTGTCTCAGATAACACAAGCTGATAAGGCAGCTCAGCATCACGAGGGGGAGGAGTAATGACTAGGCAGTGACTTCCGGAGATACGACTAGTTCGAAGCAGAAGATCCTGGCTGACAATGACCTTAGCAGCCCTGAAAACAGAAACACCACCGCTGACTGATAAAAGCTTAACTGCTCTCAGCACATGAGGAATGACTTATGTCAGTGCCTGCTACATGATATGGAAACTGACTTACAGGTCTCCATTTATTACTTCAGTAGACAATTTAGCTTCACTTCCCAAGATAACTTCCCAAGTAAGTGCTGTAGTGCACGACTATATCACTTACTATAATCAGTGCTAACCTAGAGACAAGGCCCGGCAGAAAGCCAGAAATAATTTACTCAACTCACAAAACTAATACCTGGACTTATAATTGGATATTTATTAATTAACACACACATTTTTTGGTGTTTTTTATTTTGTTTAAATTTAAGGTGCAAAACAAATACAGTTATGGACATAATTAATTGAAAAACTGAATCAGTTTCTCTGATTTTGCTATTTATATTAAAATGAGTAAAATGAACATAGTTATTTTATTCTATGAACTACGCACAACATTTCTCCCAAATTCCAAATAAAAGTATTGTCATTTAGAGATGTATTTATTATTAATTGCAAAATGGCCGAAATAACAAAATAGGAGGCAGAGCTTTCAGCCCTCAAATAATGCAAAGAAAACAAGTTTATATTCATAATGTTTTAAGAGTTCAGAAACCAATATTAGGTGGAATAACCCTGGTTTTTAATCACAGTTTTCATGCATCTTGGCATGGTCTCCTCCACCAGTCTTACACCTGAATAAAGTCTTAGAACTTTATTTAGCGATATCATGGCATACAATATGATATGACACTCCATTAATTGAAATTTTCACCAGATTGTGTTCGATCCAACATGGTCATAGTACTAATAATGCTCTCCATATATCCAGAATTGCAATAAAATAAATTATACTGGACAGATATGTTGTTATCACTTCTAGATATTTAATGTGAAATGAGCACAGTCTTATTTATTTTTTATATTAGTCTTATTTATATTTTTTGCATCAAAAACAGCAAAAAAAGTCCCCAGATGGCACATATTGCCCTAAAATAATATCACAATAGTTCAGGGTATTTTTTTTTTTTGTGAAAACCATATTCAAAAATGTTGCTGATATTATTGCCTACAATACAGTATGGCACACCCCTACTATAGAGATGCGGTCATAGGTTGCCAGGTCTGTATAGAACTCTCAAGGAGGATTGCCAGTCGGTTACAGATCCCTCACTGGGGAGATTGTGGCAATTGTTCTGAAGCGACTCATGTGAGATCATACAGGAGAAAAGTTGTTGGGTTTATGGTAAAACAGCTGCAGTATGTACTACAGTGGGGAGAACAAGTATTTGATACACTGCTAATTTTTCAGGTTTTCCCACTTGCAAAGCATGTGGAAGACTGTAATTTTTAATCATAGGTACTCTTCAACTGTGAGTGATGGAATCTAAAACAAAAATCCAGAAAAATACATTGTGTGATTTTTAAATAATTAATTTCCATTTTATTGTGGGAAATAAGTATTTGATACACCAGAAAAAGAAACTTAATATTTGGTACAGAAACCTTTGTTTGCAATTACAGAGATGAGACGTTTCCTGTAGTTCTTGACAAGGTTTGCACACACTGCAGCAGGGATTTTGGCCCACTCCTCCATACAGATCTCCTCCAGAGCCTTCAGGTTTCGTGGCTGTCGCTGGGCCACACAGACTTTAAGCTCCCTCCAAAGATTTTCTATTGGATTCAGGTCTGGAGACTGGCTAGGCCACTCCAGGACCTTAAGATGTTTCCTACGGAGCCACTCTTTAGTTGCCCTGGCTGTGTGTTTTGGGTCGTTATCATGCTGGAAGACCCAGCCACGACCCATCTTCAGTGCTCTTACTGAGGGAAGGAGGTTGTTGGCCAAAATCTCACGATACATGGCCCCATCCATCCTTCCCACAATACGGTGCAGTCGTCCTGTCCGAGAAAAGCATCCCCAAAGAATGATGTTTCCACCGCCATGCTTCACGGTTGGGATGGTGTTCTTGGGGTTGTACTCATCATTCTTCTTCCTCCAAACATGACGAGTGGAGTTTAAACCAAAAAGTTATATTTTTGTCTCATCAGACCACATGACCTTCTCCCATTCCTCCTCTGGATCATTCAGATGGTCATTTGCAAACTTCAGACGGGCTTTGACAGGCTTGCCTATTGTCCTGTAGCCCATCCCAGCCTTGTGCAGGTCTACAATTTTATCCCTGATGTCCTTACACAGCTCTCTGGTCTTGGGCATTGTGGAGATGCTGGAGTCTGACTGATTGAGTGTGTGGACAGGTGTCTTTTATACAGGTAACGAGTTCAAACAGGTGCAGTTAATACAGGTAATGAGTGGAGAACAGGAGGGCTTCTTAAAGAAGAAGTAACATGTCTGTGAGAGCCAAAATTCTTACTGGTTGATAGATGATCAAATACTTATTTCCCACAATAAAATGGAAATTAATTATTTAAAAATCATACAATGTATTTTTCTGGATTTTTGTTTGAGATTCCATCACTCACAGTTGAAGAGTACCTATGATAAAAATGACAGTCTTCCACATGCTTTGCAAGTGGGAAAACCTGAAAAATCAGCAGTGTATCAAATACTTGTTCTCCCCACTGTATATATTAACTGTACATAATAAATCCTTACTAATTTATAATCAGAGTAAAAACTGATTGACAATATTAAAGTAGAACTGCTACAAATTCCTGTTTTAATGCAGAATCAGCATCTATGGAAAGTTTCTGTTCTCTCTTTCTGTTTGTGGTGTAAAACACTAAAATAACTGATTACTTACACTGTAAAGTTGTGTTTATATGTCTATTTGTGCTGGGGTTGAAACGAAGGCTGCATCTGCCAGAGTCCTTCAGTCACCTACTAATCAATAAGTCGTAATGGGGTCTGGGAATGAAGAGAGAGTTGGGTCGCGGATGTCAATGAATCTGCTTATCTGTTTCGGCCAAGCTGCACGGCCAGCCAGCCCGAACCCACCTGTAGATCAGTGATATTGGAGTTTTGTTTGCTGAGCTCCAGACAAAGGGCCAGCGGTTCAGCCACAGACCCCTAATTCACTGATATCAATAGTCTCGCTTGAACAAGGGCACAGACGTCAGCAGCCGGCGCTTGAGAAACTGGAGCGAAGATCGTTATAAATAGATTCAGTCTCTGCTGTTTGTGTGTTTGTCTGACCAGATTTCTTCCATTTGTGTGGAAAAAAATGAAAGTCCGTGGTTTAGAATATGATTCTGTGACCAAAGGGGCACAAACTTTAGCAGATGTCTTCGTTTTTTAGGTAAAATGGGAATTGGGAGTATTAAAAAATAACAAAATTATAAAAAAATAATAACTGCCTCAGATGGTGATGTTACCGTTTCCATTTAAGCAAAAAAAAGACAAATCTGTCTATCAGGACACGTGGATAATAAATATCCCATTTTATTTGCAGCCCCCTTCCCAACAAGGTTTATTGTAGCCGACTTTTCTTTTCATTGTGGTGGTGTTAAAAGCGGTTGCAACACACTCCTGGCAAGGCGCGATAAGCTGTGTGAACACGCACCCTGCTATTTTGTTATCACACTGACATGCTCAGAACGCCCCCATGCCAACTCCGAGCGTGACACTCTCAGCGCCGCACTATTAGCATGCTAAGAACATGCCTTTTATTCAAGGACTAGATATAGTCTCTCCCTCTCTCTCTCTCTCTAAGTTCTAGTCTTCACCAGCATTAGCTTAGCAAGTCTTTTCAGAACAACCAACCTTGACTGACAGGTTGGCACCTTTCGCCGCAGTACGAGCGGGTGCTGATCCACTCAGCTGGTTTGTCTGACATCTCACAGGAGTAATTGGAGGGTTCATGCTGCACTGATTGCTCCTGATGTTCCTAGATATGTGAAGCTCCTGGAAATGGATCCTCACTTCACTTCATCAGCCATACTTTATCTTTGAAGCTTAAGACAGAGCTAAATATAAAGTATATATACACACACAAGGGCACGGGACATTAATTCCATCCAGTAATCTAATAATACAAAACACTCTTGATTTAAAATAAATTAGCAACACAAACAGAAAATAGGTTACTAGATCTATACGCTGCAGAGAGTTGCACTTCCTGAGAGATAATTAATTAAAAGGAAAAAAATGTTGTTTTATTTAAAAAGGACTTTGTTTTAACAATAATTGGTAATTATTATATTATATTGCTTCAACTGCACTCTTATGATTTCTAATTAAATAATATAATTAGGTATTAGGTAAGGTCAATAAGGTTTCTTCAGTGTGGTGTAAAAAAAAACAAAAAAAAAAACAAAAAAACAAAACACTACTAAAGTTTACTATAAAACATACAGAATCATTTTAATGGTTCACTGATATACTAAGGAAAAAGACAGCTGTCATTGCCACTCCAGGCCCAGAGCCTCTAACTAAAACTAAAAATGGATACTCCAGTAAACGTTCTATCTGGAGGCGCTAATGCTACATCACCTCAGCCTCAACCAATCACCAGCTCCCACCTGTCTTTAAAATGCCTCTATTTGCACGCCTGGTTTGCTGCTTTCAGATGCTGACATGTCTTTTCTCTCCATTCCCCCCACCACCACCAGTCTGGTACTACTCACTGCGTACAAGGTTAGTTCCGCCCCTGTTGCCCATGTAAGGCATAATATCCAATGTACCAGATGCTACAAGACCTGGGACAATCATACAGCCTATGGCAAAGACCTCAGCTTACTTTTAATATATTACTTCCTATCAATTTTTTAATACAGAGGTTTTTTTGGTTGCATGCTTGCCTCTAAAGTCTTTTGGTAGAACTGTGTAATATGTAATAATATTACATATGTGTGTGCAAAACCTGTAATATTTCTCTACTTTTTAGTCCACATGGGTCTTTCTCCTCCACTTGTCAACAAATGGATGTGTATAATTGTCCATGAGCAAAAAGCACAAATGAAAGGGGAGCCCAGGAACAAAAACCTTTTTCTCACACAACATAGTCACAACTGATACACAGCCTGCTGATTGCGATACTGTAAGCAAGGCTTTAGGAAAAACATAGTATATAAAATACTATATTTTTTAAAATTCAAAGATAAAAAACTTCATACAGCTCTGGAAAAAATTAAGAAACCACCAATTTGATTTTGCTATTTATAGATATATGTTTGAGTAAAATGAACATTGTTGTTTTATTCTATAAACTACGGACAACATTTCTCCCAAATTCCAAATAAAAGTATTGTCATTTAGAGCATTTATTTGCAGAAACTGAGAAATGGCCGAAAGAACAAAAACAATTTGGAGAGCTTTCAGACCTCAAAGAAAATAAGTTCATATTCATAAAGAGTTGTGGAGTTCAGAATTCAATATTTGGTGGAATAAGCAGTTCAGTTTGGTTGGATGGCTTGTGATCTTCCTCTTGATTATATTCTAGAGGTTTTTAATTTGGTAAAATCTGTATAATATTGTGTATACTGCACTGTGTTTTCAAAATGTACAGTATTGAAAAACAAAATTGTGTGCTAAAATATTAATATTTTTTTTTCTCAATTTAAAAGACAAACCTTTTCAACAACTAAAACCTTTAGGTCTACTTAAACCATAAAGCTATGTCATTGATATAAACCACACTGTTTAGATGATCTGCAGCTCCAAAATAATAATGGCAAACATTCAAACACTTATCAGTGTAGGGCCTTTTCCATGGATGTGTGTGTTACTCATGTCTTAGGACTGGTTTTAAAACAGCAAAACCAGCTTTATACTTTTCATTTTTTCAGTAATTTTTCATTAATTACACTAAATTAAATTAACACACCATAATATTACTATTTCAAATATGTTTACATGCTGTTTACACATATATGCCGTTTACATGCTTCTAATCATATATACAGAATTAGAAGATCACAGTGGGGCACACTGGTGGCTGTCATCACAGACTATTAGAGTGTAGGAGGAATATCAATAAGAACGGGTTGGGTGGTAATGAGGTGCCATGAACTGCTCTAGCAATGGCAAGTTCTTATTTTAATGAAATTAGCTCAAAGAGAAGTAATTCTTTATTTCTCTATGAAAAAATACATGTATTATGCAGGCCTGTCAACCTTAATGCATGCAGTTAATCTTGAAACTTTAACACATTTAATTCACTTGACAAAATTGACTAAATTGAGTTTTGCTAATTACTCTGAAGCTTTAGGCATGTTTTCTGTATTTAATTACTTATGTTCGCAGTTTATATGTATGCACTAAATATTCTGTGCTTCAGTTCTGTACTAGTTAAAGTATTATTACATATTCTTATTTTATTACGATATACTATTTTTTTTGTTACATTATTATAATTTTACAAAAATCAGTGTCTTGGTAATATATGTTATACATTTTTTGTTTTCTACTGAATGTTTTGATACGTATTATGCAATTGTAATAAATACAGCTTTTACATTTTAAAGTAGTATATTTTTTAAAATTTTACAATATTTTGTTCACTTCTTTGTCATATCGGAAATATATCGAAAAAATACCCTTAAATATTGCGATATTATTTAGGGCCATATTGCCCACCCCTAACATGAACTTAAACTGTAATATAAAAACACATTATTATGATATACAGTTTTTGTTTGGACTTTTCTAAAGAACAAATTTGAAAAAGGTCTTACAGCGATGTTGTTAAATGGGGCCTACTGTTTTTATTCTATGTATTTAGTCTAGAATTCAGCATTGATTCCTTGTTTTAAATACATGCACACACAAGCACAGACACACACACACACACACACACACATGCAGACATGTGCAAAGACAAGTACCTTTAAGGTTATTTAAGGGACAGTAATCAATAACGTTCCCGTAACTCCTTAATCTTCATAATGAGCCTCATTGCTCCAATTAATCACAGCCCTAAGAAAAACGACCAGAGCTTGTAAAGCTGCACCAGCATAAAGACCCACAGCCCTCCTCACCCAACCTACCTGACCTGCTCTGCAGGGCCACACACGCAACCTAAATGCAAAACCATACGGCTCTTCGTGCATCGCTTTCAGATTACCAAATGTATCAGTAGTCTTAAAGCTTTCCTGCCTAGTAAAGCATTTAGCCAAAGAATTAATGCTTAAAAAGATAAGCATACCAAGTATAAAACATAATGTTGTAATGTTATAATTATTGGCAAAAGAAATAGATACACAATGTTCAAATGTCCTGAGTGAACAGCACTGTCTCTGTCTCTGTGTGAGTGACAGGCTGCTGCTGCCTGAGAAGCACAAGGGGGAGGGGGGGAGGGAGTGTAAACACGAGGTAACCGCATGGCCTCCACATTGCTGGGCACTTGTGTGTGTGTATATATATATATATATATATATATATATATATATATATATATATATATATATATATATATATATATATATATATATATATATTTCAAGTTAGAGACGAAATTACACCTTTAATCACACTTATTTACCTTTTAAAATACAATTTTAATGCCTGATTATTATTGTTTTGCTGTTTTCCCCTGGTTTTGAGTGAATGGCTGACTCAGCTTCGGTCGGTCACAGGTTGGGGCGGGGTTGAGGATGTCACGCGCCGTGCATTGTTTAATATCGCAATATATATTGTTAAAAAAATTGCAATCTCAAATTTTTCCAATAATGTGCAGCTCTAACTGGGATAGTACCCCTTTTGCCACTGGGGTTGTATCTTTAAGGGTACATATTCAGTATTTTTAGTTAAGGAAAATACTTGTGCTATATTGCTTTGCAGTTATTTTCCCTACTTATTAGGGACAGAGTTGGACCTGAAGTATGTCATTCCCTTGAGGATACATTTGAACTGTTTGTACTTTGGTGTAAAAACATGTACCTTGTATAATACCTGTTTCTGACAGTGCAACTTGATGAGAAGCACCGTGTGCAAATTTTGTAAGAATTATATGTGCAGAAATGTTTTGTTTTATGTTTTCATCGCTGAGGAACCACATTAGATGCCAATAGCGAGTTGGTAGTGTGAACAGCGTGAAGCGTGTTGTAATCTCTTTTGAAGCTTGTTTTTTTTTGTCACTTGCATGTTCGCCTCCTGTGTATTTTTTCAGCAATGGAAATAATTTGTTCAAAAACCAAAACTCAATTTGGACTATGGAGAAATATAAATATATAAAAGCAGTTATTTAGCACTCAAGACAATCATGTGCTTTTAAAAAATAATAATAATACGAACTCTATTTTCCTTTACTTTGATTAGCAAAGCCGCGGCGTGTTTTTTTAATCTTTTCACGTCTTGCCTTTGCGGCTCTAAAAAAACTTATCTCCGTCGTACACACTTCCTTAAGGGATGTCACTGCGTGAATTCAGGATATTGTGTTTTAAGATGTTTAAAGTGTTTAATTTGACTATGGGGAGATTAATGCATGCCAGTTAAGATTAGCAACCCGTCAGGAATCTGCTGGATACTTGGTGATCAACAATGCAGTGCTATAGTTATCACCACTAGCAGAGAGCTCTGAATGGGAGGGTGGGTGTACGGTTACTCATAAATAAGTAAGTAAATAGACAGATATAATAAATAATTAAATAATCTGTGACTGATTGAACATTATGCCGCTGTATCTGCCGTTTTTCAGTTTTTGACTTGATTTGAGTCTGGAAGTTTACTTTACTTTATATTTTGTCAACATTTCATGATGACTGGACCAATACAAATGCTGCAAAATTGTTTAGATTTGCTAGTTTTTTTTACACTAACTTCAACTGAAACAGTGTCAGACTCATAAAAGAGGGGCAGGGAGGGCAGCTCCTTCCCCTGTGCCCCCATGCTTAACAAAGTGTTGCTAAGGTGCCCTCTAGAATGCCAAAAGAAATGAGACAATGTACCCTATATTGTATGCCCTTCTTAAGGTAAAAAAGCTCCTGCTAGGGTGCTCCTTCTTACAATAAATAAAATGTAATATTAAATGATGTGCCCTCTAGATCAAGCCATTTTGATGATGTGTCTTAATGGATAGACTTCTTGCCTTCCAGTGGAAAAGGGCGCCATTATAAAGCACCTTTGATATGAACCGTACTAGACAGCGTTCCAAAGGGTGCTCTTTCCAGGAGAGAAAATTAGATGCTGTGCTGAATACAGTTCTCCTACAGGTGAAAAATCATTAACAAGGGCCGGTTAGTTGTGCCCTAACAAACAGATATAGTGTATTTGATGGAACACGACAGCGTACATTGGTGTCATTGATGATAAAAAAAAAAAAACTCACTCATTCTTAAACTTGCATCAATTTCATCCATTTATGTAAGCAATTTTAGCCACACCCCCTCTATAATTTACAGGTCCTATATCATGCAGTATGTGCCTTTTTATTTTTTGCCCCTGCCCGTCAAACAGCCTTAGTGTGCCACATGGTCATGAAGTGTTTTATTTCCTTCTCCTGTAAAACTGTTATTTTGAAGATGATATGTAGTCCTTACTTTTATCACTCATGTTTTAAAGGTTTCACAAATAGAAACTTGATCGCTGTGAATATCCTTTGCTTCTGAAAATGTACAGCATACAGGGGGGAACACAAGAAAGCATGAGGTCTATTATGAGGAACGATATTACTGCATTTGGAAAACTATTGATTCTGTCCCCAGCCTAATAGAGGGCTATGATCACAGGAGGTGAAGTCATTACTGGAAGGGAGACGTGTGGGATATGGAGTAAGCTAATGTGTGTCCTTTTCCATTTGTCAATGCTAGCATTAGTTACCTGGCAGAAGGCGAACGGGAGGGGTGCGCTCCTGCTCCCACACACAGCCCTGGAGGTGGGACAAAGGGGAATTGTTATTAATCTCAAATGCAACCCAGAGGGCAGAAATTGCCTTGTGACACATCCTCCAGTATGAACAATTGCCTGCGTAGAGCAAGTTCAACAGCGTATTGTTTAAATGTGAAATGCTAAGAGTAAAGGAAAAACAGAAAGCCATGTTTTAGCCAGTGTACCTTCATTCAAACAGCTACACGCAGAATGCCTGGCTGTAGGGAATCTATGTCAATGTTAAAGTAAAGAGTTTGATTTGCTCCTAATCCTAATCGAACACATGACATTTATTTCTTTGAACAAAATGAAAATTGGATCTACATACAAACACTTAAAAAACTGTTTCAAAAGTGATTCAATAGATATGCTAACAAGACAAACCCCAAAACTGTTACTATCGCTATATAGGCATTCTGTATGGTTCCCTGTTTACAATATGAGATTTGCTACATACTGAACTGACAAGAGGATGACCAAAAGCCTTTTTGGAAACTATGTTTGGAAACACTGCTTAATAAAAAGCATTAGACATTTGTGTGATGCATAAATATTCTGTCATAAAGAAATTAAATACTACTGCTATATAAAAAAAACTGTACAATGCTGGGTTGGTCTTACTGATCTTGGAAAATACATGTTATACATATATATGAATAGTTACACACATAGTTAAAACAAAACATAGATTTTTTTTTTTTTTTTACCTGGTTGACATTCTACTGTGTGTTCTCTTGTGGGATGAATAAACTGTCAAATCACTAATATAAGCATTATGTATTGAAACAGAAATGACATCTGCTTGCATTTATTTATATATATATATATATATATATATATATATATATATATATATATATATATATATATATATATATATATATAACTTATAAACTATATATAAAACTTCCTCTTTGTCTGTATTAAGACACCACCGCATTGCACATGGTATACACAAGAAATTCTAGCATACATCATCAGTACACAACATTTTGCAGTGCCGTACAAAAGAGAACTGCTGTATGCAGAAAGTAAAATGAATTGTTGATACATTTTAAACAACACTACAAAATGACTGATACACTATATATTTTGCACAAATAAAGAGTGATTACAAATGCAGGATATGTTTTTTATAATGGATTAATACATTTTTATGAAAACATGCACAATTAATAAATCAAAAATTACAACAGCAAATTTAGCTACTGCATATGTATAGCATACATGGTAGTAGGCCTCTCACAGTACGTATTGGTTTGTATCATAGACTGTATATAGCTGGACAGAGCATCGTCTCTCAAAAGTGAAGCCACCACAGGTCGGGCGCCCCCTGCTGTTCGGCTGCAGAAAGCTGTGTAAACCCACCCACCCCCATAGGTTTCAATGGCAAAACAGACAACTTTTAATCACGTTTTTTTCTAATATGCTGTAATTCTACCTCCATTATTTAAATGCAGCAGCTAGTGTAACCTCTGCTTATATTGTCAAATTTTTATATTCTCACAGAGTTTTTTAAAACGTTCTTGTAAAAGAGCTGGTTATGGGTGGGACCAATAACAGACCGTCAGCTCCGCTCTGCAGCCTGTGACCGCGAGGCAGCCCTCAGGGGCGGGGTTATTTAAATGAGTAGGAGCTCTCCACCGTCTTTCTCCCTCCTCTGGACTCTACTGCGCAAGTCTGGTCTCAGAATCGCCAAAATGGCGGAAGATTTTGGCTTCATTTTCATTGAATGAATGGGAACGGCGACACGGCGTCCATCTTTATATACAGTCTATGGTTTGTATAATATATAATTTCTATGAATGACATTATTGACAAACTATACTATTGTCAGTTTGAGACCAGTTAATGCCACTGTGATAATGCTAATATAACAGCATAATATTATATGCTTATAATATTATATACCTTATTTTAAATAAACTTTGTTGATGTGGAGACACCATTACTGATTTAAAGTAACACAATTGACGATATCAATGTCAGGGAAAATGATTGAGGCCGTGTTCATTTATTGTACAATAAATCGATAATGTAATTATCGTGACAGGTCTAATATGTAGACTTTCATTGGTAAATATACCATAGCTACAAAAGAGTGCTTCAACATCATAATAATAAAGCTATTGTATTTCTTATCATTGGTGATTACAGGGTATTACTATAAAAATATATATTTTACTGGACCCCTGTTTTAAATATTTCACTTATAGAACCCTGAAAATTGTGTAAACTTGGATCCACACTTGGATGCAATTCCCATCACCTCCCTTCAAAAAACTGTGCACAGCTATGCATGCTGAGTTTTTCAAGCTCTCTGTTTGTGACAGGATCAATAACACAAGTCATCCATTTCTTCCTTGCTTTTGTCTCTGAAATTGCTTTGAAAGTAAAGACAGCATTTTTATTAAATGTCTGTCATGATGCAGCACCATCTGACATTAAAAAACAGCCAAAGGTGGCAACCCCCTTTAATGTCATGCTAGGATATTGTACATCAACAAAATTCAAAGCTTGAGGAAGTAATAAAAGATTCCAAAGTTGTTCTGCAAATAATATACACTAAAGAAACTGCACTTTACCAAAGTTACGTACTCATTTTCCAGCATAAAATAGAAAAATCTAACTTTCTATAGATGATGTCTGCCTGTAATATTTTCTAAATGATTCTGTTTTAATAGGATTGTATTTGTTCACTTGTCTTCTATGCACTAATCTGACTTTAGGGAACGTATGTGTCAATAATGCTAATCTAATCTAACAGGTTAAAGAAAAAGTGCCCATCAATGTTTTACTCCTATTTTCTTTTCATGACTGTAATCAATTCCTCTTTCTCCGAGTCTTGATTTGGGGTTTTGGCGGCTTTGTGCAGCCTGTGCTCCTCTGTTTATCTTAACATGCAGCCATTTGCTCAAGGGGTTGATATTTATAGGCCCAGAAATGTACACGGCTTATTTATTTCCATCAAATCATCACAACTGTCAAGAAGCATCTTTTATAGACTAAACATTTCCCATATCTGTGTACTCGTAATTGATTCTCTGTTATATCGCTACAGAAATGCCGTTGAGATAACCAAGCTGCAGTGTGCTCGGCACAAAAGCCTCAGAGAAGTTGGATAGACTGTCACATCTTATCACAACTTTGAAACACTGGGGGAGAGGAGAGGAAAACAGGGGAAATGAGGTGCTGCTCTGAAACGCTTTATAGCACTCTGTTACCATGGCAAATGTTCAAACGTTGCAAAAGCCTGCCAGGTGAATCGTATCGCAATCAGTTTCACAAATTCATCACTGAATAGGAAAAAATGGAGCCCTATTTATGAAATTAATGTTTTGCTCTTTGATGATGCTCTATAGGCTTATTATGGAGAATGTCCTGAGAACATATTTCATCCAACACCGAAATAATGGGCTGATATATTCTTGAATTTATAAACAAATTAGACAGGGCTGTAACAGATTAAATTAAATAGGGTAGTAAACGATTAATTGCCAATACTGGCGCTTACACTATATAGAGCTCTGGAAAAAAAATAAAAGACCACTTAAGTTTCTGAATCAGTTTCTCTGATTGTGCTATTTATAGGTATATTTGAGTAAAATGAACATTGTTGCTTTATTCTATAAACTACGGCTAGATTTCTCCCAAATTCCAACTAAAAATATTTTCATTTGGAGCATTTATTTGCAGAAAATGAGAAATGTCTGAAATAACAAAAAGATGCAGAGCTTTCAGACCTTAAATAATGCAAAAAATCATATTTATAAAGTTTTAAGAGTTTAATTAGAAACTAATATTTGGTGAAATAACCCTGTTTTTTATCACAATTTTTATATTCTCCTCCACCAGTCTTACACACTGCTTTTGGATAACTTTATGCCACTCCTGGTCCAGAAATTTAAGCAGTTCAGCTCGGTTAGATGGTTTGTGATCATCCATCTTCCTCTGGATTATATTCCAGAGGTTTTCAATGTGGTAAAATCAAAAGGAACTCATAATTTTTAAGTGGTCTGGTAAGAACATTTTGTTGGTAGATTATTTTTGTTGTAACAAGGCTTTTTCCCAATATATTTGATACCATTGGAAAGTCTGTAAATTTCACTTTTAAATGGTGAAACAGCTTACTATGTGGGTTGGGCCAAATTTGCCAAATCTTCTGTACCATTGCCAAACAGCTTATTTTGTTGTTGCTATTGACACTTATTTTGAGCTTCTTGTACCCTCAGTTTGTGCCAATCATGTTTAATCTCAAATTCTCAATAATAAGTGATACTCACAATTAGGTAGAAGACAAAAAGTGCTCACAAAGACCAGACATAAAAACCCAACCCAGGTGGTATGGGGCGAGTTGGAGCGCAGAGTGAATGAAAAGTTGTTAATATAAACTTACAACCTTATTTTATACAGCTGGAGAACCATTTAAGCGACTGACAGATAAATGCCAGGAGTGGGCAAAGTTGATAAACATATTTTGGCTCGTTTACCGCATGTATTAAATAATAAAAATAAAAACGTTAAATGAGAATGGGTGTGTCTAAACTTTGTGCAGGTACTGTGAGTAATTAAATTAATAACACATTTTAAACAGAGTGCTTTAGTAGTAAATGTTATGTTAAAGCTCAGTGAGGATAAACAGTCTTACCGTGTTTGTTTAACTCTTTGGAGTGTTTGTAGTAAAACACTGCTGCCCTCCTTGCGGTTTGTCGTGACTTCTTTTGTGGATTTAATGACACAGGTGAAGCTAACTGAGGCTAACGGCTCCCCCCAGTGGAGAGAGCGGTTTGACCCCAGTGATTAGCATCATGATTAGCATATATTATTGTAGACGATAGATATCACACACCCCTAGTAATAGAGTTTTTAAGAGCTAATATGGCTAGCAAGTTTAATCTGAGGAAATGCAAACAACAATAACTATCTGTTTAACTGAAGCGCAGCAAACAACCTCTGGTGTGAGGTCATTCCAAGCAATGAACTCCCACATCCCAGGTAAATAAAATACAGCACAAATCTTTCTTTCTGTAGCTAAACCAATGTGCAGGTGTGTTTATGCATACCTGTCAAGTCTCCAGTTTTGGCGGGGAAACTCCTGTATTAGTAAGTCCTCCCGTATTAGTAATTTCCCGTAAATTTCCCGTATTATAAAAAATATATTAAAAAAAACATATTAATGAGAGATTATTAAATATCTTAACGCCAATCACAGTGCCAGTTCAAGGAGAAAGTCCCGCCTTTCAGGAGAAACAGGCAATCAGCTTGGTGTTTTTGCGGAGGAGGGTCACTGTGGGGAAGCCCCGCCCCCCTCGCTGTGAGTTAAGGCAGCTAGTAGGAGCAGCTGACGTTAAAACATATCTGGATATACGGAGATTTATCTAAAAGAGAGGTAACAGAGCTAAAACCATGTAAACTGTGATAACACTGTTTCTGGAGCTGTTTCTGCAGGTTAAAAAGACTCGAATCAAAACAGACAGATCAAACCCATATATATATATATATATATATATATATATATATATATATATATATATATATATATATATATATATATATATATATATATATAATGTTTAACCTGCCCTGATGTACCTGATCCGCCAGTAACTTATTATTTGTTTGTACTTGTATTTACTAATTTAGGATCGCAGGACTTACTGTAAGCTATAATAAACGAAAATTCAGTTAGCTAACTAGATTGATAGAAGCTGGATGTTGAGGATAGCCAGAATTTAGTACAGTACTTTATGTTGGTAGTTTAAAGCAGTTTCTGAACTCTGCCTCACTGCCTCTAAATTGTGTGTTTTCCACCGGATCCAACTGATCAGCTAATAAACAATCCTTTACTGAGTTTACCTGTTAAAATCCGTTGTGGACCATAAATCAATCATTATGTAAATCCAGCAGTGTATTAGACACATCATACCACCACTTACTTTATTATCCGGAAGTACTCCTGAGCTGTTTTTATTGCCTGCTAGAGGAATATTAAATAAAGATTATTAATTGTGTAGGCCCCTTAGAACTGATATTTATTGATATTTCTTTTAATAATTTGTTCCTTTGTATTACAAAAGTTAAAAGAACAAATCAGAAACAAGTGAATTGTTTTGCATACTTTATTGAGAGTAAAAGCTCATTTTGCAGAATCTATGCACCCTTTCTTCAATTTTAAATCCATCGCATAATAAAAATATAACATAAGAGAGTGCATTCCTGACAAAAAAGTGAAGACCTTATGTAAATATCTAGAAAAGTGTTTTCATTTAGGCTGTATTATAAGAATTACATATGTATGAAAGTCCACAACATTTCAGTGTCAACAAAGGCAGGCCTATTAGATTCTGATCATCTAATTGTATTTTGTAAGTGGTTCACAGGTGGTTATTTAAAAAAATTGTCAACCTGTCTTAAAATGTAAGGGATACTGAACCTTAGTTGGGCTGGTGGGATGGCTCAAAGCGGGTGGCGGAAAATTTCCCTTATTTTTAAATTAAAAACTTGACAGGTATGGTTTATGTGTTTTATTTTACTACTAATTAGTATTAATGACAACAACTTGTGAAATAATATATATATATATATATATATATATATATATATATATATATATATATATATATATATATATATATATATATCACTCCTAAAATACTATATTTTTGTACACAGTTTTAAAAAGCAACGTCCCTGAAAAAAACAAGGATGTGCCTACAAACCAGACCAGTACAAGGCAAGTAAAATCCATTGTAGAGCATTTAAGATGAAGATGGAATTTATGCTGATCTAAGCTGTTTGTTTCAGCCAGATATTTCATGAGAAATAGACCGTTTTCCTCTCACTGTGAACTTCCCCTTTCCCTGTAGTACAGTGTAATGTAGTAGAAAGGGGAATTGGATGAAACAAGATGGTTTCATGTGAAATTATACATTGCAGTATGTTACTGGTAATCCATTAGATTATGTTGCAATTATATTTTGAACAGGTAATCAATAATCTGTATCATTTTTTTTTATAACCCTCCCAACCCTACTAATGAAGCAATGTTCAGCTAGGAACAGTGCAACATTTATCAGCATTTATCAATAGCTATTGTTTTTCAATTTTACAGAATGGATTAATTAGTGTTAGAAACATTTTTAGTTATTATTAATAAAAAAATGTGTTAAAGTGTTAAAGACTAAACTATAAAAAGAGACATTTGGTTGGTATGTATTGAGGTGAAATTGGTACATCTTGAAACTTTAATGTTGTTTAATCTCCACCTCCATCTCTAATTAAAATTATGCAGTAACCTTTGTTTTTCCATTTAAAGGTCAATTAGACACATTTCAGTGGAACGTCACCTAATTACAAAGGATAGTATGAGCTGATTACAGCTGATTATACCTAAGCTACGTCTAGACTAAGCTTTGTTATAATTTTCATGTTCAATCAAGTCAAACATCAAGAAAAAGCTAATTAAGAAAGAGCAAGACGCAATATATAAATTATATACAGAATGTCACTCAAAAACTAATCTTGTCCTGGTTGAAACAATTTTTAAGTTTTTTGTTTTTTTTTTGTATAAAAGGGTTCCTTAAAAATACCTTACTAAACAATGGTATTGCTCAAAACAAAACTGTTTCACTGTGATTCTGTGTTCTCATAGTCTCCCTCTAAATTTATTTGAGACATGATACCTCAGTATGCCAAAATACCATCAACCTTTACTGAATGTGTTTTTTTTTTCATCATTTCAAAATCACACTTTATACTTGGTTGGCCCATTTTTTTTAGCTAAATCGAAATTCTTGAGCTGCCTTGCAAGAGCTGCCTTGAGATGTATCCACAGACACAGTGATGTTGAGGACTAAATGCTGAAGGCTATGGCACACATACTGTAGTAATGTATTCGTGTCATTATAATCATTATGATCATTAAAAAAGCTTATGTAAAATCCACCAACGCTGTCAGTCATTTCCATCTTTAGTGTATTTGTAGCAATAATCTTATTTTTTGGCTCAGTATGACAGCACCCTTATGAATTAACATGCTTAATGTAAATGATATGCATATGAGGGTACATTTGAGCACATCTTATGCATATGGTATGCAAATGTGGGACTGCTGTGTGTGCTTTTTTCCATGTGGTTGAGTCTAATTTATTACATGTGTTTAAACCACCTCCCATTTTGATGTCAAATGACTGTCTGTTTCTTGAACCCGATGTGTAGATCATGCATCATTTTAGATTCTGAAATTTGTGCTAGAATTGTTTTTTTTTTGTTGTTTTTTTTTTATAGTTATTGAATAAATGCCTTGTGTCAGTATTCATGTGGTTAGGGCATTTTGCCGCAATTTTAGCCTTAGTCTCAAATAATCAATTATTAATATATTTTTTTTTTTAATATAGGAATACTGATATGGTGGTGGTGTGTTAGTGTGTGTTGTGCTCGTGTAAGTGTATCAGACTGTGTTCACTCACTGTCCACTATATGTTGCTGTAAAGTCAGCGACAAAAGCTCATCTGTTTGCTCGAAGTTTGTGTTGGTCATTCTCCTGTCCTTCATTTGTGATCACGACTGATCAAGACACTGCCCACGGGATACTCTTGGCTGGATATTTCTGGTTGGTGGACTGTTCCACCATAGGTCCAGCAGTGAAACTGAGGGGTTTAAAAACTTCAGCAGCACTGCTGTGTCAGAGCCACTCATACCAGCACAACACAAACTTACACACCAACACCGTGCCAGTATCACTGTTGTGCTGAATAGTACCCACCACACAAATAATCATTAGCATATGATGATTTGAAGGACTGTAAAAAAAAATTGGGGAGAACTCCCTGTCATTCAGCTGGCTTCTGCTTTGTGGTAAAAAGTCAGATTTAATCAGATAAGCTAGAAATGAGAGATAATTTGTTATGAGCCTGTGAACAGGGTAAAGAGTATATAGTTTTCAAGACAATAAATGTGTATATTGTTGTTGTTTAGTAAAAAGAAATATGTATCTCCAAAACAGAAACTTTACAGGAGAGACATAACCTTCTTAAATCGTGACACAGTGTAAGAGACCGTTTGTGTGTTCAAAATATTTAGTAAACAAAAAATTGTTAAAAATAGTGACCTGACGTTAGATTTCACCTTCCATAATGTAATTATTTTTTATTCCACTTTGGCAAGTTTTACAGCTTAAAGACACATTTTCGTATGTTTTAGTTTTTGAGTTCTGTTTAGGTGAAGGGACTGTGACGGTCATGACAAAACTTAAGCTTGTGGATTTTGAGCTGTACTGAAAGTAATTACCCTGCTGCTATTTTTTACAGATAGTATGATATTTGCTATAAGAATCTGATAGTATTTGCCTTTTCTTCCTCAAAATGTGTTTTTGAATTGCCTGAACCTATTAAGGGTAAAGGATTTAAAGCTCTGTTGAGCTACTAATCTAAGTTTTGTGAGGATCAGTGTAGAGGTTGTGGACATTTCTTTGGATGATCTCATCCACTCTTTTGATCTAGGTAATTAATCGCAATGATAAATGCAGGAGAGGGTGCTTGCTTCTCCTGCAATCTGGGATAGAAGACTGCATAACAGTGACTTCAAAGCAGCATCATATAAGAGAATCAATCAGAGCTCTCCAGCAACTGAGAATTATTTTGATATGTGATTGCATGTAAAATGTCTCTTTATTGGTTCATATAGAATAATTTAAAAACTAGTTCAGGCACAGTGGGAGAAACAAAATAGATAAATAGGAACCTATACAGCTTTTTTTAAATCACTGTTAATGTGTATAGATACAGACATCAACACTGTTTATCAATATTAAGTTTAAAATGTGATTGAAAGACAGTGCTTTTGTCTTGTCTTAGAGAGTTGCTCAGTCACATCACATGTAGCAAAGCTAACATTTGTCCTCTGTTTTGTGTAGACTTGCTCTCTTTATGTAAGCTTCCAAGGGTGTTAATGCCAAGTCAAATGTATTTATCTTGCCATAATTACTTACATAAATAGAGGCACTTTGAGATACTGTGCTTGTTTGGGTAGGCTTACCATTTGTGCTAATGCTATAAATGACTTTAATACTTTAATAGACCCTTGTAGTGATGTACACTTCTGTAGGATAGTAAATGCACTGCATTCTGTGGATTTTAGGTCTTTAATTCTTTAATATAAGGTAAAACAGTAAATGTTTCTAAAGTGTTCTGTGCTTTAATTTTTGTACTGGCTTGTTTGCTTCTTATAAATGTGGCAAAGAAAGATGTTTTTGAATCATGCATTACATTTACATGTGAAGCATAAATATAATGGTAAGAAATTAAGATAACTATGGGTGATCTGGGCTAATAAAGGCACATGCAGTGGATTGGGTATCGTCAGTTTTAATCCAAGTCCAGTTCCGAGTCTTTGTTTTAAGCATGGTGTTTTAAGCATGGAGCATCATCTGGTATCCTCAAGGTGCCATTAACAGACATTAGTGACCAGAAAGCAGCACTGAGGAGAATTCTCAGACGGTAAATAAAATATTTTTATTAGAGTCTGCAGTGTGGAACTGTTTTACAGTGAAATATAAAAAAAAGAACATATTATCTGAAACAACGTATATAAAGTGAATAAAACACATTCAGAGATATCAGCATGAATTTATCTATTTATTTACCTATTTATGTATTCATTTATATCACATCTGTAGTTGACAAACAACATCAGATATCAGTCTCAGGTGTGTACCACTACACAAACACCAACACAAAGAAACTTAACTGCAACTTGATTTTTAAAGGAACTTGGAGCTGAATGGTCAGATAGTCAATCAGACTGAATTGTATAACATTAAACATATTTAAATAGTCATTTAAAAGTCACTATTTATCTAATTTAGGTGCAGGATAACTTGATTGGGACACCCCTAAAGATAGCAATTACTAAACAAAAAAACCTTTTGAGAATGTGTTACTTAAAGGTAACAGCGCAACTTATTTTAACCTTAAAGATTTCCAAATGACATTGCTGTCCGAGGGTGTGATCACATGTATGTGATTAAAGAAACAACAATTACCCAATAGATAAATTATATCACCAATCTAGGGCATTTACTTTGACATTGAAAGTAAATTGGTTTTCCCCAAACTGCCATTGATCAAATTGTTGGCAGCTGGTTCCGCTAATGAACATTTGCTCTAAAACAGGAGAAATGAACACCAGCTAAGGGCGATGAAATTCACAAATTACCTGGGTTATTTCAATATACACCCAAAGTATGGACACCATTACACAAAATACATTGTATATTTTATAGCATATAGCAGGGGTTCGCAATAGGCGAAACATCTGGCCTGTGAGGTTGTTTGAACTATAATGAATGATAATGAAAAAAAACAAAATGCTTCTCTGAAAAGCTTTTATTTACATTCCTCCCCTGTCTCTCTGTCTCGCTCAGTGTGATCTTAGTTTCTGCCCGTTCGTTTTTGGGCTCCCTATCTCCTTATAAGGGCGTTTTCTTTCCAGCCTTATCTCAATTCACTAGCCGGGCCGGCAGTAGTGTACTGGACCGCGACCCTGACGACACGGATTTGATCCCGCGTAAGGAGCGGTGTGTTTATTTATTTATTTTTTCCTTTCTTCTTGGGTTTACCTGCTTGGAGATCAACTGTTCTATAATTGGGTTCAACAACCCTCTGGGCTGGAGAGCTACTAGTCTGTAGCACTCCATCCCATTACACTTCATATTTCCAAAACAGATTTTTTTTTTTTTTTTTTTTTTTTGGTGGCCCACCACGTAATAGCTTGAAAAAAAAAACTTAATTACTGACCCCTGGCATATAGTATAGTATATATAGTATATTTCTTGTTAATTTTATAGGCCTATATTCAGGACAGTAGACTCTTCTGCATGGCACAGACACATTTACCAGTATATAGCATCCCATTGAGCGGACCCAGGACTGATTTCAGACTGAATAGATAAAACAGACTTTCCTCCAAAGTGAGAGTTAAATTGTAGAAAGGCCTTTAGAAGCTAGTATAGTGCGTCTGAATTGTTTTGATGCACCTGGACATAAACCAGCTGCTGCCCTTTTTGTGGTTATTCCATGTAAAGAGCAGAAAAAGCATTGTGTGACAGCACAGGCTTGTGCCAAATAGTGGAACCATGCAGAGGTAATTATGTATCTTGGCCCCATAAGTAATGCCACAGGCTAGCATGCCTTCTGCCATGTCTCAGTGAGTAGCCTGTGTGGTAGAGAGTTCATACAGTAAAAAATGGCATTGCTGTGTTGATGACTTTGACAAGGTCAGCCCTTAGGAACACAGGAAGGCCTGCAGTTTGCCACTGACCTTTTGCATTCCTGCTGATAACCTTGCTTTTCCACATTATATCATACTTATGCACCCCTTATTTATGTATAATTACCTGCATATTATAAATAATATGTTTTGGTGCCTAAACCATCTGCACAGAATTAGTACTGTATTTAAACATATGTGTGTGTGTGTGTCTGTGTGTAACAGTAATGGAACGTAATTCTGTATGTTTATTGTATTTACAATTAGAACACTGGTGGAGACCCTTATCCACCTTCCACCCCAACACCAAGTGGGTGTATAACGTATATACAAACATATTTCCCCAAAGACATCATAAATCCCCCCCCCCCCACACACACTCCCCAAATAACCCCAACAGGAGAAAGGTGGCTTGCCTGAGTGCCCTCCCAAACTAGGTGCCCGCACTATATTACATCCAACCCTTATTACTTATTATTATGAGTCTGTAATATACTACTAAATACAAAAAAAGTAGGAAAACATATTTAGTTTCTGGCTATTTCCTCTAAGTGTATGTGTTCTTAAGCTTGGATAAATCTAAAAAAAATATATATTTTAAACTCTCTTTTTCTGACTCTTCTAGTGATTCATGACATCTACAGATGGAATTTGTCACAGGGTTCTCGACAGCTAGTGAAATGGATATGTCAGTAGAGTTTGTTTAATTACAGTGCACAAGGCCTCAGTTCTTCTATTTAAGTTAATTAAATATATGCTTAGACTAATTAAAGTCTTATCCCCTGACATTTAACAAGGAAAACATTGCTGTACATAATGGAATGTTATGATCCGTGAACAAGTAGTGAGGAGGAAAAAAAGGAACCTAGATCGTTTCTGACAGCCGTTCAAAAACAATGTAATTTTTGTCGCCGTTTAATTATACCTCACAAATAAAATTAGCTGCAATAAATTGTCACTTTTGGATACTAGTGTATTATAATATTCCTTTTTCTTTGGATTATTTAACGTGTGCAGTTGTTTCTTGATTCTTTAGAAACTGAATTTTAAATATGATTTTCATAAGAGTGTAATTCCATAGCCTGTGAATAAGATTATTTGTTTAGACATCTGCAAACAATTTTACAGTTCTGGCTGAAAAACTGCCAAGGCAAGTATGCAAGAGGACAAATGTTATTCTAAATAATATGTAACTAGGGTTAGCATTTGCCAAACAAAAATAATTGAAATTTAAAATTTAAGAGGGGATGCATAGATACTATTATAAGTGCATTTTTGTACAAGTATAAGTGCATTTTTGTACTTGCTGATACCCATATCAATACTTACTTAAAATTAAGCAATCAGGGTATTGTATGTAATTGTCACATTCCTGTCTTGTCCCTTTTCTGTCTCCATGTTTTCCTCCGGTCTAGTCATGTTTTTTCCCCATGTGCTCCCTAGCACATGGCCCTGTTGTGTTTTCATTGTGTCTCCTACCTTGTCTCCGCCCTGGTATTTGTGTGTAACTCCGCCCCCTCATTACCTTTTCCCAGGTATTTCTTGTTCCCTGTTCCACTTCCATGTGTAAATATAGCCCTTTTGTTTCAGGCAGCACGGTAGCTTAATGGTTAGCAGGTTCGCCTCCCAGCACAGGGGTCTCGGGTTACAGTCCCTACCTGGGTGGATTTCCCCTGTGTCTGTGTGGGTTTTCCTCCCACAGTCCACAGAACTCGCTTGTGCCATCTCCTATGTTGTGCTAAGCACATGATATTGGATGTTTTGGAGCCTCGTTTGTGATTACAAGTACAAGTAAATGAGTGTGGCATTATGCAGATACCCGATACCAGTGTTAGTATTCATGCATTTCTAGTTTTAGGTGTAAGTCTTGTTATACTGTAACTGCACCCTTAATGATCCTTCTGCACATGGATGACAGGGGTGGAGCCAACCCCCTGGACA
Organism: Astyanax mexicanus; assembly: GCF_023375975.1. NCBI lineage: Eukaryota > Metazoa > Chordata > Actinopteri > Characiformes > Acestrorhamphidae > Astyanax > Astyanax mexicanus. The sequence goes on along the minus strand of NC_064413.1, from coordinate 33,819,867 downwards.
GGAGGTGGGGAGGAAGGAGAGAAAGTGGTTGGTCAGAGTATTAAATGACATAGCATTGATGTAGTCTCCTGGTAGAACTTACGCTACAGCTTTCATTTCTCGTGACTACATTAGCTGTATTATTAACAGTGGGGTAGTGTCCAGATAATCGCCAATTTCAAGATAAATGCACAACATGTAATACTCAGTAAGCACAACCGTAGTTGGTCCCACCATGTCGTGCCTGTAGGTAGGTCTTCTTTATGCTTAATTCATCGTGCACTTAAAAGACCTCCCGAAGAGAAATGAAAAGATTATACCCATAATTCACACTTATACACCTTGTTAAATAACAGTGATTCATGTTAATATACCTTGTTAAATAATTCACATTTGAAACTTGCTCTGTGTGTGGTGTGGGTGATTTAATTGGGCTCTAAGAGAGATATTCATCAAAGGCAGCGAGCACCAACAAATGGTGATGTTGTATGATTTATGAGACACCCAGCTATCTAAGGCAACATTAGCACAAAGATGATTATTACATTTGTCTATCTTTCTTAGTCTGCAAAAATATGCTCTATGTGATATTTTAACTAAAATAAGTTTATAGTGACTTACAAGTGAACCTATATGTATGTGCAGCACGTAGTCAAATATGGCACTATCTAAGTACACTGTGTAACACAAATAGAACATGATGAACAATGAGAAATTTTAACATTTAAACAGAAGAGTCAGAGCTTATAGTTCCTCTCGTTTTTCACTTGCTGATTATTCCTCAGCCAACTCGGCTCTGATTAGTGAGCAACCAGGCAGGCACACACCCACACACACACACACACAAACACACTAACGTTATTAACAAATCCTTCAACAGTCAAATAAAGGTTGGCATATTACATGGTCACACTGTGTTATCGGTATATTTATTAGATATGGATTCATAAAAGGAGTAATATCTGCTCATCTTAACATCAGTAATCTGGATAATTCGGAAATCTATGACAGTATTCCTCTGATTGCATATTAATTCTCAAGGTCAGACAGCAGTATCTTCTCTAGGTAGACTGCAAATCGTAAAGTGGAAGTGTTCAAACATACAGCTCTGGAAAAAAATAAGAGACGTCATAAAATGATGAGTTTCTTTAATTTTGCCAAATTGAAAAATAATCAAGAGGAAGATGGATGATCACACTATTTTTTGGACCAGGAGTGGCATAAGGTTATCCAAAAGCAGTGTGTAAGATTGGTGGAGGAGAAATGCCAAGATGCATGAAAACTGTGATTAAAAACCAGGGTAATTCCACCAAATTTTTCATTCATCAACTCCTAAAACTCTTTATGAATATGAACTTGTTTGCATTGCATTATTTGAGGTCCGAAAGCTCTGCATCTTTTTCTTCAAATAAATGCTCTAAATGACAATATTTGTTTTTGGAATTTGGGTGAAATGTTGTCGGTAGTTTATAGAATAAAACAACAATGTTCATTTTACTTAAACATATACCTATAAATAGCAAAAGCAGAGAAACTGATTCAGAAACTAAAGTGATCTCTTATTTTTTGACAACTGGTCCTTATGCACCAATCAGGCATTACATTAAAACCATCTGCCTAATATGGCTTTGGTGCCTTTTGTGTTGTCAAATAGCTTGAACCATCAAGTAAGAACCACTGCATACCAGAAACAACCCACAAGCCTTGCCAGATGTTTTGGAGATGCTCTGACTCATTTGGCTACATTTTGCTAAGTTGATTTAGTTATTTAAATAGTTATACTTGCCACATTGTAGATGTAAAGTCAAAGACAAGCTTTGAATCTAATGCTGCAGTTTGTTTTAATCATCCTCTAATCCAGCAGCAGTGTTGGGCACTTTACTTTAAAAAAGTAATTAGTTATAGTTACTTCTGTAGTTACTGGTTACTTCTCCAAAAAAGTGGTTACTAACTGAGTTACTCCCCTGTAAAAGTAGCTAGTTACCAGTAAAAGTAACTATTGCGTTACTTTTGTGTTACTCGCCGAAGTAAAATGCGCAAAGTAAAAAAAAAACTAAATTAACGTGCAGTAACGGGGTGTCGGAAATGGTAACCGCGTTATAGTGACACCCAGAGTAATTAGTTAGATTACTGGTTACTGAAAAAGTAACACCGTTTATTTCAACACCGTTATTCCCATCACTGTCCAGCAGTGCCACTGAGGTGTTTAAAAACTCCAGCAGCATTGCTGCTCCCAATCCACTCATACTGGAACAAGTCACACTAACACACAACCATGTCAGTGTCACTGCAGTGCTGATAATAACCCACCACCCAAATAATACCTGCCCTGTGGAGTTCCTGTGGCATTCTAACCATTAAAAAACAGGATAAATGGACGATAATATAGTATGCAGAGAAACAGTGTAAAATTATAGAACTACAAAGTGCTCCCGCATGCTCAGTAGAGCAGAAAAATGCAGAAACAAAGAGGTGGTCATACTATTCTAATAAGACTGTGTATTTTATTTATACAGCTACTAAAGTAATTCCACCTTTAGGGACACATCACAAAGAACATCAACTTAAGTACCATAAAGCAGGTTGCAGTCAGAAAGTCAATTTCAGTTCCTGCCCCATACAAATCAACCTGTCATTCACGTCAACCATCAATGAATAAGCATCTCACAGACTGCTCAGCCAGACCCTGCCTATGCTTTCTTTTCAGGATTAACATTGATTATTTTTTTTCACCATTATTTATTTCTGGTGAAAATACACTGACATGCCAAAAGTCATGGGATAGCATTGTGAATGTTGAGCGTGGAGCTTTAACTTTAACAGGGAGAGGCATGGGAATGCACACCTGCATAAGCTTTGAGCTGTTATCTTGTGAGTGAGGTTAAGAACTGGTCAGCATGTTCATGGCAAAGCAACATGGGAATTATTATATTATAAGAATTTGAGAAATAGCTGGTAGATAGTGGGAGCCTGATGGATTGGACATTATATTTATACCTGAGGTTTTGTGGACATTTACCATTCCTCAATCTACATTTGTGTCACATGTGTACTGGTGATACATCATAGAAGACATGGCAACCCACAGCAAGTAGTAATAGTAATCACTATAGAACATTTAGGTCACAAATTGTTATTCTTATGCATTATGGATGAAATAATCATTCTGCTCATTTGCTGAACCTGTGCTCAGTTCAGCACATCACCTTTCCTTGTACTTTTCTTTTTTATCCTTAGCATAAGCAATTGACTAATAAGTGCAGAATTCATGGCTTTAAATAAGCTCTGGGTAAATTGACATTATGACCTGACACCACAGGAATTTCTGTCCTAAATCTGCGCTTCTGGGATTTTCTTGTGGTTTAATACTGCCATCTAAGGATAGCATGCATTCCAGAGCAATGATGCGTTTAGCAGATCAGCCCAGTTATGGGCCATGCATTTGTTTGCTGTTAATAAACCAGGGGAAAGGATTTATCACATATGGATGAATAAGCTGATGAGATTTTTATTTAGGTAAGAAAAGCCATAAAAATTCAGAATGCATTCAGTAAACATGCAGAGGAATCACTGGAGACTGCATCCGAACATTTGATCGACTGTTCAGAGTAGATCCAAAGCAGAGCAGTTGGTCCCTGGACACAAATTCTAAACCACAAATGAAATATACACATTAATAAAGAAACAATATTGATTCCAGGGAGTTATTTAGTTTGTATTAGAAGACTGATGTAATCACAGTGGAAGCACTGGAAGCTCTGTGGTCAGCATCAATCTCATCGGTTTGTTGTCATATGTCACATGTCCAGAAGGCCTGGTGTCAGGGTGTGGGGTGCAATTTCAGACGATGAAATCACCTGTGGTCTTCATTATAGCCATTTTAATAATACATTAATTAGCTTGTGCAGGGGTTCCGAGTGGTCCAGCGGACTAAGGCGCTGCAACTATGTTCAGCAGATCTCCGGTTCGAATCCTGTTCATGTAGCTTGCCACAATTGGCCTTGCTCTCTCTGGGTGGGTAATGGCGGTCTCTCCCCACATCAGTCCAAAGGGTGATGTCGCTCAGCACAAAGCGTCTGTGAGCTGATGTATCGGAACTGAGACTCTGCACTTTCCTCCGAGCGAGCTGTGATGCTGCTTATCAAATTAGAAAAAAAAAAATAATAGAAAAAAAAATAGGACAATGCTTGTCCGCATACTGCTGCCTTGAAGACGCATATCATTTTCAACAGTCAGCCTCCATGTCAAAGCTAACAATGATTGATAATGTGTGGAATACAGTTGGACTTTCAACACTATGCTATCAACACTCCTTCCATACCACTAAATCTGCATGAACTGTGTTAGAATATTCAAGCTGCATGGAAAGGATAATCACAGGACAAATCTCTACAACTCCATGCTGAGACATCTGGCATGTTGCATTACACCTGCCTTACACACTACTTATATGTCCAAACTAGTCTACATTTTAAATGCTTATTGTTACTGGTAACCTTTATCTTTCTTCCAAATAGCATTGCAATCCGACACTTTTCTCCCGGGTGCAAATATTTGCCTTTGACTTTGATGATGAGTGTATATACTATGAAAAAGGGACCACTTATAATTATGAGTTTCTTTGATTTTATCAAATTGAAAACCTCTGGAATATAATCAAGAGGAAGGTGGATGATCATAAGCCATCAAACCAAGCTGAACTGCTTGAATTTTTGCACCAGGAGTGACATAAAGTTATCCAAAAGCAGTGTGTAAGACTAGTGGAGGAGAACATGCCAAAATGCAAAAAAAACTGTGATTAAAAAACAGGGTTATTTTACCAAATATAGATTTCTTAAACTCTTAAAACTGTGTGTATATGAACTTGTTTTCTTTGCATTATTTGAGGTCTGAACGCTCTGCATCTTTTTTTGTTGTTGTTATTTCAACCATTTCTAATTTTCTGCAAATAAATGCTCTAAATGACAATATTTTTATTTGGCATTGGGGAGAAATGTTGTCTGTAGTTTATAGCATAAAACAACAATGTTCATTTTACTTAAATATATACCTATAAATAGCAAAATCAGAGAAACTAATTCAGAAACCAAAGTGTCTCTTATATTTTTCCCAAGCTGTATATAAGAATTCTTTTGATAGAACAGATTTGTGACTTTTTAGCTCTTGCATTTGACTGGAAAACAGACTTTGCCTTTTGTAAAATAACACTAGCTAGTATATAATAAAAGATCAGGCCAAAAAAACTCCTGCCTGTGAAATTCACCAAGGTGATCTTGCTGCTGGCCACTGTGAGAGACGCGGCTAATTAGGAGAACATCACCCCTAGCCCTAAACAGATGCAAGTGATGTTGGCATGTTTTAAGTGACACTTTTTTCTGTTCATCCTCGGATGTGACTTTACAGGGACAGGGAAAGGCCAGACTTCAGCCGCGCTCGCAGTCGCAATGACACAGGACTCTTCAGCAGTACATTCTCTGTTCTCGAGGGTCTTAGCTTGTGGCTGTTTCTCTGCAATGCCCACTAACAAGTTATTCAGGACAGAAAACATCGCAGCAGGGAAGAAATCTTTGGTGTTGTTCGAGGAATCTGCATTCTGGGCCGTCTGTCACATGTGCTCTGCGGATCTGGGCGAGCTTACTGTGGGTTTGGAAACTTTTTTTTTTTTCTGTATCCGAAACTCAGTGTGCGCTTCTGCCTGTACAGATTCTTGGCTGAAGTCTATGTTTTTTGGTGCAGGGAAAACATTGAATGTAGAAATTCTGTTCGAGCTGAAGACGAGAAGATTGATAGAAGGGACTGACAGTGATTTTATTTGAACAGATTTAGTAATTGAATACAGTGATTTAATGCTAATTAAATGCAAATAGCATCTCACACATTTTTATTCGGGGATAGGTGTGGAGATGCAGCTGACCATGTCAAAATGTCTGTGTTTTCAAAGCAAATTCTAGAGGAAGCAACATTATGCAGACAACCATTGTCTTGTTGGAATAGCACACCAGAGTGTGTGTTTAGAGAAGGTAGGACCTCAGGAGATCGCTGGTTCGAATCCTGTTCATGTAGCTTGCCATCAGCTACCAGAGCCCTGTGAGAGCATAATTGGCCTTGCTCTCTGGATAAATGGCATTCTCTCCCGACATCACTCCTAAAGTGATGTCTATCAGCAAGAGGCGTCTGTGAGCTGATGTATGGGAACCGAGTCGCCGTGCTTTCCTCTGAGTGCGCTGTGATGCTTCTCGACAATGCTACATAACCAGCAGTTAGTTCAAAAAGAGGGAGTGTCGAAGGAGGCATGTGCTAGTCTTCACCCTCCTGGGGTTGGGGAATTATTAGTAATAGGGGGAGTCGTAATGAGTGGGTGGGGTAATTGGCTCTGTAAAGTTGGGAGAAAAAAAAATAATAAAAATTAAAAATAAAATAAAAAAGGGCCAATGGTTGCAGGGCATCATTAATGTAATATTGAGTGGTAGAGCTGGAGTGTTGATTGCCCATTAAATACAGTAGCATCCAACATGTTTTCAATTGGGGGAAGGGCTGGTAAGATCAAGGCAGAGTATCTGTGTGTTGAAGGCGAGCTCTTAAGACAGCAGTGTGGACTAGCATTGTCCTGTTGGAAGAGTGCACCAGAGTATTCAGTGTTCAGAAAAGGTAGAGCCACTTCTTTCAAGACCTCATTAATGTAATATTGGGTGATGGGGAGTGTTGGAGTGTCGATAGCCTGTTAAATAGCATTTGAAACATTTTCAGTCAGGGGAAGGTGTAGCAATTCAGCTGGCCATGACATAGTATTTGTGTCTTCAAGGCAAATTCTCGTGAGCGCAGCGTTATTTGGACAAGCATTGTCTTGTTGTATTAGCACACTGGACTCTGGTTTTTGGTGCAGGAAAAGCACTGAATGGAAGAGTTCAGTTTAATGGCTGATTGCTTGTAGTTAGTTATAAAAGGGATTACCAGTGATTTAATTTGATCAGGTTTTAGTAACTTAATAAAACATTTGATAATAATAATAAATAATAATTTAATGCAAATAGCATCCCATATATTTTAATAATGGATATGTCTGGCAGAGCAACATGTGTTTAAGGTGAGCTCTTCAGTTACCAGCAGCATTATTTTATTTATTTTTTATTTTTTTGCACACTGGACTGGTTTGTGGTGCAGGAAAAACACAAAGTTTAATAATTACAAATTAACTGAAGGTAAGGAGATAGAGAGAAGGGACTGACAGTGATTTTATTTGATCAGATTTAGCTATTCAAAACAATATATACATTTCACAATGACCTGTACTGCATAGCTTTTCAAACTGTTCAGTATGTTACTGACAATCATAGGCCTAACCCTCCCTTTAAAATGAACCACCCTCACCGGCATTTGAGTTCTTCCTCCCATTCAGCTTGAAGGAAGTTTACTTGTGCAATCTTAATTTGCAACAAGAAAAAAAAAAACAATGAAGAGATCAATAGGAGCATGAGAAATCTTGAAATCAGGGTACGGTGGAGTGATTAATAATCAGTGCACACTGCGGTGTGTTCTCAGGGTCATACTAAGACTCGAGGAGACATCTGCTCAGGCTGCAAGGTGCTGATTATATCAAAACTACAAGGAGTGGCACTCCACCTAGCACAGCAGTGCCATAATCGGCAGAGTAAACACTTATCATGCAACCTGCATTGATTGGGATGTGCTTCTCATCAATCATTAGGGCTCATTTCAGTCTGGTAATAATGGTGCCATCTGCACTCAGTCAGAGCTTTGAAGGGGAAAGGGTAAAAATAGAGACTCGCTGATTCCACAACAGGCAGAAATGTAAACTGCTCATCATGAAGCAGAGTCACAAACTGTGAGATGCTGTCAAACGTGCTTCTTATTCGAGACAGAGGTTGATATAAAGCGCTTGTGTGTGATTTGACATTTTATACAACTAATTGAACATATAAAAATAAAACAACTTGTTGGAATTCATTTGGGAAGAAGGCTGTCAGAGAGTGTTTCCCAGAGAACGGAAAATCAAAAAGGAGATTTCCTTAATATCTCTGTAGTTTCTCCCAAACAACTTAAACTATATTTCATTGAGAGCTAATAACTTTTTAAGTCTGTGAATTACTACTTTCTTTGGGACATTTAAGTTACCTCAATAGTGTAACGCCAGACAGAGTGGAGTGACGCTAGCAGAGTAAAATGAACTGACTGGTACATGAATACAGGAATCGTAGTAATGTACACAGTCTGAGTTCGACACCAAAAGGCAGTCCAACCAAACATCAAATCCAATAAGGGCAAAACAAGAGACATAAACCAATATACCAGAAAATAGGGTTGTAACGAAAAGGCACTAGAAAAAGACATAGAAATAATGTTCAGTACGCAATGGAAAGTCGACAATACCTTGCAGTGTTTGTTTAAGCCTTAAATACATGAAGCATGAGCATAACCCAGAACTTCCTCAGAGCACAGGTGAATCAGAGCGTCGGAGAGTAACGCGATTGGGTGAAGGAGATCGACTGACGGTGACGTCATAATTCATAGGATTTTGGGAAATGGAGTCCAGTAGTGTGAAAGGAGAGCACGGCGGTGTGACAAAAAGCTGTACATTTAACAAATATATGAATTAAATTTTAAATAGAATAAGTAGTGATTTTACAGTATTCTGGACCATTGTTCATATAAATCATCATCTCTCATTACGTAGCCAAACCGAAGCTTTATGAGCAGAATCACCCAGATAACCAGATAACTGAATATCCTAAAAATCATATAATATAATACAGGAACCATGAATGAGTTTTTAATATACCTCAAAATACACATAAAGGACTTTCTGAAGAAATCTGATTTATATGATTTTTATGCGCAAAATCAGTTTAGTCCAAGTAAGAACAGATTGAAAAATGTCAATGTAAAAAAATAAATTAAATAGGGAAATTATATCAAGACAAGAAAAGATTTCATGTGTCATTTTAACACTATGGGCTGCATTTCAGCACTGTACAAGCAAGCCAGCAACCGTGCACCATGCAGCTCGATTTTTGGTAACATAAGGATGTAAAATACACTTTGGTGTGTGCTAATTTTCTTCATTAATTATGGCTGTGTTTTGGGCATAACATGATATAAACCAATCAGCGTATAATTTACCATTTCGTTTAAGAGCCAGGTGTGAGCAGGTAATTTGCGGCATCAGCAATGTTTAGTGTTGATGTAAAAGTTTGTGGTTGTGTGTAACGAAGAGGGGTGTATGCACACTGTGCTGTACCCGAGTTGCCAAGAGAGCAATGGACATCTGACTGTTGTTCTATTGTTGTCAGGGTTCTAATCTGTCAGTGGTGCACCTGTGTTTTCTATGGCCAAGACAGAAAGGCGGCAAAAATGTACCACCATGGCCATGTAGATATATTCTTACTACGTCAATATTTTAGGGACGCAGGGGCAAGGTGTAAAAATAGACTGTTGATGGGGTGTAATAGTGCTGGGCGATATGGGAAAAATCATGTATCACAATATATATAATTTTTTATATCACAATAGACATATATATCATGATATATCAAATTTAATTATGTTTTCAGATATTCTTCGAAAAATATGACAAAATAATATCATTGCTTACTTTTTTTTTTTTTCAGCTTTATTTCAAAGTGACACTAAACCAAACTTTCACAAATGAGAATTACTACCTTTTAGTGCAGCAATATATATGTATCAAATGAAAACAGATGAGGTAGATGCAGTAGCTAATTTTTTCAAAAGAACAATGCGTCTCCATTGTTCAGCTCTCATGAGTTTAAAAATGTAAAGCATATGTTCGCATGTGTCCGTCAAATAACGTAAAGCAGCATCATGTTGCAAAACCACATTATGAAACTTTTTTTGCAAGATTACTTTTGTTATCACTTCTATAAACCGAGTTTATGCAAAGTGACCACGCCAATACATTTCATCGTAGCCTACTTTAAATATTTGCATGAAATAATTCAGTAATGAAATTACTGTAGAAGCGGAAGACACTTTTCTATCGTCCCTCTGATATTTATCGTCATATCGCACAGCTCTAAGGTGTAATGTAGCCACGAGCACCTAGCATAAGGTGTAAGGTATATGGTCCTGTGTCTCATAAGCAATCTTAGGACACACATCCAGAGACATCAAAGACCAATACTTGAAAATTTTAGTTGTGTTATGGCTGTAGAACTGCCATTTTACTGATATAATTACAGAATGTTGAAGAATAAATGTGTGGCTTTTTTTTCATGTTTCTCGTACAATATGTATTAATACCAAACAGCTGTTTAAGCATTATGCTCTGCACAAGTGTTGAGACATTATTATCCCACGTTATTCCCATTAATTTCAGGGTGAATGTTGGTCATGACGACAGATGACACAAATTTTACATCATGATAACCCTCTAATAGTGTTACGTGCCTGCAGGGATGTAACAATTAATGTAAGCATTATATCACCATTTCTGCATTTAAGTCACATGACTGCTTATGTACAAGCATCTGCTGCCTGTTCTACACACATCTTGAGTACAGCAATAAAAACTTAACATAAAAAAAACTTAACTATGGGGAAAACAAAATCTTTTGTATGTATATTTCCTATATTTCCTACATGTATGTATATTTCCTACAAATTATTTAACAATAAAGGCTTGTTTAAACATGAATATACTACTACCAATTCCTAATAAAAATAGTTTGCATGCGCCATATGTTACTCACCTGCTGTTATAAATCACCATTAATATCAGCATCTGCTAAAAAAAAATTATGATTTTTTTTCTTTAGACATGAAATGCACTGTGTTGAAAATACTGAATTAGTAAATTAGTAGATTTTGCCACTGATTAAGTAGCAGGGTGCCTTTTTAAAATATCTTTAGTGCTAATGTTAATAACTGATACTTATACAAAATTATGCAAAAATGCAATAATTATCTTCAGAGAATTGCAATCAGATCACTTTATGCCTCACTCATCATGCAGTTAATTACAAGTCCCTATAGCCCAGGCCTAGAATGTATGTTCTGTGTATGATTTCCCTCTCATTTTACTCACGGGTCACTTTATGGGGTCTATTTTATGAGGTGTATAATTACAGACTGTGTCTGTGTCAAGCAGAATTTGTCAGTTGCTCTCCGAGCCCAGCCTCCTTTGATCAGTTTTTAACCAAACTTTCACACATACATACATGTAGTGATGTCTGTTCCAAGCTGAGATAGTTTGGTCTACCAGATATGTGGTCAGAAACCATTAATGAAGGGCAACAGGATGGGTAATGCAATTTATCCACTTTCCCTTTTTACAGTCACTGAAAGTACAGAATAAACTGGACCTGCACAGTGGTTAACGTAGGTGGTCACTGTTTGTATTCTGCAGTCTTTTCTCATTTAAAATTAGCCACATTGTTCATAGACAAAATTGTCGCCATCTAATTATTTATAGACTGCCCTATAAATCCAGTGAGCTGAAGCTGTCACACAAGCACAAGCTGCAAATAAATCCTCCACCTTAAAGACACTGTTTAAGTGCACTTACAGCAAATATTAAAAATAGATTAAGGGGACATTGGGAGGTAAGTGGTGCCATAAGCAGGATTGATTGTCTGTGGGAAGTTTGCTGAGACTGCCAGCATCACCTTGAAGCTCCCATCTACTTAATGATGTCACGTGCCTTGTGTTTTACAGTTTGAGAGATGGCAGCCATTTTCCCATGGTCTTGTTACCTCACTTAAAGAGCATTTGCCAGCAGTTAACAGCAACGTCTGCCTTCATTTTAAAACCCAGTAGACAACTAGGAACTCCTGTTTGACAAAGCTAAGAGAAAACTGCCACAGAAAAATTGTTAGCAGTGTGATCCGTTTCAAATAAATAATTGACCACAGCTATTGCTGGTGATTGCATGGTTTTATTTTATATTAGCTCTCTGAAATAAATAGGGAAATAGTGAGGAGTGAAGAACTTACATTCAGTACCACATTTGTGCTTCAGATTTGAATTTGATTAAATGCTGTTGCAGAGGTAAATATTAATTACATTTAAATTTGTATAAAACAAATTGTGACTTTACTGTTATCGTAAAATATAGAAATGAATGCCTCTTTATTCATTCTAAGCCCGAGACAAACTTTAAACCTAACCCTGTTAGAATTAAAAAATAAAATTTGTGTACCACAAATCCAACTCCCAAACAAACCTTATAATGAAAAAGGAATAAAACTGCAATATTACATTACCGTAAACAAATTCATAAAAAAAAACACAAAAAAGTAGAGACATGTAGGCTGTGAGAGTACCAAACTGAATCATGTCATTCTCCCAATTATGCTTTTATGCAATTATGTACTAGGGTACAAAATATACAGACATGCCAAAAATCATGGGACAGGAACTACTTCAAATAGACGTGGCAAATACAGAAACTAATATTGTGTACCATGATTTTTGCCATGTCCTATGAAAGCTAAAGCATGCTGCACTGACCTGCGGGATATCTGTGGGGCCTCCAGCATTGAATGTGGATGTGATTTCTGCCAGATTTGCTTGTCTATTCGTACTGACTAACCAGATGTCACAGATCACAGTTATTACCACCCACGGCAGTGTCCACAGTGCACGTTCTGAGAATGTTAACTGCAACATTCATAAAATGTTCTACTAACCAAAAATTATCATTGTTTTCATGATCAGTTTACACAATGCTATCCTGTGACTTACACATACCAGTATACATTCCATTTGATATTAGTTCCCTTTCTTCTGTTTTGTTGCTGTTTATGTTCATGAAGGAGATTCTTGACTAAGAACTTTTTAAACAGCTTCTGCACAACTTGGGTATGTGAGGAAAAGCCATTGTATGCTTGGCATGATTTGCACAGAAGAAGAAAACCCATAAACCTGTTCAGTGGAAAGCCAGTGGCCCCCTGCCAACTATGTGGGGTTTGGAGATGCCGCGTGCAATTAGGTTCCTTCACCGTAAAAAAAAGAAAAAAAAAATACAGCCGCAGCGCTGCTGCCAGCACTTTCCCCCAGACCCTGATCCCTGTGCTGTGCCAGTCCATCAGCGTGTGGGTTGAAAGGTGGCATCAGACTGTGGGGATGGGGCTTCTCTACTGCCAGCAGGCTTCTGAGCGGATTTGGAGGTGTGGGTCCATGGATGGGAAAATCTTCCCCATCCGAAAAGTCGATTAAAGCCAGCAGCTGTGTTTCAGGCTCTGCCAGGCGTCTCTCTCTCTCTCTCTCTCGCTCTCTCCCTCCTCTCGTCCTCCATCCCCCGCTCTCCTTCCTGACTTCAAGGAGCTGAGGGAAGTGTCCAGCGAGCCAAAGCAAGCCGGAGCCTTCACTCAGAGGTAACTTTACTTAATCACCCTTCAAAATCAGCCTGGCTAGGCTCTTGTGGTTTGTCCCATCAATTAAAGCAGCCTTCTCTGTGGTTTCCTGGCGTTCAGTGCATTTGTGAACTTAATGGCTCATTAAAGAGGCACACCTGGTTTGCCTGAGTATATTATCGTCAAGAAGATCAAAAGAAAGACTCTGACTAAGAAGAGTCATTGTGGCTTAGAACCCGTGAAGTGAGCATACAGTGGATTTACAGTACTCCGAGGATGTGTTCTATTGCGTACAAATGATCCTGATTGCCTCTATATCATTAATGTTACTCCAGAGACACCAGATGTCACGACACAGACGTTGCTAATTGCCTACTTAACCTGTGAAACTGATTTCCTCTTAACATTCTGTTGCAGCTTCCCGTTAGTCATATTCCATAAGCGTTTGATCCTGTCCTTGCCTTGTTCCTCTGCATTCGCCGCTCATTTCAGTCTCGCCGGCTGAAGAGACTCAGGCAGTACTTGTATGGAGGAAACGGTGAACTGTGCCGCTCCCATCCCTCAGCAGTCACCAAATAAATTTCCATTGAGGATGTGAAATCAATACTTGCATTCCATCTTCCGCCTCATTCGGCTACAAGCAGGATCTCCTCTGTGACTTTAAAACGATGTTAATGTAATTTATTGAGCCTCTTTCCTTAATCACACATATTGCCCATAATTACATACCTTGACAGCCGCTGGAGTTCTAATTGATAATGCTTTTCCAGGAATTTGCCCTCTAATCCCTGTGTGCAATGACTCTGAAAAAGAAAGAACGGGAAGAAAAGTGCTTTGCTACCACTTTTGGATGGCTGTACACTTTAATATAAATATAAGAATATGAATTAAACCTTTGGGGCTTCCTCTTTGTGCTTTGTGTTTAATACATCTGATAAACAATTATTTGCTGTTCAGTTTCTTATATATATATATATATATATATATTTTTTTTTTTATGTAGCAGTTTTATCATAACAGTTAAAATAATGCTTCATTGCCATCTAACGAGGAGAATGAATCTCTGTATTTGGTACTCCAGACCTGGAATGATGCTACTGCACTATGTTACTTTGATAAAAGTGTGAAGAAGATCTCAAGCCATATTTTTGAAAATTCTGTAATAATACTTTACCTTTAGTCTTCATAGTTCCTTAAATTTCTCTGGTCAAAAAACAGCAATAGTGTAAAAGTCAGTTACACTCTGCAACTATAAGGCTAACCCAGTATCAAAACATACCAGTTACTACACAATGCTGCTTTAATTGTGGAACAGTTTTATCTTTGACAAGCTTTGAAATAAAAAAGTGTTTTAATCCCAGCAGTTTTATATTCCATGCAACCAACCCTTTTTTTTAAACACTATGCAATTCTATTAATAATATTAAGAGGCAAAAGCAAAAACAAATCAAGCTTTTTTAAACAAAGCCTATAGCCACATTTATAAACATATTTGTATCAGTGTAAATACACAGATCTTTAAAAAAACGATGCATTTAGAAGGAAGTCTCGAATTGCAATGCTAAACATTTAAACTGATACAGGCTATATTTATTGAGCTACATATAGAAGTAATGCCAGACACCTTAGCATAGGGTTTTAGGAGTAGAGATTACTAATGGTATCCTGCAACGATCACTTCCTTGCAGTAAAGTATTCCTAAAAGATAAAAGAGGGACTTGTCACTGGAGATGACCCATTGCCATTCTGCTTTCTGCTTTTCTCTTTTTGGAAACAACTATTGAATCTAAAGGATTTGTTGTCTTGTGTTACAAGTCCAGAAGGCCAGGAGTCATGGTGTTGGGTGAAATTTCATGACACGCCATACAAGATCACCTTCAGTCTTCATTACAGACACTTTGGCATCCCAATGTCCAATCCCAATAAGGCCTTTAAACCAGTGGTCCAACCTTTTTGTGAATGCAGAGTCCAGTGTTCTGTTCCAGCAGGACAATGCTCATCCACATACTGCTGCTGTCTCAAGAGATTGTCTTTAAGACAAACTGTACTGTGCCATGTCCAGCTGCATTGCCAGGCCCAGAGACTGTAAAAAAAGATGGACGCCGTGTCTCTGTTCCCATTCATTCAATGAAAATGAAGCCAAAATCTTCCGCCATGTTGGCGATCCTGACACCCGATTCAGCGTAGTAGAGACCAGAGGAGGGAGAAAGACTGTGGATAGCAACCTACTCATTTGAATAACCCCGCCCCTGAGGGCTGCCTCGCGGTCACAGACTGCAGAGCGGAGCGGAGCTGACGGTCTGTTATTGGTCCCGCCCATAACCAGCCCTTTTACAATAACCACACCTTTTTTGAATAGAGCTGAATAACGTTTTAAAAACCGAATTCTGTGGGGATATAAAAATTTGACAATATAAGCAGAGGTTACACTAGCTGTTACATTTAAATAATGGAGGTAGAATTACAGTATATTAGAAAAAAACGTGATTGAGAGTTTGTTTTGCCATTGAAACCTATGGGAATGGGTGGGGTTACACAGCTTTCTGAAACCGAACAGCAGGGGGCGCCCGACCTGTGGTGGCTTCACTTTTGAGAGACGATGCTCTGTCCAGCCATATACAGTCTATGGCCAGGCCAATCCCAGAGTGAAGAGTTAAGAGTGTTACATAGCACAACTCTTTTTTTTGAATTTTAAAATCCCCTTTTGCTAAGTTTCTCTCTGTTTTGGTTTTGCTGGTTTTGTATTTTAATGAGGAGACAGCGTTTGAGATTTGTGTTTTGTCACTTCCATGTACAAAGGCTTATTATTCAACTATCCTGAAATAAATTCAGTTTTCCATTGTATAGCAAAGAGACTAATCGCAGTCTGCTTCACTTGCCTCTCTGTGCTTCTTGTATAAAAGGCCTCTGTGGTAACCATGGTGACATCAGCGTTAATTAGTAGTGGCACATGCAATTAAAGGAAACAGACTAAAATGTTAGATCACACCAACCTTAAAAAAATTCCAGTAAAGCGTATTCAAAAATAAATATGATACATTAATACTGTGGACCTTTAACCCCTAAACATATTTTTTGAGCTCCAATATTATGAACTGTTATTAATAAACTATGATGTATTATTCAATATCTACTATACATCTTTTAGCAACAACTTTGAATTATCTGGTAACGTCTATGAATAATTCATTATGCTTTATTTTCTAACTCATCCACTAGGAATTATTCAGTATTTACCACAAATAATTGATAAGTCCACTATAAATTATTCAATAGTTTACTATAATAATAGCTTACATTGTTTAAAAGTTTAAAAGAGTGATCATTGCAGTAATTTTGTATGCTGCATGGTAAATTCATGCAATGTTATGACTTAATCCAGGGTAATGCTTTAACAGAATGTGAGAGCTGGCTTTATAAAACCGTCTCATAGACCAAACACTGGACACTGTAAAGGAAAATTAGCATGCTGGCTAATCTAGCAAGCTACCTATTGGGCAACCAATACATCAGAGACACCAACAATACCCGATACGTTTTCACACTTATTTTTTCTTTAAATCTTGTCTCTTTTTGTGCAAAAATGCATCAAATAAAACAGGAAAAGAATGAACTTGCACTATGATCCTCTCTCCTGTGTTAGCACCATCCTGTTGAGTATAGGATTGACATTTTGTTAGGAACCAAATATTGTAATCTCAGAAGCTGGAGGCGTCGTAGTCAATGTCTATGATAGATCTGAATAATTAGTTGGGCCAGTCAGTTTAGAATTAGTTGAGAAAATTGTCGTTTGCTGTGTGCCAGTTACTGTTAAATTGCGGCTACAACAAACTTGCCAAGTCTTCCAAAAGTTGCAGGGGTCTACCGTATATATCAATAACGGCTTCTTGATAAAATCAAGTCAGATAAAATCACTTGGAATCTAGAACGAATGACTGAACACAAACGCACATGCAGGAGGCACAGACTTTTTTCCATAATTGTGAGTGAGAAAGATTGGGAGAAGAAGCGCATGCAAAACAGAGAGGGTTCTGTTTCAGCCAATCATTTTTTGTGTGGGCGGGCAGTGTTTTTTTTCCCCTCCTGGATGGGATGCATTCAGGAGCTTCATGGCTCCCATCAAAAGTCATTTCACCTCTGAAACCTAGAAAGTTTATCCATGTCTGGTAAAAGTAATATTTATATATTGATGTCTAGTAAATGACTGGCCTTGTGTGCTGTTGCACAGGGTAACTAAGTCAGAAATAAAAGGAAACCAAAATAAACAGAGCAGGAGAAAAGTTATAGATGAAACAAAAAAGTTGGTGTGGCGCAGTGGATAGTGGACCACCACTCTCTGCCGGTGAGCTACCCTAACACTATGTTGGCCCACCTCTATAACAGGGAATAACCTTGTAAGTCGCTCTGGATCAGAGCTTCGGATGAATGTTGTAAATGAAGAAAGGAACGCACCAGCTACTTCACTAAAAGACATAACTTTAATGTAAGAAAATGGAAGAAAGCTAACAGGTTAATACAGTGGAAAGTGGAAGTTCCAGGTCAGTCTGAGCAAGATGTTATACAGAAAACACACACACACACACAGCAGGCGGACAATAGTAATATTACGGCTGAAGGTCAGAACAGCAGTATGCTGATTTTCTCAATTCAAAAATCTCAGGATAAAAAGCACACATGACTCATATTCTATTCTGTGACATTATCTAAGAGGCCTGTTGAAGGAGAATCTGAACAAATGAAGAGTTTGACATGATCATTAAGAAAAGAATCATTTTAATCACTCGCTCAATATCCAATCAAGTGACAATAAGCCACTAATGCAGTTAATCAACAAGGTCCTGAGTGCTGCCTTTTATATGAGGTTGATTGCAAACATAAACACAGGACTTCTGTTTAATTAGCTTTAATGAGGAGAGTGGTTCATAGGGTAAACTTTTTAGGATACACATACATGACTGAACAAATTATTTTTAATCTTTAGAGAAGTACCACAGGTGTACAGGTACGTAAAAAAAACGCTCAAAACGTGTATTCTTAGTCGTTCTTAGTAGTAAATAATGCAGTATATACATAAATAAAATATTTAGAACATAAACACATAGAACCTTATGCTATACGTACATAATTACACTTTTTAATGTACAATGTATGAATCTATAAACTATGGCTATACAGATGTTTACCTTACTATGTATGTATGCAGTTCTGAAACATGTATGTGATGAGTTGAGTGAGAGAAAGTTATGCTGGATACAGGGTGACTGTAAGTGAATAAAGTTCAGGGTGAACAGTTTATATGGGGTGAAGATATGATGGGATAGGTTTGAGTTTTGATAGACTGTGGACTGGAATATTGTTACTGGCTGTTCAGCAGCCTGACAAGCTGCAGGAAGAAGCTGTTTCTGAACTGGTTTAAGGACAAAAAGATATTGTCTATATGTGTGGGAGAATGATTCATTAGAAAATTGTGCCTAGAAGTTGACAAAATGTAATTTAAAGGTAATCATATTTTTTGTTAGTTGAATAAGCACATTTCTGTCTTGGTTTCATATATTTATTGTCTATGATCTAAGAATTCTCAAATTTTTCACATTATATAGCCCACCAAATGTCTGCTTTCCAAGGCTTTCATGTTAGATGACCGATGTGCGCTTATTAAAGTTGGTGAATTAAGGCAGTCAGTGGTTATTTCTCCATCACGTGCATTTACATTGTGTATTGACCATTGTATTGACACATTGTCTATGTGTTTAAGCATTCTTACTACATTACCAGTATCTTTTAGCCTGGCTGCACTTTACCAGTGAAGCATTTGATGGGCATGTGTGTTTTACAGCAATTTTTCACCGTTGGGAAATGCTCTTCAACAATTTCCCTCATGCTGAAAGAACAGCTCATGCTCTCCATGTCCAGTGTCTGTCAGGAGCTGTGTGTTAGCATGAAGCAAGAGGGAGGTGTAAAGAAAATGACAACACCTTTCTGCCGAGGTCTTGTCAGCTTGTCAGGTTTTTATTGCTTGGTGCTGCTCAGTTTAGAAGTTAATTTCGGTTTCGCAAAATGTTTAAGAAAAAAGTAATAAATAAAAATAAACACTAAAACTTTATGGGCCCTATCGTACATGCTAAATTTCTGGTGTATTGCTATTTTAGCGGTGGCAAACACAGGTGCGCCACAGACTAAAATGACACTAGACAACAATCAATTCCCAGCGTCCATTCTAGTAGGTGTGCCCAGCGTAGGGCTGGGTATCGAAATTCAATTTCAAAAAAGCACCGACCAAAATGTCTCAGTACTACCGAGTACCGAAAGATCTAAAAAAATTTTGATGTTGTCTGTTTTTGATATTTTGCACGAAACAAGCATAAATGTGTAAAATGCAGAGAGCACACAGCAGTGCTGTAAAAACAACCAGGACGAAAGGGTGCACAGAAATTTTGTGAACATTCAAATTGTCCAAACACTGTCACTGCACTAAAATCTCTCTCTCTCTCTCTCTCTCTCTCTCTCTCTCTCTTCTTTGAGATACCAGGATTATAATACAGTAAAAAGGATCTAGTCTGCCAGACCTAAACCGCAGCACACTATTACTGTTCCCTCACAATAGTTCATGATTTTTATTAATTTTTAAATGATTGATACCACAAATATAATTTTATTTTGCCAGTTAAATGCAGATATTCCTTAAAAAGAACTCAGAAAAGTTCTGAAAAGTATCTAGTAATATGTTTCAGGAAAAATATTTTGTTGTTTGTTGTTTTTTTCCTAATAAAGTACCACAAAATCCAAAGGTGTTGTAGACTCTCATGATGACAGTATTAGAATGAGATTACTCATGTCTGTTAAAAAAATCCGTTGTGTAAGAGTAATTATCGTTTTTTGTATTTTTTTGGTTGCAATTCAGAAAAAGGTATCCAAAAATGTACTGTTTGTGTATTGGTACCGAATTCAAGGTATTGGTATCAGCATAGAACATTTTAAAATTATATCCAGCCCTAGTCCAGTGTGCTGCAGAGTGTAAACCTGACTTTTAACTCAAAAATAAAAAGAATAAGCAATAAAATAACAGTGCTGTTCTGATGTACCTTTACAGCATGATCATGCAGGTCATTTTCCTCTGCTGAGACACGTAAAAGTGCCGCACTGTTAAAATATCAACATGCCAAAGTCAGAGCGCACCTGCCTCTTAAAGGGAATTATACCTGACACTCTGATTGGTTTATTTCACATTATGCCTTAAACACATTCATTAATAAGTTTTTATTAATTTTTTGCATATCTCTAGTCGCACAGGACGTATTTTTGTCGCCCTCACGAAACCAAAGACACACCGACATGCCCCTAAATCAAGCTGTGCGATCCATAACTGACCTGTGTGCTACAGATGGCTAAAATAGGGCCCTAAATGTCTTAAATTCATATGTATGACTGACAAAAACAAATACTAACCAAAAAGGTGTACGCTGAGGCTTTAGCTTATTTTGTAAAGTAAACTATACGTTTATCATTTTTAATTTGCAGTTATTCCCCAACTCTTGCATCCATCCATCTTCTTTTCTGCTTAATCTGGGCCAGAGTTGCAGTGGGTCTGAAGCCTGTCTGTAATTATTTGGTGCAAGGACAGGGTGCCAAGCCATCACAGGGTAACACACGTGTATTCAGTCCTACTTAAGAGCAATTTAACATCTACTGTGTGTATTTTGGAGAGGAAACACTATACAACGGAAAAAAAAAACATAATAAGAAACTTCTTAGAGACTTAGTGACTAAAACAGGGATGATTAAACCCACATCCCAAAACCCCAGCCTC